>NC_052617.1:6036346-6373203 GCF_016545825.1 Eucalyptus grandis | reverse complement strand
CTAAGCTCTAGAGATCCAGATCCGTCGTCTTCTCTCTTTTCGATGACGTTGGCACATGGGCCGAAGCCGACCGTTAACCCTCCCCCAACGTTCGATGGCGGCGCCGACTGAGCAGGCCCGTCCAGACTGTCTTCATTAAATTGCGAGCCCACCTTTTTTTTTTTTTTTTTTTTACTTTCTTCACCAACGGTAAAAACCTAACGGTAACGTTTCTTTCTTTGGGAAAACGTACAGCCAGAAATCCTCATCGTCTTCCTCGACTTCCGCCTCCTCCTCAGATCAGGCTACGCCGGCCACAACGGCGGCGAGCGCCTCGAATTCTTTCAACAACAGCACGATGGTATACGAGGGCGTGTCGGAAGCGAGCGGTGCGGCAACCAGACATGCAGTCACGGGGTTGGTCGGCATCGGCGCGGCAGTTTGGCAGATGTGGCAGCTCTCCTAAACTCGTCGCACTGTCTGCTTACGTACTATTATTACTCCCATGGCAAGCAACGGTACCTTTTAGTTTAGGATTAGTTTTATTTTCATTTTTATTTTTGGTGACCCGAGAATCATCATATAGTCGGCAATCGATGGTACAAACCCAGCGCGACCCGAGAAGACCCACCTCCCCCAAACTGCGGAGATTTGAAGTTTGGAGATTTGAACTTGCGCTTTTTTCCGGTAGAGGGATTGAGCACAACCCACGCGACTACTAATGGAGTGAGTATAGGATTAGTTTTATTTAGGCGTGATTAGCGGCGGATTTACATTCCCACGCACACCTATCTATACATTTTACACGGGGCCCAAATTGGGCGGGACTCGGTTTCGGATCATTCAATTCGGACCCACAGGTTAAGAAATGATGAGGCGTGAATCGAGAACAAGATCACCGCCATGGCCAGCACGGATCTGGCCACATTGACAAAAGATCAGACCAGCCTTAATCGGATCATGATGTTGTCATTATCAGCAGCTACACAGCGGTTGGTGGGGGTGGGGGATTCTTTATTAGGAGACGAGTTCTGTTTCTGCTCCATTCTCGGTTTTCTTTTTTTATGGAAAATTTGTTCTGGGTGGGGGGAGATTCTTTTTAGAATGTAGCCAGCATCATTTGGTGCCAAATATTTATAGAAACGCTATTTGATTAGTATAATATCTATTTGATTGGAGAATATGAACGTTTGATTTGGTCAGACATGGGCAAAGTTGTCCGATCATTTTGCCCTCCGGTATGAGACTTTTCATGTGGTCCTTCCCTCGAAGAATCTCATAATCAGCGGTCGAACTATGTTTATCCAAGTGCCCACGTTAGTACGTGCCACGCGAGAATTATTGAATGGCCTATGGGTTACGAAACAGGTTAGGACGTGCCATGCATGTTGCTTTGTATCAAGAGTTATTATATTTCCTAATGGCTGATAATGCGAGCTTGTCTGGATTGGATCTAGATCTGAAGTACATTCAAAGGTCGGTGATCATTTTACTTTGCCGGAAGTGGCTGCGTGATTCGTGAGGTCGAAGGATATGACCAATTTTGGATTGGATGTATCGCGTGTAACATGACTTTTAAAAAAAATTCCCAAGAAAAAAAAAAGATAATCTATGAAAAAAGTTGTGAACTTACTGTATTGATGCTAATTTAATCATAAACTTTTCAACTTGACCAATCTAATCCCAAACATTTCAATAATTTGTCAATAGAGTCATTTCAACCAATTTTAGTCAAAATTACTAATATGGGACACTAAAATTTATATGGCACAACGAAAACCAACATGGATAATTTTTTATAATTTTTTTGAAAATTATAATCTTCTTTTTTTTTTTCTTTTCCTCTTGCTTGTTGCCAATACTTGGCGACAGCCAATGACCAACCACAAGCAAGGGTTACCCTCGCCGGATCTAGCCGAGGGGTGACTGGTGAAGGCACCCTTCATTGGCAGCCTAACTGAGATGGGCCCCAAACAAAAAGGAAAAGAAAAGGAAAAGAAAATGATCAAAAAATTGCAAAACTGTCCAAAACTAGAAGTGCCACGTTACAAAAATAAACGAACGAAAATTATTTTCATTGTCTATGAAAATATTTAGATATGAATTATTGTTCATAATGAAAAAATTCATCGACTAATTATTGTAAACAATACAAACGGTTATTTTTATTAAAATATTTTACTGATCATTTATTCTTCACCAAATAAACAGAACCATAATTTATAAAACCCGGCCATCCTGTATGGTGGTGATCAATAACTCATTTGAGGCACCAACCATATAAACTAAAGAAATTCCTAACTCTACACTATTCCCATGGAATGACACGTGAAAGCAGACGCACTGCTAGTGAAATTGACTGGACACCAGAAGCACAGAGAGAGAGAGCCCGTGAATTGAGAGAAAATATTGGTATTTTCTCGTGAATTGATGGTTTCGTGTCTTGACAGGAAGCGTGGTTTGCAATTTGCATGCACATGGCTTTGCTTGTTCCCTTCCGTCCCACGTTTTTGCATGCGGTGGGCGAGCGAGCTTGTCCGTTAGCTTCTCTCGATCCGGTGCACGATAGGGATCGCACATGGCTTGTGATCAGGACGACCACGAGTCGAGCGTGCTTCTCTTTTCCTCTCTCTTTCTCTCTCTCTCTCTCTCTCAGAAGGTAACAGTACAAAGGACGCATGTTTTGACTTCCGAACGTTGTCCTAAGAAACCTCGTATCCTTTCTTCTTTTTCCTCTTTGCTCTTTTCCCCTTGGAAGCAAGTCCATCGATGAAAAGTAGGCCGTTGTTTATGTTTCTTTGAATAAGCTTCACTCCGTCAAAAGGAATTTATATACATATTTGCTGAAGTAAGTAGTTGAAGATCGGGTCAACCAAAGGGTGCTTTTTCAAGGCTTCTTTCCTTGAAAGCATAGGAGGTTGAATAATTCCATTCGATTTAATAGTATTAGTAATGCCAACACGTCCTGCACTTTGTGTCAATGGATGAGGTTATTGGACTGACTTGGGTCAGCGATGACATCTCAACATATTCTATATATTATCCATTCGGATGAGATCCTCCTGCACGTATTTTGACCGCTTTAAAGGGGCCCCAAAAAAAGGCCACGTTTCGCATAATTCACCTTAAAAAAATTGTGGCGGGCGTGCTGTTCATCGGTTGACCTTGGATGACAGTTCTATTACGACCCGTAAAGCAACGAAATAGTTCTGTTGACTGACAAATTTGTAAATCCGCTTCCTTTTGCTAAATTCGGTTTTTATCGTTTTCTGTCTAATTCTTCCTTTTGGAGTTATGACGGAGCATGATTATTGTAACATTGAAGGGACAAGGACCGTCGTGACTATTTTGCGTCAGTAGGGTGGCTAATCATTTCGGGTTTGTTTGAATAAGCCCGGCCCAACCATTGCTCCGTCAGCCTAGCTAACATAGATCTTTTGACATGAGGCTTGGATTGGAGGCCGAGCCTCAATTCATTTCAATTACAAGCTGCATTTTCCCCCGCTTTTCATTGAAAGAAATTTTCTCCAATCTTGTATTTGATGGACGGCTTACAAGTAATTATGAACATTGCACCACGTGTAAACTTAGCAAAAATGTGTAACGCACCTATGAAAAGACTGAATCCAGGATGAAGGGAAGCGTGATCCTTTTGAGTTATATTTATTCCCTCCATCTTTGGTCGGAGAAAGTTTCCTCCAATCGGTCTTTTAATTGCTGGCTTACGAATATGTATATTACCTATGTTATGCCATGCTTTTCTCCTCTGACCAATTTTCAGATTGATATGTTGCGAACACGATTATCACTCGCGTTTATTTTTGGGCCATGTTTTCCGTCATCCTTGACTGAATGAAACTTCTCCCAACCAGAACTTCTGATTGCCAGATTACAAATATCCACATCTTCCAACCGGGGATGGAGAGGAAAATATACAATTTTTTTTCAAGTTAAGTTTTCATATAAACAATATTTATAACTTATAACTCGACAATCATAGGCATGAGTGGGAGGAGTCTCCCCCAATCGAGGATGTACAAAAGAATTAAACTTTCTCCTAATATAAAATGAATCCATTTCCACTCTAGCAAATATATAATCTCCTCGTAACGTCATAGTTTGCATTTACAACTTTCAAAGGCAATTGAAGCAACCTGCCATGTTGTATCAAACATTTCAAAAAATACTTTCTAACATTATAGCATGTCGAAATTATATTTATCAAAAATAATGATAGATATGTGAATCTCATGGAGCTGGCTTAGCTTAGTGTTTTTGGAACAGACTTGTGTGTGCACATTAAACACATGACATACATTCAATTCCTTTTAGCACCAAGCACAAACAAGTTTTCTGTTTGAGTTGTGTCCATCCAAATTTTGGGTAGCGCCTAACTAGCTCAACTGGATATTGAACGGGCTCGAAATTTACTTACTTAAGATGAGAAACATTAAGAGCTCCTAACTAAATGAATAAGAAAAGGAATCATATAATGTACATTGGCAAAGTATCCAAAGAGCTTCTTCACTAAAAGCCTATTCAAATTAAGTTTAACAAAGACGGCCAAACACCGAACCGAAAAAGTTACCAACACTAAACGGACTTTAAGGGCTAAGACACGTGGACTTCCATATTATATAATATAGTCTATGGATGGATAACCTTCAAGATATAAAAAGGAGCTTATCAGCAGCCACCAAATTTGCTACGAGGACATAAGCCATTCACTTTTTCTTTGGATTTGAGAAGACGCACATGGCATATTTTCCATGTATCAGATAATGACTACAAACCCTTTTCCCTATTCCCCTTCGTCAGGTCAATTATCCACCACAAAGTTCAATATTTACACACATTAAGTAATCGAAAAGATATAAAGTTGGAAGATGGACGTACCCTTTCTACTATAGCAAGAGATAGAAAGGGATTCATTGCCCGCCTATCCGACGTAAAAATCTTTCATTGACACGTCCACCATTTCTCCCTTTGCTTTTTTCGTAAGTAAATCTCCAAAAGCAAAATCTTCGGAGCAGAGGAGGCAAAGAAGAGAAAGGTACGTGAACCCATTTCTATCCGAACGACCCTTTACACGACAGAAAACATGCGATTCAAAAACTACGTACTCGTGCTTTGTCAGACTGCCAAAGAACCACCGATGCCCAGTAGTCTCGTTTCCAGATTTGTATATGTTGACTCGTCGTTGGTTCCAATTACTTTACACGTTGAATTCCCGTCACTTATCAGGACTTTGATCAGCTTCTTTTGGCATGGACAAAAGTGCGATGGGAAACTCCGTGATCTCACTCGGATTAGTCAGATTTTGGTGGGTACTATCTGTACGGTTTCTGAAGCATGTGAAGTTGAAAGCACCCTTCTTCGTCGCTAATGTTGCGCAACCAATCACCAAGTCTGATGACAAATACCGGTTTTATCGTCGTCTGAAAAATATCGATGTTAGTTAGCACACATGCTTGTGCACGTCATTGTGCAGGGTCAGCCGGCGATGAAGACCACTTGTGTAAAGTTTTCTTCACATTGGCCGCATTATCCTCTAATCGGATAATCATGTTCATTTAATAACTAAAAGATGCATATGCTGCCGTGCATAAAAGCTGCCCGCAAGTTGGATAAGAGTCTTCAAAGGTGGTTTGCACATGCACATGTTGCATGTAGAGATTGGCCTGGCCACATCGATGAACAGTGTCATCCGACATGCAACGTAAGCCTTTGAGCTTTCTTTCTTTTTCTTTCCTTTTCTTCCCCCTTTCTTGCGAGTATCCTCAGGGATGAAAACGAAGAAAAAAAGAAAGGGAGGAAAAATACAACTTATGACGCAACATAATCACTTAACAAATCCCTTTAACAGTAAAGCAAAAAAAAGTGGGATTGTCTGTTTGTCTGGCCAGCTCAAAGTGCTGGTAAGTTGAGCAGACTTTTTGCATGGAAGGCACGTTGAGAGGTCCTCGAGTTCTCTGCATATGTCATATAACTTTTGCATGGTCAACTTCTTACACGACGGACACTGTGGAGCGGCTGTTCTTATCCCAGTCTTCTTTGTGCTTTTTTCTCAGCTGCTTTTACTCTTTATGAAAGACAAAGATGAGCGCTGCGTACGCGCTGTCAGTCGCTGCATTAACCCAACCGTTCATGCTTATCTTGAGATTAGGAATACCTTCACGAGGTCAAATGGGAAGAAGGGAAGAAGGGAGAGGAAGAAGAGAATTCACTCACGTAGTCAAACGCTGATTCACTACGTGGATTTTCTTGACAACCATGAATAAAGCATGTATCTTACGGATTTGTTATGAGATATCTCAATGGTTGTATAGGTTTGAAAAGACGCGTGCTGAAAATGACTGAACTAGATGTAAGAGATTGTTTGCACTTAACTTTGTGCTTTTCTAAATCATTAATTGGAGGAAATACCATCTAACTAATTTGTGAGATTTTGTGAGACCACTGCCAATTGTTCTAAAAGCTTAAGCTATAAGATGAAGGTGTTATTTATTATTTAAATATTCTAACACTCCTTATCACGCTTAATCCAGTCTTTTATCTAGTACTAAGCATGGAAATTTAATTGGGGATGCAAATAGGGGCCTGGAAGATTTGAACTCAGAACCTCATAACTCTGATAACATGTGAGATTTTGTGAGACAACTACCAACTGTTTTAAAAGCTTAAGCTGTTAGATGAAGGTGTGGTTTATTATTTAAATATTCTAACATAATTATTTTCATTAGGTGAATGATAGACATAAACCTCTCCAAGATTATATTTAGCTCCACACAGGATTAGAGGAAACTCCTCACAAGCAGCTTTTTGATTGGTGAGTTCCAAATATATCACATCTTGTAATTAGTGGATTATGAATATGGGCACTACCTACTTATAAACTTAACCAAAAAGGGTGGTGATCATATTTGTAATCCATCAATCAAGAATCTTGTCGGAAAAAGGCTTTTCCAACTATGAATTGACGAACATATTGCGCTATTTAGCTTAAAATACATTCAATGGTGCCCTTATCCGTAAACACCAATTAAAAGCCACCTTCTTAAATGAGAAAAACATGGACCTAAATACCAACAAAGTGTTGACATTGATGGGTGCAAGTTTACTTCTCTTCTCTGTAGTTTCGGGTTCAAGTTTATTTAGAAACACTTCAAAATTAAAATTCGGAATAAACGAGACACTAATGTGAGAAGTGCGCCTTTACGATCATTTGGAGAGACGAGCTAGTCGATGTGTGCAAAAGCTGGCAAAAACACCATCCGACCCACTATGCCAAAAAGAGGCACAATATTTCACATGAATAGTCTTAAAATTCTATATGAAAATTAGATGAATTACCGCCTTTGCTCATGCGGGCATCAAGACCACTCGCAGAATGGTTTTCTTCCCCTTGGAGATAATAGAGAAATCCGAAATTCAAAAAACAAAAACAAAAGAAGAGGAGGAGAGATAGAGAAGAGAGGAAATGTTGTCAGAAGTGGGATTTGAACCCACGCCCTCTTTCGAGGACCAGAACTTGAGTCTGGCGCCTTAGACCACTCGGCCATCCTGACGGTACGACCTTGATTTCCCCATCAATTTATTTAAATGGTTTGAAGACCAACCGCGCATCTTCAATAAAGAGAAAATGATTGCGAACGCTAAGAGTGGACAGCTAGACGTGCCATGCTCTCCAGCATACCTCCCACATTTTAATGGCTTGCACCATCATGTACCCCACTAACGCCAGATATTTGGAATTCATCATACGAAATCCAGTACAATATGAATTGACATATTCCAATAGATGGTTGGTCCTCATACTAAGGCGATCAAGCAATGAATGCTAATCACGCAAGTCCGAAGTTTCCACGAAAAATAGAGTACATCCATCAATTTGAAAAGGAGCAGGAAGGTGCATGACTTTAGAATTATAATTATGTACGGGAATCGATTACGTGCCGCGGTCCGGATGCGTCGGCCTCGATCCTTTAGCGAGACGCAATTTCTCTCTGTGGGCGGGTCCTACAAATTCCTGAGTGCAATTCCACGCCCCATGGTAAGAACCTGGCGCAAAATGACAAAACCTATTGGGCCCAAGCCCACGTAGCTCCTTACCTTTCTCGTCTATAAAGATTTCTAGCATATAATCTTTTTTTTCTTTTTGCGTAAAATTTGAGAAAAAAAATGAATCTTTGAGTACGATTAATATAAGAGACGGAGGGTGGAGGAGAAATTAGAAAGGTTTTGAATCTGGGTGAACCTTCAATGAACAATGCATTTGTGAATCACATTAGAAAATATACATATTTTCGTGCAACTGTAAAATATACAAATGCAATTTCATTAATTTCTATATAATTCCAAATCAAGAAAGACCGATATATCACTAGAGTAATATAGGTAAACATGCTATTAGCACTTACACTCAATTTTGCCCTTACCTACCATGCAAAGTCACCTACCTTACCCCCACTATTATGCGGGTGGGGAGCAAAAGATCAACAACACAACTAAGATCAAATTTGTAATATGAAAAGCTAACTGACGTTTCTCAGGGTTGGGGATACACCGGGGGACCTATACTTGTTGTCTAATACTTTTCGTTCGAGGAACATGTGCATCTTTTCTAAATTAAAAGACGAGAAATATAATAAAAATGAAAAAAAAAAAAAAAAGCATAGAAAGGAGTAATTATTGCGTATTATTGAAAAAGAAATATGGAAAGTGCATAATGATTTCGGGGGCCGGCGGTGGACGCGGATCTGGGGGTTGGAAATGATGATGAAGTGTCCTTTTGGGTTCTCCCAATAGCCAATCACGATTCGACGGGTGGCGCCGCCTGAAGCGGTGCTCCCACCGTCCCACGAGCTATCTCGATCGTCGATCCATGATGGGACACTTTGCAAGATTTGGTAGTTGCCTTGCTACCTCTTATTATTTTTCTTAACGAAAAGAAAAAGTACAAGGTGAGAAAACAAAAGTCCATGCAAATAACTCTTAGTCTTAAATTGAGGTATATCTATAAGAATTTTAAAAAAAAAAATTATGATCCAATTTGTCAACACGTAATGTCTTTCTATCTTGACAATCCGCTTTCAATATCCCATCATTTTAATATGCATTTCGTTGGTCGGTTTATCCACTTATATTAGAATCAGATTCCTTTAACCCAAAAATCAAAAGAAAACGAAGAAAAATGAGGAAAAGTTATCTGAACCATCATGCAAAAGTCACAGATTCCCACACATGCATGGCATTCAGGACACGCGAACGGATTTAGGTGGCGCGACAATTCGAAGTCTTCAGCTCAATCCGGGCCTTGAAAAAAAGGGCTAAACAACTAAAGAGATTCTTGCGGGGAGGATTGAGTTTAGCCCTCCATGTCGTAATTTGATTGATCTGATGTTGATTAGATGATTCAATCGAGGAGAGGTGGTGCAATCGGGCGCCAGAAGAAAGGAATTTGAACGCAAGCAAAGAGGCCATATTTCCAAAGTGCCTACGCTTTTGATCGCGACCGAATCGGATGCAAACTGTCTACTTGATGTCTTCTTGATTTTGCCACTTTCCCAATGTCATCGACGGAGAAGAAGAAGGAGAAGAAGAAAGAGAAGAGAAGAAAAAATTTAAGAGAGAAAAAGAGAATTTCTCGGCTGCTTTTGGGACAAGGAAAGTGACGGATGGTTGGATCTGACAAAATCTTTTCTTTGCCCTTGCCTCCTCTACCAAAAGCTTCGACATGGTTCTTGCTCATCTTACTTGGAAAAAGTTAAATGTTCATGATAAAAGTGTCACGTAAAGGATTAGGCGTAAGTGTGCAATTATTATCTAAAGCTGTGGACTTTAGTGATGATAAATTTCATCTAGGCGAATGGAAAGATGAGTTTCGGTTTCAGCCGACGAGCGACACTTGCATCAAATCCATACTAGATAATTTTTTTCATTTTATCATTCAAGAACAGATAAAAATTCGCCATTGACACCACGTCGCACTGGTGGCCCAATTGACAAGGCTCCCATGATCGCTGCGAGGAAGAGAGGAGTTCGAATCCCGTTGTCTTAAGTGTGATGTCGGGGTTCCCTTAAGTTTTCTCCGATAGAAATAAAGAAAATCGAAACTTTCACAGAATATAAAGAGATAACACATAAAGTCCATATATAATGTCTCGAAAATTCGAATGACATTTGAAATTTAACAAGAAAGCGAAGAGCTTTATTCAGTCAAAATAGAGGAGCCCTAAATCAATAAAGATGAACGATAATCTCATAAACTAATGGAATTGCAAAAGTGGGGCGGTCGGGAAAGGTATCCAGGAAACTACAAGGCATGCAAAGACCCATGTTTGTAGGCAAAAGGACACAACTTAGAAAACCTTAAATTCATGCCTTATTTTTTTTTTTGGGTAAACAAAATTCATGCACTTTCGTCAACACTTGGTCAAATGTTCCATTCCAAAAAAATAAAAAATCAAAATGGGGTCTTCTGCCATCTTCCATCTATCTCAATGCCAGCACACCGAAAAATTTGACCACAGTAAGAGAGAAAATAAATGAATTACCACGTCACTTGTCATTACACAACCGGAAACACCAAACTACCAAATTGTACTCTCGCCCTCTCTCTATTTTGTATTTATAGATGCCCCACATGAACCTTTGCTGATACAAAACTCCTAAACACATCTCTCCCTTCTCTCTCTCTCTACATCTCACTTCTGTGTTTCTTGGGTCTTTGGATCCCTTTGCAAGAGATTCAAGGCCTCTTCTTTTACGGGTGAAAACTCCTGGTTCAATCCCCATCCTTCTCCTCTTCACAACTCCTCCGATCTCATTGACAGTTTCTGTCAGCATTCCAGCTCTCATTCTGATTTCCGTTGCTCTTCTTATCTCCAACATCATCAACCTCGCAAGACACGGTCTTCCAAACGAACATTAACCAAATAATCTCATATCCCAACCATTGAACCCCAGATGCATCCTGTCCTCTGTCCTCGGCCATCATCCCGGTCTTCCATTTGCGTCTACATTGGCCTCATTCTGCTTCATTTATGTAGAGGTGAGTAGACCTCATTGCGCGGTCTCTTCATTTCAGTGCAGGCTTTTTTTCATCTTTGTCTATGCAGCATCGACATTTTATGGCTAAGTTAGATGGAATGTAACCTTTGTGGTGCTGTATGTACAGGCATATCAGGGGCTACATTCACTCTAATCAACCGGTGCGACTTCACGGTGTGGCCGGGCGTTCTGGCCAATGCGGGCAGCGCTGCATTGGGCAGCACCGGATTCGAGCTCCCTACCGGCGCCTCGCGCTCCTTCCAAGCTCCCCCGACCTGGTCCGGCCGGTTCTGGGGCCGAACCAGCTGCAACTTCGACCCCTCGACCGGCCAGGGTAGCTGTGCCACCGCGGACTGCGGCTCCAACCAAGTGGAGTGCAACGGGGCCGGGGCGGCCCCACCAGCTACCCTCGCCGAGTTCACAATCCAGTCAGGTGGCGCACAGGACTTCTACGACGTCAGCCTGGTCGACGGGTACAACTTGCCCATGCTCGTGGATGTGAGTGGTGGGTCCGGCGCATGCCTTTCCACCGGGTGCCTGACGGACTTGAACCGGCAGTGCCCAGCCGAGCTGCGGGACGGGTCGGGCCAGGGCTGCAAGAGCGCCTGCGAGGCATTCGGGAGCCCCGAGTACTGCTGCAGCGGCGCATATGGCTCGCCGGACACTTGCAAGCCGTCGGTTTATTCGCAGATGTTCAAGGCCGCGTGCCCGAGGTCATATAGCTACGCATACGATGATAAGACGAGTACATTTACGTGCACAGCCGCAGACTACACGATCACATTCTGCCCTTCCTTATCAGCAAGGTAGGCAGTTAACAGCCAATTCTTAGTCTGATTATTCTCAAAACTAATTTGCTTGTGATTACTACTGTACTAAATCGATTTATCGTCATCACTATTTCAGATCAGATTATTGAATTGAGCCGAAAGACGTTATTTAAATTGCAAGATACGATTATTCCATGTTACTTTTGCTTCCATACCACTTATTTTCCAGCCATACACATGATCGATTCCCTTTTGTATGCAAGAAGCTAACACGGCATATTTCTTTAGCTTGTCATGCACAAAATGGACGGCTCAGATAGGTCTTTGCTGTATAATATCGCATACACGTTCCAGCACATTGCTCATCGAATACTCAAATGAATTGAATAATGCTAGGCATGCTAAGTTTTCAGAAGCAATAAGTCGTGTATCGATGTTTCGGACTGCTTGACATATAGTTTGCGCATCTAAAAGGAAAGTTCAAAGATGTTTTGCTAGATTTAAATGTTTCTAAGGTCTTGAACCATGCTGATCTGCTATTCTTTCAAAAATTCCGCAGTCAAAAAGCCGCCACAGATGGATCTTCGAGTGCCGGAACGACGAGCGGAACGACGAGCGGAACCAGCTCGGGGACAACCGGTTCGAGCGAGAGTCCTCCGGACAACAACTTTCCGTGGTCCCTGGGTTTCTCCATCGGACACTCGAGCGGCACCCTCCAATCTCGTTGCGATTGGACGTGGCTCATCTCTCTTGTCGTCTCTCTATTTCTCTGTTTTCTACATTCGTAATTACTCTCGACACGACACACTGTTCCCCACACACAAGTTTCCAGTCACACCCTTAGATAGAGGCCGATATTCGAGGCGACTTCGTGTACATATTCGAGCGCATTTGTCGGGAATGGTAATACAAATTGTTATATTCAATCATTTGTTTTCGCCCGTTCGGCACGACTTACACTTTCAGCGATCTGTAAGTAAGGAATTACGGAAAGTAAAGAGCCTCGTGGAGGGAGGAATATGGTTCTTGAGAACGATACAAAAAAGGGCTATTCTGTATCATTCAAAGGCGGTCACTCTGCTGTGAATCTGAAGAAATTTTGTATGAGTGAGGGCCACGGCCGTAAAGAAGAGCACTTTGCTGTAATTGCAAGCCTCTTGTCACTCCTTGTTTTCGTCCCAAGACAAAAGAAATGAATGAATTGAAGACAAAAAAAGTGAACCAGTTTAGACTGATATTTGCCAGCCACTTGGGAGTGAAACGATCGCCACAAGTGGGGAGAGGCACTTATGCAACTATCAAAACGGACAAGAATCGGATGAATCTAATCTTTGAGAATCAAATCTCTTTTATTTGCTTGGGAAGAAGTGGCTCGCTTTGTTTCGTTCCAAAGAAAGTGACACAAATAGCTTCTGAGTTTTAGCCTAATATACAATATCAATTCTAAATTTTTAATACGTTCATTTTAGCCCTATACGCAATATCTTCCCTAAACTATTTTAATTTGTTCAACATGGTTAATGAGCTTTCAATACATGTTTAATTTAGTCTTGGAATAGGGACTCCAAATTTAAAGGCATAATAATCTGAGGAATATATCGAATACTTACCAAAAATTCATGAATTATATCAAACAAATTAAAAATTCAGAAACAACACTACAATTGAGGTAAAGTTTGGAGATCAAATGTGTAATTATCTCCTTATTATATTGAATGGTGCTAGTTCAAAGCTTGAAAGGAAAGGGGGGTTCACTAATATCCTCTATTAACAATGTGACAATGGAAGACAGGAGAATCTCCGAAAGTGCCAAAAGCTTCGATTCTTTCTCCACCCTTTTCTTGAAGACCCCTATTGTCTTTCGATATTAGGCACGGCAGGGAGGAAAGTAACAAGACTTGGAAGGCGAAGGCATGAGCCACACAACTTCCTAGTCCTCGAACGAGATTCTAAACCCCTATGGAGGGAACTCCAGATTTGATGGGTCCTGGGGGATACGGGGAGAGAGAGAGGGAAAGAGACTTGCAACTTCATGCGCTGTGTATGACAGCCAAAGGACACGGTTGTAGGTAGCCGCAAGTGGCTCATTGGCCATGGGGTGTGCTCATGCTAGTTGGCTATAGCGATGACACCTTGAGCTCCGAAGCTCGTGCATTCGACATTAATGATCTACTTCTTCGACATTTAATAAAGCATACTCACTCAATTTCTCGATGTTTAAAGCACTAATCTCAAGACATCACCCAAAAAGAAGGTTTCAAAAAGGCTTCGAAAATCATGAAACTCTCTCCCCCTTTGATCCATCGTTAAATACTAAGTGCCTCGAATCACCCACTAACGTGACCCAAAAGAGACTTGCATGGAAACTCCCCTATCACAACCTGATCAATGTCGGCAGGACTCCTGTTTCCAAATGGTCACTTCGCATTTGCATTTCGTGATTTCCTCCCATGTGCTCATCAAATGATCTCAAAATTCTTACGACAGATAAAAGAAAAAAATGTTCAGGCAGCCATCGGCAGGAAGCAGATTCCACAAAACTTACTTGCAAATAAAACGCAAGAAGCATCATCATTATGATCCAAAAAAAGGCCTCATCTTGAGCGTTCTTGCGGACGTAAAGACGGCTAGCAAAGAAAAAAGTTCCTGATAATCATAACATTACAGTATTCCTACGACCCAAACGGTTAATCCCTCTCTTCCTGGACATTCAAAACCCAGAAAATCTAAAGGCACGTTTTCAGATTTCAGGTTGCTCACTTGAGAAAACCTCTTCTTTTCTAAGGAAAGACCCTCCTTCAAAAAGGAAATCCATGAAACCACCATGGAAATTTACAGCTCGTCCTTGGCTTCAGGAGTTTCAGCATCTTCAGCCTCGTCCTTGGGAGGAGCTGAGGCTTCTTCCTTGGATTCTGTCTCAGCTTCATCAGCATCATCATCCTCTTCAACAGCGGCATCTGGACTAATATTTAGGCCGGATTTGACAGAATCGTGTATCCGGGAAGCGAAATCCTTCGGGTCGCTGAGCGTGAAACCACTCTCCATGAGTGCTGTTTGGTACATGAGCTGGGCTGTATTCCTTATGCTCTCATTCTGTAGAGCAAGCAGACCATTTTTAAGACAAACTCTGAGAAATTCAACCAGAACTCAATTGAACGCTGTCTCGCTATAAGCTTCCGAATCATATCAGACAAAATAAAAGAATAAGTGGGAAACAAAGGGTATACAGAGGTTGACTGCACAGGGTAAAAACGCAACCATAAAGAAACTACTGACATCTTCGGCCATTACATAACAATGAGCATAATCCTTGAGTCCAGCATAGCCAATCCAAACATAGCATCTACGAAAGCATGAATTTTCTTTAACTGACCCAACATTCCTCAGGGAACATGTACTTCTTTTCAGCTATTTCACTCGCTCGGCCACTAACAATGTCATCACCAGTCGTTAGTAACAAAACTAGCTAAGCCAAAAGCACAGGACCAAACTACTTTGGCACCTTTCTTTGGGAAAAAAAAAATTCTTCAAAATAACTTGCCAGATAAAGAACCTTCAAAATAATGAGATTATGTGCATTTAATTAATATTGCCACCACACTCTAAAACATGATTTGACTTTAGGGAGGGAATATCAAGTTATGCAAATTGCAATATCAACAGTGATCCATTTACATGGTAATGTTATTTTATTTAAAGGTTGTGCATGTTAGTTAGTTTGGCCAAGAATGGACAGATTACTAGTTAAAGTAATGATGAAATCTATACGTACCTCAGGGTTCTTCACCACCCTTTCTCGAAGCTCCTTGATGATCGGGTGCCTTGGATTAATCTCAAGGACCCTCTTTCCACGCATATATCCCTGCTTGTTAGCATCCGATAGGGTCTGAGACTGCATGATCCTTTCCATATTTGCACTCCATCCATATTTTGAAGTCACCACCACACAAGGAGTGTTATCCAAACGGTTGCTAATCTTCACATCATCAACATTGTCACTGGCAAGAGCACTCTTCCACCATTTGGTCAGCTCCTTGTAAGACTCCTTCAGGTCCTTATCTTTTGAGTCTTTTCCGAGTTTCAAACCCTCCTTGGACACATTCTGGAATTTGCTGTCTTCATAATCCATCAGATATTGCATGAGGTACTCATCCACTGGATCAGTGAAGAAAATAACCTGCAAAGCAAAGACACAGACAACCACCAGCATCAAAACTCCACCACCATTGTGAAAAATGATTGACAAAGTGCAATATTGAGAAAGGTGATGTACAGGAAGGGTAATTAACTCATTAACCCTGCACCTAATGTCAGCTGAGAACAAAAGATAAATAATAGTTTTACCCAACAAAGAAAAGAAAAACACAAACCTCATAATTTTTCTTCTTAAGTCTCTCGAGGAATGGTGACTTCTCCAATTGTTCCTTGCTGGTTCCTGTTATATAAAAGATATCCTTCTGGCCAGATTTCATTCTTGAGATGTACTGGTCTAGTGAAGTCAATTGACCATCGGACTTGGTACTGCAGAAATAATAAGAAACAAAAATAAGTCATCAGCAAAAATAATACCGTCATTCCATGTGATATTCAAGAAAGCAACAGATGACAAATCACACCTCTCAAATCTGAGGAGCTTAGCCAACCGGTTTCTGTTAGTGGCATCTTCAATTATACCGAGTTTAATGGACTTGCCAAACTCATTCCAGAATTTTGCGTATTGACCTTTCTTCTCATCTTCTTCATCGCCAAATTTTTCAGTATCTGCTCCCAACAGCGAAAAATCCATTAAGCAGGCAGTAAAAAATGAATTGGAAAGATCATCAAACTGTTTTTGTCTTTGTTGTTAGCATCATCAAAATGAATTGGACTAGCCCTAACTCCTACCAAAGTTATCACAACTTCCTAAAGCCTCCCATAAGAAATCTAGGGATGCTTCAGAATGGAGAAGTAAACATATAATTTCATGACATATTTTCATATACAGAGGAGAGGTTACTTGAAGATGAGAGGCAGTAGCGTTCATACCTTTCTTGTCTTTGTTGTTAGCATCCTCAGGGTCCTCCTCGGCAATTTTACGGATCATGTCAAGTGCCTTCCTGATAAGTTTCTTCTTAATTGTCTTCAAGCTGCTGTGTTGTTGAAGCATTTCACGCGATACATTTAGGGGCAAAGTGTCAGAATCAACGAGACCCTGGGAGACAAACAATACTGTGAGAAACGTTGATCTAGAAACCAATATTAGAAAACCAAGTTTCTCATTATGGATAAAAGAGCTAGAACTGAGCAAACTCTGGTTACCTTCAAAAAGTTCAGATACTTGGGCAAAAGCTCATCAAATTCATCAGAAATGAATACCCGTCGAACATATAACTTCAAGTTAGACTTGTTGGAATTATAGTAGCTTTCATACAGATCACTAGGTGCTTTAGGAGGCACAAAGAGAACAGCCTTGAACTCGACATCACCTTCAGCAGTAAAGTGACTCCATGCCAAAGGCTTCTCATCACTGAAATCCTGTCAAAAGAAAAACAATTGATGATGAGGGACTGTCAGAGGACAGTTAAAATTGGAAGAAAAAGATGATGATGAATCATCCTAGATGCAGAAATAGTCAATTACCTTCGCTAGAGAGTGGTAGAACTTTGTGTATTCCTCATCAGTCACCTCCTTTGGATTTCTCAACCATATAGCCTTCACATCATTCAAAAGTTCCCATTCACTAGAAGTTTCCTTCACCTTCTTAGTCTTTGGCTTTTTCTCCACATCCTCATCCTCAGTTTTCTCGGTGTCTTCATCCCCCTCTTCCCCAGAAGAGCTGGTTTCCGCTGTTTTGATTGATAAGGACAGAAGGTTCATGAGTGTGCATGCAATAGCAATCTCAACATACATTGACATGAATGACAATGACACCATATCTAGTACAATACAATATATCAAACTTGAAAATATAGTGAAAAGCTTTTCAAGATACGCACATGATTCCTCTTCATCACTTGACTCATCCTCATCTGCAGGAACTTCCACATCGACCTCTTTGCTTGCCCACAAATAGATGGGAAAGTTAATGAATTCAGAGTACTTCTTCACTAAATCCTGCAGAAAGACAACCAATACTAGATGTTACCAAACCAATGTGACATTAGTGATAAATCCCAAACGCAACATTGAACACTCCTATTGGCAAGCTTAAGATACTCCATAACTTCAATGAGAAATATGAGCTAAGAACACTGTAAGAACTACAGGGGCAAGATAAGAACTGCATAGTGTATGATAACATGATAACCCACGAGGTTCTTTGGTTCTGCACTGACTTTATAATTCTGAAGAACAGAACTGTGCTTAAGGGTAGACAGTAATAACAAATCCACACAGACTGCCTATGCTGACAATAGAACCTCAGTGAAGGAACATTTACAACAAAAGAATAAGACAAAGGCATCACGGGCATTAAAAGAAAGACAATGGGCAAACCAAATAAAAAAAAAAAATAGTATAACCGACAAACACATCCTAGAATGCATCTTGTTCAAAAGAAAAGATGCATATCTCGTTACAATCCTATAAGTTATCAGTGCCGATTATTTAGAGAAGAATATATGAGGCAAGGGTTGCAGAATATCCCACAGTCCACAGTCCCTAAGAACAAATGGAACCTAGCTATGACCGTGGTTCGAATTAGAAATGCACCTTTAATTTGCTCTCTTCCAAGTACTCCCCAGCTTCCTCCCTTAGATGCAATCTAATCTCAGTTCCCCGTCCTAGCGGCTCATTCCATGTGTCTTCGGAAATTGCAAATGCCCCATCAGCCTTTGATTCCCACACGTACCTGAAACCCAGACAATAAGATAGCTACAGTCAACACAGCTGAAAGCAGAATATTTGATAATCCCAATAATGCAATCATCTTACTGTTTGTCGTCATTATTTTTGCTGATGACTTCGACATAGTCAGCAACGAGGTATACGGAGTAAAAACCAACACCAAATTGACCAATAAGGTTGAGATCTCCACTCGTCTGCATTTTCTCCACAAATGCTGCACGAAACATTAAAATTGGATGAACAGGAGTTCATTCAAGTAACTGGAGGAACCATCATGAGCTTGGAAATATCAAGGCACCTGAAGTTCCAGACTTTGCAATCGTTCCCAAATTCTTGATCAGATCCTCTTTTGTCATCCCGATACCTCTGTCGCGGAGGGTGACAATCCTCTTTTCTTTGTCTACTTTAATCTACAGAGACAAACAAACCCATCAGGCCAGTCACCAGTCAACCACCGTGCTATATACATTTTGAAATTACGAATTGACTAGAACGGCTAAGCAGCGAGCTCGACCAATCAATATGGGAACACAAAAATCCAGTTGGGAAAAGGGTTTCAAACCAACCTGGATCTCGAGCTTAGTATCATCGCCCTCTCCCAAAATGTCCTTGTCCGTCAGGGCAAGGAATCGTATCTTGTCCAGTGCCTGAATCAACAGAACCAAACCATGCTTCAGCCTCTTCCAAAGAGAGAGAAAGGCAGGAAATATTTAAAAACTGCTAAAAAAAAGATAAGCTTACATCAGAAGCATTGGAGATCAATTCCCTGAGGAAAATGTCCTTGTTGCTGTAGAGCGAGTTGACAAGGATGTCCATGAGCCGCGAAACCTCGGCTTGGAACTCAAACTTCTCCGCACTGTTGCGGAGCGATCTCTTCGAGATCGATTCCGACTCCCTGGACGCACATCGAAATTTCCAAAACTCTTAATACACACGCCCAAGGAGGACCGCAAAATCCTCACAGCGAAGCTAAGCACAAAGAAGGGAGCAAGTTTATCGGGTAAACGACCTCTTGACGACGTCGGAATCGGTGGACAGACCATTCGGAACGGCGCCGAGCTTCTCCTCGACCTTCGGGGGATCGACCAGCTCCTCCGAATCGCCCTCCGCATTCGCGCGCAGCTTCCTTCCTGCACCACGACAGATCCACCCACCATCAATACTTCTTCACTTCTCCAACACCGACGACTACATTCCTCGCCTCACTCCCAACGACGATTCGAAAAGAAGAAAAGAAGAAAAAAAGAAAAACCAAATCTCCCCGGACTAAATCGATCTCTTCCTCCTCGCGACTGCGCGAGAGTTCACCCCGAGACGAAACACGAGGACCTAGAAACCCTAGAAATCACGCCGGAAACCCTCGCCGGCGAGGCGCCGATCCAAACCGCCGTTGCCGCTCGCGCGGAGTACGGCGAGCTGGGACCTCGAAGCCTTAGGGTTTTTGTGTTTACCTTGATCCGGAAGCGCGCAGAGGAGGCACAGGACCAGCAGCACGGACGGGATCGTCCACTTCCCCATCGCGATTCCCCCTTCGCAAGATCTGCTCCTCCCTGCTTCCGACTTCCGAGCTCACTCCCGAGGCCGATGACGGTGATGATTGGAGCTTTCGCTTGACGTCGCTGCGAATATTTAGAGCCCTCGCGGTGGGGCCCCGCCCCGCTCACGCGAATTTCTCGTGCCTACGCAGGCGGGTCGCTCCGATTGGCTGGATTCGTCCAGCGTGGACGATCCGACGGACCGCAGCGGTTGCGCCGAAACGTGGCGGGTGGCTATTGGCTGCTCGGTTCGTCCTCGACGTGGAGAAACCGAGGAGGGCCCCACGCGGGGAGACCTGGGAGGTCAAAGTCGCCGATCGCGTATTGACCGATCTAATTGGCTGGTCGATGCCAGGGTGGCGGGATGAACGGCCCCGATGCGATGGCGGAACGTGGATGAAGGCGGGGTCGAGGTTCTGGATAGTTCTTCCGGGGCGTTTGTCTGCGGGGCGGAGCGTATCCGACACGGGGGTAAGAAGTCCGCGCACTTCGCCGTGCACAATAATTTTCTAGTTTGCGGGAATTTATTGGTCATTATCTTTAAGATAAATACTCGTGTAGTGATGATAGTGTAATATATAATAATATAATTCCACTTGACTGACGTGATGGAGTGGGTCCCAAGATAGAAAATATATGTATTAAAAATAAACCGAGACGCTCATTAATTGTTTCTATCTATTTGGTTAAAATTAATTGTTTCCATTCGTTAGCTGGAAAAATCTTTTTGTGTATCGGAATAACTATATTGTGAAGTATGAAAAGAGCTGCACATAAATCAGTATGATAATCCCCTTACAGGATCTCATGTATTTAGCGAGAATTCATTATTTTACTTAAATCAATTTCGACATAATTAAGATGATTTTATTCAGCTTTCCTCATAGAGAAGTCAATATGGCTCATCGTATTTATTAGATTTTCATAAATGATATAGATATTAAAAAAAAGGAACAAAAGGAAAATAAATTTTAAGTGATGATGAAAGTAATTAATAGATGTGAAATGCATGATGATTGGATGCTTGTGGAATCATGTTTTTACAAGTTAGAAGTTACTTACGTATTTAAAATTTTAAATTTCAATAGAAATACGAACATTAGAGAAAACGACAGTGATGAAAAAAATGAAAAATGAAGAAAAAGTTAAAAATCAGATAGATCTAGTACTACTAGAAAAATTTGTATCATTAGGGAATTAAAAAAATTAAAAAATGGGGAGTGGGTAGAACAATTTTAAGACCCGCTTTGCCCGTCTTCCACGGTCTCAACCCCTCTCCTTTCTCGTGACTGGGAAAAAAAAAACTCTTGACTTTTCGTCTTGCTTTATGGAAATCGGAGCAACGTGACCTTAATCATGGCCCACGACTTTACCTTGACTTGGAAGCGATAATCTCATCATAGATGTTGCTGAAAATGTTAAGATCGAGATTCCGCGCATAATCATGAATTTTGGCTATTAATCGTCTTTAATGATTCACACAACATCTCATATCATATTTGATTTATTTTTGTGCGTGTCATGAATTTGAATTTATCTACATTTAAAGCGTCTAAATGTTTAATTGGAGAAGTAAATATTTTATTTAGAATCATTAATAGCAGTTCCACAAAAGTATATGTTTGTGTACTTAAACCATGCAAAACTAAGGGAAATTTTCAAATAAGGATTTACGGTCGCCATCATTTTCTCAAAAGAGATGCAGTGAAGTTTGTCTTAAATAAAGATTAAAATGCCTTCATTTTCTCAAAAGATGGCGCTGGTGGAGTGCATGCAAATAAGAACCAAAGTGATCATTTAGTCTCAAAGAATGATCTCATTTGCCGCTAGTGAATAAATGCATCTTCGATACATATTCCAAAGCTTTGATTAATGATATTTTTGTTAATTTTTTTAAAAATTTTAGTTGTCTTGTTCTTTATTATTATTATTATTATTATTATTATTATTATTATGGGTCAATGGTGGCACTGTTCATCATATTTTTCGTCCTCTATTTGTCTTATTTTCAAAAACATCGGACTTGGGAAAGGTCAACGAGTGCTGGCCATTGGTGAGGGTTGGCAAGGGTTGGACACCCATCGGTCCTAAGAGTTTGAATCGGTCCAACCTAGACCAACCCCGTATATTATATTATATTATTTATAATTCTTTTATATATTCAAACCTAAATAAAATGTCTGTTATATTATGTTATATTGAGATGTTCTATCAATAGCACTAATAGTAATTTCAATTTAAAACTTTTGTTGAGTATTAATTATGTGTCGTTTGTTTTATTTTCCATGGTTTATATTAAGTATTTTGAATTTTTTATGGTTTAATTGTATTTTACTAATGAATTTCAGCTGCACTTTGCTTTTCAATTTGTGTCAAATGGTAGAAGTTTTGAAGAGTAGAGTAGGAGGGCTTTACGGTGATTTGCTAGTGGTGCAAGATCTTTTTTGGTTGAGTCGACCTACATGATCAAATGCGGAAAACTAACGAGGAATATTAAAGATGGCCTTTCCATCTTGCCCCCATATCTCGGAGCGGTTAGGGCCATCAAGCCCTCATTGGATGTGTAATTTGAATTTGCTTTTTCGGGGAGTGAGGGCTTACAAGCCCTGGGTCGGTCCGGTCCTTGGTCCCATTATCAATGGCCGATGAGGTGGACGGTTGGATGCCCATTGCGGCGGTGGGGCCCTCGGTGAGGGGCTTGAGGTCGACCCTCGCCATCTAATGGGGTGGCGGTTGCGGTGAGGGGCGAGCCTCTCATTGGTCCCACCTCCAGTGGCCGATGAGGTGGACTCCATCAACAACCTTGTCTTCTGCTAGGACTACGATTGGGATGCTCCGCGTCGCTTTCTTCATCCCTTCCTCCCACCATGCTCCTAGATCGACGACTTCTTCGGCTACCGTTTTGCCCTCGAGGACCTTATTGTAGGACCTCGATTTGGACGGCCCCCCTTCCCCATGGCCAGCGAGGGCTTGACGGCCCTTGCTCGCTGTCAATGATGGGTGTGGAGCCCTCGCTTGCTACCGGCGATGGGTGTTGAGCCCTCGCCAGCCCTTACCAAAGGCTGGTGTTCGCTGGCCTTTCCCTAAGTCTGGTGTTCTTGATCTAAGCAAGAAGAAATGAACAGGAGACAAAGAAGACGATGAATAGGGCAACCAAAAATGGAAAAAAAAAAGGATGAAAATAATGTAATCAAGCCACCGAAATATACATTGAAAATGCATCTATTCACCGGCCGGCGAGTGAGGTCCCTTTGAGATTAAATGACTACTTTAGGTCATTCTTTGAGACAAATTTCACTTCAGATCCTCTTTTAAGAAAAATAATGGCACTTTGGGTCCTTATTTGAAATAAACTTTACTTTAGGTCATCTTTTGAGAAAATGATGGCACTTTAGGTTCTCATTTGAAATTTTCCCCAAAACTAATTCTCCCTTATTCTCTTCAAACTTCTATCCAAAATTAAAGATTTTTGAATGGTAAGATAGAACCTCATCCTAATTATATGCTATGCACTCACCTTCATAAGGATTTTGTGTATAAGAAATTGAGGCTAGAAAGTCTTATGTTCGAAGTTTGAATGAAAGTTTAACTGGATGCTAAAAGTCAGCCTTGATAGAATAGAGCCTAAAAGAGGCACCGCAAGCAAACCGAATACTTGCATTTACAAAATTTTTATTATGAACATGGTGTGCCTCTTAGAATGCCTGCGCGCTAATATGTTTAAAACCTTAATTGTTTTGCCTCAACCTTTTCTAATTTTGTCGTTTTACTCCATTTATCATTTATTTGCTCTCTAGTATCGTAACCGTGGTGCCTAAAAAATCCACCGAGTTTTAACTGTGCCCTCTAATTCCACGGCCTCGTTGTCCTAAAATTGCTACTTGTTCCGACTCCACCATGATTATTTTAAAGAAGAATTATATATCTAAGCCTAATACCAATTTAATTCGCCTTTCGAAATGAAGGTCCGTATGACTTAGCCCACTTGCCAATTCAAGTCCAATTTCAACTCAAATCCATTCATCTAAATTGTGTTGTTTCGAATGAAAACAAATGATTTAGAAAACTATTGTCTAAAAAAATAATCACTTGAATCGCTTGCAAAATGAACAAATAAAAATGATTTTCATCGTCCATGAAATTGTTTCGATTCCTTTTCCATATCATTCACTTTTCGTGAAAAAAATGGAATTCTAGTCTCAATTCAAACGAGATATTATATACGGATTCCAAAGTACGTTAACATTATATACAAAAGATGGCAAAATTCCACCTCAAGGGAAGAAAGTAGAAACAAATTCAAGGCATGACACTTCGGGGAAACTTTCTTCATGTTAGTTATTTCCATGCCATGGTGCAAACGATTTCAACGGAAACAGACCATAGGATGCCATGCCTCTCGTAAGGACACGACGATGCACTCAAAGCATTTGTCCACTACCAAGTACGAACTTGAACCCAAAAATTAATATATAGAAAAGGCTCGCGTTATTTCCATTTATATATTTGGTTTCAGCCGAACTTATTTCTACAAAAAGGCAAACCTACCCTTTCGATGTCAATTGTTGTCGAAGCCAACCTAGTAATTAAATTGTGGGGTCTCTTTTTTCCTATTATAGAATCGGTTGTTCCCCAATACTACCATTTTAGCTCGACAAGAAATAAATAGATGTTAGGAAACTGGTTTTCTCAACTAAATCCTTCATAGGGAAAGATTGATGGAGACTTGAGACTCACCCTCATTTCATTAATTCCATTAGCTACAAATTATTTGCAAACTCATTTGTAGATTTTTTAACCCAAAATTCACATTTTTTCCCTTTCATCCAACGAGAAAAAGCCCATGAAAAATGCCGAAACATTTATATGGCATCCCATTCAGTGTCGCGACTTTTAGGTCCCTCGTTTAAGTCCATAACATGGGAATCCCATCACTTGAGGTAACATTAACCACTTAAATTTTCGAAACAACTGATTTATCATAACATTAAGTAGTCCTACATGACTTGTCGCAATAATCATCATTTAATAGGCAAATCAAACAAAAAGTCGGCTCATGTTAGGTCAATAAATGACTATTATGTGAGATCTTCAATAAGTACATTTCGTTACTATTGGCCAAATATCTATCCTATCATTTCTAATTACATCTAGACAACACCAACGTGCTACTAATAACTTTCACAAGAATTCGGTAAGCTTCTCCAGACTGTTTCCATCGAGTACTTCCTAGTCATGCTTTGTGGCATCATGGATTATTTAAATACTATGTATTCAATTTGATCCTCCAAAACTTCTTTTATTCCATTCTCACATCATTTCGGTTGCGCTCCTTCCCAAAACCGCATCCAAAACGGCAATTCTCGGTATCCAAATCCAAACCTACCAATTTTTCAAACCTCTCTACCTTTCTTTCACCCAATCATCTGTTTCCAAACAAAGGCACCTGCTGCCGTGGTAAAAATTTGCCGGTGATGGAGAATGTTGACATCCTTAGCAAGATCAAGAAAACGCACGCACCCCGATGTATGTCTGACATTCTAATTTAATTTCCAAAATCGTTTAATAGCCACTTTAAAAAAAAAGAAAAAGTAAAAAAGAAAAAGAGGACCGATTTGCTGTTTCCTAGGACTCCACCGACGGGAACTACCACTGCCGTGCTAAAGGCTGACACTTTTTTGACTCAGCCGAGCTGATACGGCGTCGTCTGGCCTGCGCTTCACGAGGAAAATGGGATTCGAGCACGCCGATCCGACAACGTAGAAAGAAAGGAAAGTCCTCCTGCGGCCACGTCAGCAGCGCTGCCGGCACCCCGAAGCATATCCGACACGTGGCGGCGTCCCGTTGGGCTGTCAAAAAAATTCGCCCCCCTAGCGGGTAGCGGGTGGCGGACAGCGAGCGAGTGGGGGCGTCCCTCTCCTCGTAAAGAAAAAACAAGAGAGAGAGAAGGGGCGAAGAAGATAAGCTCGAACTCCAGAGCCTCGCCCTCCCAAATTCACCTTCACCGCCTCCTCTCCGTCCCTCGCCAAACGCCGCCGTTTCGCGCCGAGCATCGGACTCCTCTCCCCTTCGCACGAAGCTCCCTAAAATCCCCGACTTTCCAAATCAAGAACCCGCAGCATTGAAAACCCTCTCGCCTCTTCTTGCTTCTTCTCCTCCGTCGTCTCCTTCAGTCGTCGATTCCCGAGGTCGCCGCCGCCGCCGCCCCGGAAGAGCCCCGGGAAGAGGAAGGGGGACGCGTGTTGGGAGCTGGAGGTTGACATGGCGGTGTCCGACGCGGTGGTGGGGAACCTGACGACGATCTACGTGGCGGTGATCGCGGCGATCAAGGCGTACGGGCTGGTGTCCGGCCGCAGCTTCGGCGGGGGGCTCGTGCTGGTGCTCTCCACGGCGGTGGTGGGGCTCATCCTCGTCGCCACGCTCACGTGGGACGTGTCCCAGAAGGCCGCCCACGCCATCGCCCGGGACGACGACCGCGCCCACGAGGTGTCCTGCAAGGGCGGCATCTGCTGGCACGGCGTCGCCGTCAAGTCCCCGGCCTCCCAGGTCCGGTTCCACCTCCCCCCGCAGCAGCCGCCGCAGCCGCCGCACCACGGCGCCGCCGCCCTGTGAATACGACATCGATTTCCACTTTTTCGAGCCCATTTTCTTCCTTATTTTTTTTTTTTTGTGTTTAGTTTACTGACTTTTGGCGAGAGATGTGAGGTTACGGTGTCCTCTGTAAGATGCGCGGTCTCTGTCTACTGTTGCTTGGTCTTCGTCGTGGTTCGTCGTTCGTCGAGTTTTGGTTTTTTCTCCTTGTCGAAAAATCAATATGGGTGTTCTCCTTTTTTTCCTTTGTAAAAACATCGAGGGAAAGCGCATTGTATACTTCTGTACGATAAATAAAGAAGGCAATACGAGTGGAATTTTACGTGGGTCTGATGTCTGAACGCCACCTACCGTTCGCCATCGATAGATATTTCGTTGGTGCCCTGTTCCTTTCGAGAAGGAAGAGAAGATCCGACGATTCCTTCTCCTCCTCCTCCTCCGAAACTCATTTTATATTATCATATCAAACCGCGCATGATGAGGAGCATCATCCCGAATTCCGAATCGGGGTCCCACCCGGAGCGAGCGCTCCACTGAGCATCCGGCAGCGAATTTCACCAGCCTCGGCTTCGCGCGGAGCCTTGATTGGAAGGTGGAAGTCGCATCAATCCCCCTCCTCCATCGATGCCGAAAGTCGGGGCGCTCCTCCATGACGCGTTCGGGCCGTCTTTTGGCGGCATTTAATTGGTTCCCCTGCGTTTAAGTTTGCTTTGATTTTCTGGGGGCGTGGGTGGGGTCTTGACGTTCGCGGTGGGGGAGCCACACCTTTCCTTCATTAATTGGACCGGCCCTGATTCGGACCGACCGTCTCATTAGTGTCCATTGACTACAAAGCTTGCGGTGAGTTTGGGTCTCGTGCTTGATGCAAACCCTTTCGGGTGTTCTAAGAGAGGAGAGGAAAACGACAGGTCTCGCCGTTTGAAAGGTTGCGCTCCGGTGGCTAGCTAAAGCTGTTGTGGCGGATTCTTAGCTCTTTTAGCAGATTAGGAAACGATTAGGTCATGCACATGTGATGTTGATTTGACATGTACTCGTCCATGAATCGTCCGATGATTAATGTAATGCCAAATTGAAAGACGTGTAAGTGATGATAAGATGATAAAAATATGAATTTTATGACGTCGTGTCGTCATATCAGAATTATACGTCTCTCTCAAGACATTTTAGAGGTCTTCTCTTTATTTCTTTTTTGGTATAATTGAGGCTAAAATCATCATTGGTTTGCTTTCTTTGTGGTAAGGATGAGCACAAAACACAATCTTGATTCAACAAAGGTCGTGATAAAATGGCTAGATGACTCTCCAAATCTGCCGCACATGCTGAATTTGAGTTATTTCCAACATTAGGGTTTGGTGTTGCAATACTTACTTCAATCACTGTCTTCATGTCTTGTCGAGATGTGAGGGAAAACACATTAAACCCTCCTCCAATTTCGCCACATCACCACTCTGCAATCCTCTATTCTAAGATATGTATCTTTGAATCTTTCGAGCAAAATCTCATTTTGAGAAAGACCAAATGACTCGCAAAACTAATCTCTTCAAAACCTTCCCAAAACTGTTTTAACTCCCAATTCACCTAACAAAACCTTTTAACCTCCTCCACCACCCACGGCCACCATCACCACCACACGCCGTGACCTACACAATCTTGTCATTGTCTCCTCGCCTTTGACCATTGTACCCCTCTCATCTCTCCTGTATCATCTCGTGCGCCACGCGTAACGTGATGTTGAACAACGGTGGCGAGGTCGTCGAGGTAGGGACCTCGATCCAAGGTCACAACAGCCATGAACATTTGCGAAGCCAAGGTCTTGATGGCCCCCCTAAGCCAATCGATGGCCCCTAGAAGCCTTGACAAGTTAGGGAGAGACACAAAAATCATTAAAAATAAGTCCAAAACCTATACTACATACACCAATGTAATCATAAGTGTTTTATTTTGCTAATTCAATTATAAATCTTCAATTTACTAATGTAGTTTTCTCAACTAATTTTGATCAAAATTGGTAGCGTGATATTGCCGCCTTATATAGCAAGGTCAAATAAAAATTTATATTTTTTTATTCTTTTTTTTTTCCATCGGCCCGCTACTACCCTTAACCTATTACCGGCCATTTGAGAAAATTAAGAAAGAAATGAAAAGAAAAATAAAAGTACATATAAATTTTAATTTTTAAAAATATTAAAAATCATACATGTCAATGTCATCTTTTTGTCAATTGTGTCATGTAAGATAATGGACGTTTGCATCTATATTAGTGATTTACAATTATTTGACATTTTCACCGGTTATGCTCTCGTTTATCTAGTTAGAAATTCATGTATTTATAGATATTAAACTATGTATTTTGTTTTACTTTTAATGCTAAGTACGACACCTTTCTATACTAAACGCTTCTAGTTTATTAAGAATACGTGATTAATTATACATTCAGAAGCTACATTTTTAGTCTTTGTAAAGTACTATTCTTTTTTATTTGTATATGGAATTCAAATGGCACTTGCCTGTTGGCTTGTCAAAATCAGCACACCGACAAGCACCTATGCTTTTCAAACGCCCGTTGATTGATTAAACGATTAAAAATTAGAATTAAAATTAATGCGTTTGCCAATACAATGCTTTTGTTCTGCTATTTAATAAATATTTATAGGTAATTATTAATAAAAACCCTTGTGTGCAGGCCCAAGCACATTTTTGACCGTGTTTAATAAGGAAAGAAATCGCTTTTTATTCCGTCGTGACTTGATTACCCTTGTTAAAAATAAAATTAGTGCTTTAAACAATTGAAATTTCTTTAACCGGACCCAAAATTCCAAGTAAATATATAAAAAAAAATTAATATGTTTGACGTAGGCCGTTCGCGTGGTTAATCAGACGATAATGATAAATCCCTAAAATTCATCCTCCGGCATTCGCTTTTGAGGGCGGCGGGTCCCACCATATCGGCTCTCAATCACTCCTGGCCAGAAAAACGAATCGTCGATCTCGGCCGTCCAATGGCCCGGAGATCGCGCCTTAGCTCCATCCGACGGAGGATGGCGCCGCGTAAACCATCGCCGCAGTACCACCCGATAAACTCTCGCCTTTTTTTTTTTTCCCTGATGAGCTCGACCTCATTATTCAAACTCTTCAGCAATCTCTCTCTCTCTCTCATCTCTTTCTCTCTCATCGCTACTCGTTTCCTCTGTGAGTCGCCGCCGCGCACGGCGTTCCTCTTCGGCGGTTCCGTCGCACGTCGATCGTCGCCGCGAAGACATGTCGGAGTCTCCATCTCAGGCGCAGGCACCGCCGCCGCCGCAGCCGGTGCTCTCCGCCGCCGCCGCCTCCGCCGCCGCCGCCTCCGCCACGGAGTACTGGTGCTTCCAATGCGAGAAGCGCGTCTCCGTCGAAACCCTAGCGGACCTCCCCGAAGTCGTCTGCGTCGAGTGCAAGGGCGGCTTCGTCGTCGACTCGATACCGGCCGCGCCGTCGGCGCAGCCCTCGCCGCCCGATCAGCTCGACGATCCCGCCCTCGGCTCCCAGTTCCTCCAGGTCCTGCGGCTGATCGCGCAGGCGGCGCGTGACGAGGACGTCCCCCCGCCGCCGCCCTCGAATCCGCCGTCGGACGACGATTTCCTCCGAATCGAGCTCGATGGGTGGGACAACGATGAGGAGGAGGATGAGGACGACGACGATGAGGAAGAGAACGAGGAGAACGGTAACCGCGAGGGGATCGAACGGGGCGAAGGGGAGAGGGAGGGGGATGATCAATCGGATGACGAGAACGGAGGAGAGAACAGAGATGAATATGATGAGGATGATGCGCGGAGGAGGCGGCGTGACGTGCTCAGGCTCCGGATCCGAGACTTTGCAACGCGAGCACGGAGCGGGCGCAACCGGATTCTCGATTGGGCAGAAATCTTGATGGGATTGGATGATAGTTCCATCGAACTGAGGCTCGAAGTGCCTGATTCAGACCGCTACATAGGCAATCCGGAGGATTACGTGGATGACGCTGGGTACCAGGCTTTGCTGCAGAATTTGGCGGAGAGCGACGGTGGAAGAAGAGGAGCCCCACCGGCTGCAAAATCAGCAGTTCTGGAGCTTCCGACTGTGGAGATCAGATCAAAGGACGAAACCGTGGTGTGTGCGATCTGTAAGGACATGGCGAGTGTGGGCGAGATGGTGAAGAAATTGCCCTGTGGTCATGGTTACCATGGGGATTGCATCGTGCCATGGTTGGGTGCGAGGAATACGTGTCCAGTCTGTCGGTTTGAGTTGCCGACTGATGATCCTGAGTATGAAGAGGAGAAGAAGAAAATGAATGTGAATGCAGGCGGGAGCTCGGGTTCTGTCGGAGACAATTCGGTGGAATAAGTTTCCCTTGATTTATTGTTGAATTTGCTTGTTTGGTGGATTAGAACAACAAATTTGAATGCTTTTTTTTTTCCTGCCCTGATAATGTAAATGATGTTTTACCTAGTTGTCTTGTTTGTGTTTATCTGCAATTTGCTTTTGTTATATGATTTAGGATGTGATTAGTCCAGCTGAGATAGGATCATAGGATGGTCTCTCTGACTTTGGGAGGATGAAGGACTGAACTAATTCTTGGCTGTATAGGGACTCTATTGTAGATAGAAATTAGAAGCAGCCGAGGCAGAGATGCCAGAGAAGAAACTGAACTTTGATAATGTGTTTTGGTCTAGACCATCGCTTTTGAAAAATATTGCGCGGAGAATGGGATTGGGTTTGAGGACTGCCTTGTCATTAAATGACTCGTGGGCTCTCCATCAGCTCTCAGGTGATGTGAATGTTAGTCAGTCTTCTTTTCGTGATAGTAGGATGTAGGAAGGTTAGTCAGTAGTCACTCTTCATTGTTCCATTGCTTTCCAATCTACTTGTGAAGGGTTGAATTTGGTTGTTCTTGATGGTTTGCTTCACATCATGGTGTTGGAATTCGCTTTTGTAGCAGTTTAGGAGCTTCTACTGTGCAGTAGTCTTCCTCGTATTTGCTGGAATGTCTCATTGGTTATGTTCATTCTGGAAACTGTCATGCGATGATGATTAGGTACTTCTAGATGCTTTACTTGTCATTCATACTCAAAGAAGCAGGTTTTTAGCTAGGTTAGTTGATTGTCAACCTTCTTTTAGATGAGCAGAATAGCCTTCTAGCCTAATATTCCTACTTATTTGTGCATCTCATATAGCATACTGTGATTGCCATTGATTTCTCGACAATTTGTGATTTTTGATATTGCTGAATCTTTCTGTGAGGCAAATATATTAAAGTGGGGTTGTTTTGTTTGTGAGATCTAATAAATCTTTCTATGAGGCAAATATATTAAAGTTGGGTTGATTTGTTTGGGAGATCTAATACGAATCACTTCTGCACCCACCCATTTCCAGAAGAATTACTTATAGTGAGTCCACCATCTTGATTTTTACTGTGATGATAGATCTCACTTTGTGTCAATTAATGCAATTGATGATTAGTCGAGCAGAATATGTCTGCCATTTCTCATAAGCATTTTTAAGAGGAGCATGATGGCATAACCAAAGCGGCTTTTTTTCACCTTTTTATAGGTGAGGTGCCTTCGCTACCTCTACTCTCATTTTTCATCTCTCTCATTGCTTTGCGTATAGGCATTCCTGAGTACTCATTGTTTCTTGATAGTTTTCTATCAATTCACATTTTCTGAAGCTTCTTTTTCTTTCCAGCGAATGTCAATTTGAGTTGCCTTTTCAATTCCAAACAGAAGTTGTTCAGTTTTCTACTCTCTACCTTTTACCTACTATTGGCATGAAGGATCTTCTATTATTCATGATGGGTACGGCGTCTTGGTCGGAGCTTGTGAAATATCATGCCGTATACCTTGTAATCTGGTAATGCACCAGGAATCTTATGGCTGACAGAAACGTATTTTGCAATTAATTTAGTCCAGAAGAGTAATTTTATATGGGTGGTGAGTTAGTTCGTTGGTCAGTGATCTGGTACCGAATTTGACTATTGACCTAGCAAATTCTGGATCACCAGAAGACCCAAGTTACCCCTCGAATGTTTGTTCTTAGGCGCTTACCAGCGGCAAAGAAGATTGAATTTGGAAAAGACGCGATACGAATATGTTATTGTCCCAAAGATTTTGGGGAGAACATGGTGGCTTTCTCGGACAAGTAATTCCGACAGTCTTTCCGCCATTTGAGTTAGCTGTCCATGGCTAATTTGTTTATTCGAGACCCTTCCCATCAAGGATTGTTGCAATTCCTTCCACGTAACTGAATGGAGATGCTTTTGATAGAAGAAAGATTGATGTAACTATCGATGCTTCCGTGGTTTGAAATGCCATTGAATAGATAAATTCGGACGGCTACATGGATTAGATCCATACGACAAAACTACATTCTTATAATTTTTTATTTGATGAGAAATATATGCGTATTGTAGTCAAAGCCCCGGCGGGTCCATAACCTAGTCAAGTGCTATCTATACCTAGAGTGATGTTCATGGCAGAAGTGATATTTCGTCACTAGTTGAATAAGAAGATTGCTATGATTATAATCTTGGGTTGAATATGAGCGTTCGCAATTGATGCAAGAAAGTACGGTAATCATACATCGATTCTTTGCGGGTTATCACACAATTTTTTTATCTCAAAGGTATTCTTGATGTACATATTATCCACCCTGGGGCAAATAGCCAGTTAGAGCCCTGATTCGACGATGTACATAGATCGGAAAGGTGGTATAGGATGACGTTGTGATTGGATCAGCCGAAGTGGCTTAACTAAATTTTAGTCATGCAAGATCGCTCACGCGGAATGCTTTTTCTACTAACTCGGATGTCTTTGCTTATTACGGTTTTGTTGGTTTGCAAGACTAGTGACGCGTGCCCTTATAACCTTTACGTTAAAGAGTAATTTTTCGCTTTTTTAAGAGGTCAAAGTAACAGAGCTTCAGCCCAGGTCTATTATGCAGTTGAAGCAGCTTGTCCGTAAATACAGGGTCTGAAAGTGGCGATGGCGTTTGATTCTGGAATCATGATACCGTGGATGAGAAGCGAATCGGGGTTACGAGCTGATTCTAGAGTTTTAAGTTTTTGGTTACTGTTCTATACTTTCTGAAAGACTAACACGCAAAGGAAGAAGTGCCAAACCTTCGCAACCGAGCATACGTCAGGGTTCACAGCCCTCCATCCCATTCAACAGCAAACGAGAAGCGAGAAATAACGGAGTTGATTACCTTCCCATCACAACCAATTTTAGCATTACACCTCGTGAACTCCAAAGCAAGTTAGCTCCCCACATTTTTTGCCCCAAGGAAACACAAAGGTGACAAGAAAAATTTGCTCAATATTTTCTTTTTGACAGACATGGGACCTGGGAGAGATACAACATCTATCTAACCAACACCTCCAGCGGCTGCCGAGGCCTTCTATAAGACACTAATAAAGTGAGAATATAAAGAAAACCCCAAAATTTAGGCTATTAAACTAAAATTCCCCCCCACCTAATAAAAATTAATCTCTCAAGAATCAGATTTCCTTCGCTATCTCCAGATTTTATTCAGTTTCAAACCCACTTCCCATGAGAGCCAAATTTGTTCCCCTATACTCATGATCCTCAGAAAGGAAGCACTCCCCTGTCCGTTTGGTTGGACATTCGGACCTGACCCGAAAAGCTCGGTTGGACTGACATTTATTTCCATGGAGGTTGCTGCTGCCGAAAACCAATCGGGTAAGATTCCCATCCACCCTCCGGTTCCTTCCTCTTGCCGCCCAGCCCGGAACTTGAAGACGGTTGCAAGCTAACCCTCAGATGTTCTTCCATTGATCTACCCTGATCTGGCACTAAAAACTGTCTTAAAACAGCTGGCTGCTCACGGTTAACTCCATCAATTGTGAATCCAGAATTCAGATCAAATTGTGCCCGAGAAGGGTCAAATTGTGCCCGAGAAGGGCCAGGACCATTGAGACCGAGGGGCGCAGAGGTCATCATGAACGGGGGCTGAGGGAAAGAGGAGAGAACAGGTGAAACAGATCCAATGGCTTGAGGCACAAATGGGTTCACACGTGGGTCCACCATGTACCCAGGCCGATACATGGTAGAAGAGAGAGAAACAGCAGGGCCTGTGTTTAGCCCGTTGTATGCCCATGGAGGTGGATAAGAGATTGTGGGACCCATCTCCCAAAAGCCTGCTCCTCTTGGCACGCCGGCATCTGCTGCAGACTCGAGACCCTTGCCATTTAGTAGGGACAAACTCTGAGGTACATGATCTTTCTTGTCGACCTCCACTTTTGCACCAAATAAAGAAATAACAGGTTCTGACTTGGGCTTCCCATAACTCGTCACATTCTGGGAAGATCTGCCACCGTAGGGACCTTGGTCAGAAAAATCATTGTGAAACAGTGGCCTGTCATTCAAATCAAAGTTCCTCATGGTTGATGAAGATGATGCAGGAGACGGGCTGCGTTGGCCATTTCTAAGGTTAAGTAGCTGACGCTCCCCCCTAAAATCCGATATTGATGGTTCACCATCATCACCAATGCGATTCAAATCTAGTTTGAACCTCTCTGATCTCTTGGAACTAACCTCCACTGAGGATTCTCCAGATCGAAGGCTTGACGAGACCGGGATTTGTATCCCCGGCATGAGATCAGCAGCTTTGTCATCTCCACCTTCTGCCACATTAAGATCAATATCTAAACATGTATGCCTCTGCTTGGAATCATGGGATTCCTCGCCGGGAACAGTTTTCTCGGCAACAGTACTTCTGCGAGGTGATGCTGGACGAAATGCACTCCTAGGAGAGTTTTTCCAACCAAGACTTCCTTCAAATTGCAAAGGAGCTGGAGGTAATCCAGCTGCGCTTGCTGCTGGTTTCGAAGCAGAAACAACAGAGACTGGCGTAGACACTGCATTTGCAGTGCAATCCACATCATCTGAGGAAACTTCTTGGTTCAGATCAAAGGCACACATGCCTTTCTCCATCTTATCTTCCGGTTCTTGCGTTGCTTCTGTTACTTGAGAGGACTCCATTTCATGCATAGAACCATCCTGTTCAGTATTCATGTTCTCTGGATTTATTAAACTTCCTTCTCCCTCAGAAGATGCATCAGAAGTGTCATTCTGTTCTCTTGCCCTCTCAACTGACGGGACAATGGCCAATACATCTTGTTTCGCATTGATAGGCTCAGGGCTGCCACGCTGCCGGATTCCAACTTCTGAATCTCTCTCTAAGTTCATTTCTCTCTCCACTTCCTGAGCAACTTGTCGAGCTACTTCTATCGCATCAACAATGCCATATTCAAGCTCAATTCTTGACCTCTTCCGTTCAGCCACGCTAGGACCCCTGACTTCCATTCCCAGCCTGTAAGAATTAGAAGCAGCTGCTACATTTTCACCATCATCGCTTGAATGTTCCTCATCTTCCTTAGCAGCTCCTCTGTCTTCCCTCCTCAAAAATGCAATGTCCAACACATCTGGTTTACCTGTGCTGCATTCAACAACAGATGACTTCTGCACATTAGCAGAGCTGCAAGCCACTATCTTCAACTGTCTTAAGCACCGTGTTGCATTGGCCTAAAATCCCCTTGTCATCCTTTTCATTCTTCACTTCAGACACAGTTCTCCTTGGACCTAGAGCGGCCTTTCCAACGCGGAAACTGTTGCTATTGATATCATCTCCTGCTGAAACTTTGGACCCAGCAACTTGAGCATTTGCAGTTGCAGTATCAAGATCTAAAGGAACAGCAGTAAGTTCAAATGCATTGAAAGGAGATTTTTCTGCCATTACCAATTTTTCATGAGAAAAATTAAGCTTGTCTTCCTGCTTTGCGATTTCATACAACCTGCCCGTATCAGGTTTTCTGATTCGCCCACCACTCTCTTCTTGTGGAACCGAATGACCAGAAATTTCAAGTGAGGGTGTCCCTTCAACTGGGCATGTAGAGGACTCTTTTACAACCTCATTTGTCTCAGGTATAGGGCCTGATGTGGGAGAAGATGCCAAAGGACCCACAGATCTATCCTTCACATCTGCATCTTTAGATATCTTCTGTGGAGATAGCTGACTGACATGAGTCTGAATCTGGTCATCCTCGACCTTTTGCCGTTGGAGACAGTTAGGACTTCTTGATGGAAAGTTTTCATGTCCAGCAGGTTCTGTAGCCAAATCTTCTGCATCACCTCTTTCATTGGAAAGTGCAACATTTACATCAGAGCATGCAGACTGACCACTCTCTCTCACAGGATTCCCAACTTCCTCAGTCCCATTGTCACATGACATAGCACTTCCAATATCCTGGCAACGATTATCACCATCCTCACTGTGCTTCCAGCTCTCAAAAAGCGCTCTTGCGCTGTCCTGAACCTTTTCACTACGGTGGCCAAGAAGATTCTTGATGGTAATCCAAATTCCAGAAGAAATTGACCTCCCAGTGTCTAGATCTAGCTTCTTAATTGCATGTAGCAGCACGGTCATTGACTCCTCCACAAGACTATCGCTAGAGTCATTTTCAAACTTTTCAGCATCCTTTAGCCATCTATCAATGAACGATACTCCATCTAACTGCACAAAGAGATCAAGACATTCTTTACTCTCCGTGGCAGCAATGGTACTTGCAACAGCAGCCCACTGCCTAATTGCATCACCAGCATTCTTCAGAACGTAATCCTTTTCTTTCTGCATAACACTGACCAGCTCCTCAACACGAGAGGGAACAGTCAATCCATCCCTCATCTCAGTCAGAGTGAAAAAATCTTCAAGTGTCATGGTGCCTTAAATACTGTACTTCATCCTACATAGATCCTTGTGCCATGTTGATACTTTGTCAAGTAGAAAAAGTTGCATTACTCTTTGGATGGCAAGAATGTTTCAAAGTTCCCCTACAGAATGTAACATTAAAATGCAGGTAAATACTAGAACTCACCATTTAAATAAAAAGGAGAAGACGCCAAAAGAACTTAAACTCAGAAATAACCATAGTTTGCAGCAAAGACAATGTTCAGTAGCAAGCAACATTTCCCACCCATTTAACGACAGACCAATCAAGTCAAGCCAAGTACAAAAGGCTTTCAAATAGATACCTAGAAGAAGAAGTAACTGACAAGCAAACTAGTTCTTTGGGAATCTTTCTTCAGAGTGAAAGAATGCCTCCCAAGTCATCATGACATGCAAGAATGTAATCACAGAACAATATTCAAAACTCAAGGAACCCTAAGGAATAACAAATGATCTGCACACAAGAATGTTGCATAGGTAAGTCTATCCAGTTGCAGCATCTCAGTCAAGCTGCCGTTGCTTCATACAAGATGCACTTCTACAACATAAAGTGCCCTTTGCTGTCACAGTCAAATTCGAAAAAACACCAAACCGCAAAACTAAATGGTGGAAAGGGGATTCCAAGAAAATAACTCCCTATTCTAACTTTAGGTTTCTTACAGAAATACCAGATCAAATCTGGTGACACTCATTTGAGTTACAGTTAAAATTGGCTTGGAGCAAGCCAAAAAAAAATTAGGCAAACTGTCATCCCCAAAAGTACAAGCATCAAACAGGTCATTGCAAAAGAAAAATGAGAAGAGGCAAAGAACATATCCTAAAACATTTAATAAGGCAAAGAGAAAGCACTTAGTTGGATGGTGAACTTCTAGCCACTTGATTCCCAGTTTGTTGCTAGATAAGTATGCAAAATGGCCATATGGTGAACTTCCATCAGTTTGACTAAATTGTGTGGACAGAGAATACAAACTAAAGCAAAGAAAAAATCCAGGTAATCACACCAAATCACGACGATAAATAAACAAGAACATTCAGCGACTCATCATGTAACATCTGATATTGGTGCTTAAGGAGTCCCACTTAATGCCTTGGCTTGTCAATTTGTCTTAATCTTCCCCACGGAGGACATTTATCAAGTAATTTAATTCCATTAGCAGCAGTAGCAAAGTAAAAAAGAAAAAACCCAGTAAAAGTAAAGCACGCAGCAACATCTACATTGTTTCTCCCAATTATATTTGTAATCCTAACAGGATAAGCACAGGAGCCATCGCTTAAGGCCTAAGAAAGCAATACCACAGAAATATGGGGCACGTAGATTGAAAAAGCTTAATACATCGTTGCAAAACAAGTTTCTATGAGGAAATCTTCACCAGCCCCCTTCTTTAACTGACTGTGCATAGTATAAGAACTACAACAAAATGACCTTGTGTCATTTTCTCTAAATAAAAAGCTATAGTTCTCTCATGGAATCACATGATCTAATTTGCTTATTCAGCATTTGAGCTATTAGCACGCCAATATAATAGAGAATGAAACTTGATCAAGTCACACCCATTTACAGCAGAAACGGAAAGCCATAACTCGTGGGAGTCAAATACTAACAGTGTGATAACTCCAGTAACAAATCCAACATTAAGAATTGTAACTTGAGAACCAATGTTAACACAGATATTCACTGGGCTTGTCATAGAATTTGACAAATTCTTCTAACTGCTTTAAGCACCGGACCTGCTTCACTATGGCAATCCTGTCCTATTGTTAGGCACAAAATAAGGCCAGACACTTGCTAGTGGCAATTTATAACCATCTCTAGTTTACTGTGCATCTATTCCATCTTTTTATAGAGAGAAAAACAGCAGAAGGAACTATAATATTCTTCACAGGGAACACCTACAGGCACATAAACTTAAGAAAACAATAGGAGACAAAAATGTTAACAGGTCTCGAGGAAGGGGGAAAAAATATCGATGAAGAAAAAGTATTGGAAAAAAAACTCCCATAATCGGCAGTTTGACAGGCCATCAGCAGCACAGTTTGCAGCTTTGATATCTCATATATGTAACCACACATGAAAAATGATGAAACATACCCATTAAATTCATCGACATACAGATGGCATGTACTACGTAAAATTCAAAAAACAGAAGGCCTATTCAGGACAAATACTGTGATCTGAAAGGACAAAAAAGCAAAGGGTACCCTCTACAAGAAACACATTGAACAGGCAACAAGTCTTATGAGGCCTAAAACGAGGCGGAAGACCCAAAAAAACTGTGTAATGATGGGGGAAAATACCAATACCGGAAGAACTACAGCAAGGATCAAACTTACCGGACACTGTGATCCAGCTGCTCAGCGCAAATGACTCCGAAAGCCGGCGGTTTCCAATCAAATTCCCCACTAATTACACTTCACACCTAAAAATTCAAGTAAAGGCACAAAATTCAATCCCCATAACGACAGTAAGAGCAAAAGATCGAGCAGTTCCCGTCCAAAATCCTAACCAATTCGGCACCGGCGGAAGCCCTCAAACCTCACGAAAATACGACAGACGAACACCCAACAGCTCATTCGACTCCGGCCCTAGACCGCGACGGCCGGACAGACCACAATCAAGAGCAACCCAATTACCCCCTAAAGCAGGAGATCAAACCCTAGCGCTCAAAACCACGAATGGCGAAGGCAACAAGGAATCCCCCCTATTCCGCGGGCCCAACCCATTAAAAAAAAAAAAAAAAATCAAACTTTACAGGGGAAATCACGACCAATTCCAATCCAGAATCAACCCCGCGATCGAATGCCGCGAGAAGCCGGACCGAAATTCACCGCCCGATTCCCGGAACCACCGCCGAAACCACCAAGAAAAAGAACCCCCCAAGCAGAAGAAGGAGAAGAAGAAGGCCCGATTTCGCGGTCGCGAGAACTTTACCTTCACAAGCATGGCGAAACCCTAGCTCAGCGCGCCAACCAACCCCCCCTCTTCTTTCTCTCTCTAGAATTTTCCGCTCCCAGTCGCGAAGCTCAAGAGACTCTCCTCTCCCCTCTTTCTCTCTCCTCTCCTTCTCCTCAGCTCCGTGGGGGCTGCAACACGCTTCAACGCCGCGTTCCCTCTCTCTCTCTCTCTCTATCTCTCTTTCTCTCTCTAGGCTGCTTCGCAAAAACCCACGGGGCGGTCGGGGGTCGGGGTCAGTCTTCCCTTCTTTGCTGCTGCAGCTGCTGCAGCTGCTGTCAAAAAAAGCCTCCTCCTTTTTTTTTTTTTTTTTTTTTGGGCCCGAACCAGGGAGGGGGGATGCGAGAGCTTTTCCGTTTCCTCTTCCCCCTTTCCCCCTTTTGCTTTGCTTTCCCCCTTTTTATTCCCCCATTTTGTTTTTCCTTTTTCACTTTTTAATTATAAAATTTACCCCCATTTTTCCTCCTCCTCTCCTTCTTCTCTCTCTTTCTTTTCGGGGGTGGGCTGGTTTGACGTTCCAGAACCGGGTCAATTGAACCCCCACCCCCCTTTAATTACCCTATTTATTTTAATTCTTTTCCCCGGTCCAATAGCAATTAGCGGCCGGGCCCGCCAGCCGCGCTGGCCGGGCGAGCTGGCGGCTCGGCTCGAGGCGCCAGCGGCTGCTCCCGTCAAACCGGTATCGTCAGTTGGAATATTATATTCCTCCCACTTTTACGTTATTCATTTTTATTTACTCATCTGTCCTTTTTTTTTTTTTTTGGGGTTTTGATTTTCGGTTTTTTTTTTTTTTTTAAATTTTCTTGTGGGCGGATTGGAAAGGGAGAGGAGAGGGGGGAAGGAAAAAAGGACGCATCGGAGATGGGGGTGGCAGGAGTTCGCCAAAGCCTCCAAAACTGTCAATTTCTATGAAAGTTGAGGAGGGCAAGGGCGCTTATCATTGTCGCTGTCATGTTGTGGCCCAACACCGTCACGTGGAATATCGCACGTGCGAGCCCCCCTCCCCCGACCTTTTCATTTCTCTTTCTTGCATGTGAAGGATAGGGATGCGTGAACCCACGGCCCCCGGTTCGGCCCTGATCTTCGCCGGTCCGGGTTGCGATGTTCTCGGTTTTGGGGTGGGTTTTGTTTGACCGGAAGGAGAAAATTTTGTGCATCGTTAGTGTTGGATCTTGCTTGGGGTCCGGGAGGCTCCGGTCTGTCGAAGTGGAAAGTAAAATTAGGTGGATCGACCCATCGATTGAGGGCATCGACAAGGTCGCCTAGCTTATATCCGTACCATTCGGTTCAACAGCGAGAGCGAATGGATGATTGAAACCTTTGTACATAGAAGAACAAATTATATAGATATGCAAGTTTCAATATGAGTATGGTATCCGTTTTTTGGTGGAGCCGCTTTTGAAATTAAGACCATGGTTTATAAGTTTGTGACCTTTTGATTATATTACACATATCATATGCTCTCTTTTTTTCTAGATATTTCATTAAGGAAAAAGATGTTGTATTTGTATAATATATATGTAGCAAATCTTACATAAAACGAAAATACAAAAAAAAAGTGCAGTTACGTAGTGGGTGAACTTGCATTTTGCCTTTGGCCCAAAAAAAAAAAAAAATTTGCATTTTGCCTCTCGAGTTTTGTGGATGTTGTAATTTGCTCCCCGAAGGTTCCATGTTACATTTTCAACGTGCCTTCTTCTTGTTGACTTAAGCCAAATCTGAATAACTCAAATTCATGGAACTTACCAAGTTACTCACCGAATTTCTAACTTTTGAAACATGAATCTGCAAAATGTTGACTTATACCAGGTTCCCTTGTACATCCCTTTACAAATTCTCGAGCATTTCCGCAAGAACAAAATAATTTTTTCACTTGATCTATATGCGTCTTCAACTTCTATTTGACAGTGATTTATGTGATGATGACATTATAAATTTAAAAAAAAAACACGTGGAAATAGTACCATTAATATTGACTAAAGGCAACCGTATTAATAATTGGACTATAAAAATGTAATTACTACACGCAATAAGTGGATTATATGAAAATCATACTTGTCCCCTATCAATTCAAGAACGATTTATCGTATCGATTAATCGATATCAAGAGTCGCTTTCTCACATCAGCATTCGTATCAAAGACCAAAATTTAGTCGCCACCACCCAACAACAAAGTTCAAGGTATCTTCTCCGATCCAATAAAGAAGTGCTTTCTGGGGCTCTCGAAAAGACAGCAAAAGTCTGATGTTGTTGGAATTACCTCAGCAAGGGTAAGCCGTGCATTCATCTACGGCCAAGCGTCCATAATATTCGATACCGATTGATCTCGATGTTCTTTTCTCTAATGGGTTTTTGCGAATCATCATCATTCGACTTTTCACTCGGCCTGGTGGGGGAGCAGCGAAATCCGGGAGGCGGGACCTCATCCCGCCTTTTTGATTATGTAGTAATAAAAAGATAAAAGACAGCATCTGGAAGAGCATTTCTATCGACACATGAACGAGCCCCCACCGAAAAAGACATGTCGAGTTTTTTAAATTTATCGTCGATTGGGTTGTCCGTGTCCCGAATGATGTACCTCATCAGCATCATCCTCATCTTGCGGACAATCTCGTCTCTGTTTCTATCTGCGTCACTTCCCTGGGCCGATTCCGCCAATGAGGCTCCACTCGAAACGTTCCCTGCCGGTCCGTCCTTTCTTGGTAGAAGGGGGGCACGCGGCATTGAATCAAATGAGAAATTCACAAAGTATGCCGGCATACCGGACAGATCGTTCGGTCACAATCGCTCTACACTTGACTATGATGGCACATCGAAATATCATTAATTTATGGATCGTGATATTTTTGTACTTAATTACTATGACGTGTCATAAGGTTGTACAATATACATAATTATTCCGTAAAAATGTTGGGTGGCTCACGACCTCAAGGCAAAGACGTGGTTAATGCTCTTTTCATTTTCTTTTCGGCCTTTTCATGAAATAAGATCCTAAAATGTCTCTAATGGTACTAGGAATAATGTCAAAAAGGAAACTCCTTTCATTTCTTTCCGGTCTAGTTGTTTGGGCCTGTGACAAGAAAGAACTTTACAGAGGAGTAACTTCAAATCCAAGAAAACTTTATCCTTTTATCAGGAGGCTGAAAACGGGGAGATGGTGGCAGTACTAGAAAAAGGAGCAAAGGACATCTCCACGCCTGCACACGAGCTCTCGCTACAAAGTTCATCCAGAACCCTAATTCCTCGCGCTCGAACAATGGCAGATGATGCCGAGGAGACAGCACAAAAGCTCCCACCTTGCTCAAAAGTCCAGCACCATGATCAGAACTTTTGTTTGGTCCCCTATATCAAATCTATTAGGGGATAATAATTGGAGTTTTCTACTCCAGAGTCCGTAAAATTTAGTGTTCAAGGGCTTTTTAGCCAATTTTTTTTACCAAAAAGATCCTCACTGAGTCAAACAAAAAGAAAACAAGAATTTGTCAAAACTCATCGTAGGTGTATATTATCATAACACTGAGTCGGTCAAGGTGTAGGCTGCATGTTTAAGTACATCTCCGACTTCGTATGTACGTCTATGACACTGCTCGTTCACGTCCCAATATGAGGCCAAATCTTCAGCCTATAATTGGGCATGTTCAAAAACACCGTCGATCTTGTCAAGAACAAAGGAGCATGATCTTGACAAATCATCCACAGTGAGATGACTTCACTTTCAAGCAAACATGGGTAAAATAAAGAAACGCCTCAACTGTACACATTGACGCAACCAGTTGCTAAGTGACTCCACTGCTTTATGCATGAGGTTACTTTTTCAGCAACCGTAGCAAAGTGGTGCTCCCGTGAGTTCTCTTTATTTCTTCTGCCGGTAGTTTCTTCTGTCCCCTGTTTCCCTGCCCATTAATGACAGAATTGAAGAAGTAAACAATGGGAAGTTCTTTCTCTCCGTTGTTGGTTATGTAATTCTTAAGCATTAATTCATCTTCCAGCAAAGTTAAGAGACATTTTCCATCTAAGGAGATAATGACTTCAATTTAAAAGCTGTCTGCACATATCCCGGCTAGGTGCTGGTCATGAAGTCAATAAATTCAATAAGCAAACAATATACTTCATCATCACTCCAGGTTGACAGACAGAAAACAGTCGGCGGTTGTATAAACTGAAGAAATCAGGGAGCTGGAGAAAATTTGTCAAACCAATTAACGAGCATTCCGAGTGCGCATAATGAACTTACCCTTGGTTTTTCCATCTCATCCTCTACATCTAAAGTGCTCATTTCTCTCAACAATATGGACGAAGCAGGCAATAGTCTCCTGGCAAGGAAAATTTATCAACAAGGGGAACGGGATAAGCAATTCAAAAGAGACTTGTGAAGTGTTGTCCTCAATAACACAATGAGAGATGGAAGATTAAATGTCACTCTTCACCTTTTTGGCTTCTCCAGACTTGGGCATTTGTAGGAAGATTTGAGCCCCGGTTCAGCTTCTACCGAACTGCCAAAGCTACATGCTTGTGTAGATTCTAAATCCTTGTCAACTGATGCCAGTTGATCACATGATTTCTACAGGAAAATATAAAGTTCCTCCTTTAGAATATCAACAAAAAATACTACCTCATGGGTAGTATGTTCTTCACAAATTTACATATAATATCAAAGAAATCTAGATTCATTTAAGAAGATTGCAGAAATATTGAAGATAACCCGAAAGAGCGAATAAGAAGAGGACATTTCACGGTGGAGAATAAAAGAAAAGATTCGATTGAGTTAATGAATGCCCACAACGACTAATAGCTGGAATTCTGAAAAGGTTAGTTTTTGTGCATTTGATTTTCTGATGATGTCTCAATGAATTTATCATATTCTGCTTTCAATGTCTTAAAATTCAAAAAGATAAACTTTCAGTTCGAAAACCAAAAGAATTAAGCATCTGGTTAAAAAGACATTTACTCAAGGGCCATGAATCAGTGACAATACAAATGTGTAAAAGAATGAAACTATCTGTATACAGATGCTTGAAATGTCAGACATAACTTAGAAATCCAATATGTTTAATCCCAAAGTGACATTCTCAGTAAGTCATTATGCATGAGGAAAACCACAATTGCCTATTCCATATTTAGATCCTATTACCTCTCATAATACAGCTAAGCAACATACAGAAAGGAAGAATCAAGCAAGGCACCATCTGAGATCGCCACACGCATTAAAGCAACCTTCACAACCTCCAAATGTTTATCTACGTAACCTAATAAAAACTTTAAGTATTTGTTCTGCATTTCAATTTAACAGATAAAAGCAAGATATTAAAAAGTCCCATAGGATCAACCTTGTATCCATGCTTAAAAAGTAAACCAAAGAACCTCAACAGATAAAGATGGACCATAAAAAAAGAATACTAACGTTACAAGAGCAAGGAAGGGCTAAATGGAATGTCATAGGATAAAAAAGTAATTAAAACCTCATCGTCTTCGCTGAGCAGCTGATCGAGCTCCACTGATGAACAGCTGTTTTTCCTGACCATAACAAGTGGCTGAGAATATAAATCTGCACCTGCAGGTTTAAATTTTATAGGCACATAGAAGCCATGAGATAAAACACTCAAAAAAGAAAGACCTCAGATATACTAGTCAAATTATCAGGGGACAAACACAGGAGTCTTCGCATTGCAGCTGCCAACGTCCAAAGATCAGTTGAACTGAATTCACAAGTGAAAACCCAGAACCGCAACAAAATTCACATCCTGATCTTTCTATAGGTCTTCTATGAGCAATTGGTTTGTACTTAAATATTGTGCATTAGAATTTTCCCATCTACCCGACCATTAATGTCCTGCTAAATTAACGAGCAAACCATAAATGTTGATGTGTTGGATGACTCGAGGATGATTAAAGAGGACATGGCATTGACTAAATAGATTTCATTGGCTGCCACTTTTCTTGCTCTTGTTTTTTCTTTTTTTTTGGAAACTGACATGAGACTTTCTTCCTTAAATGATCATATTTCATGGGTATATTGGTCTCATGATGAAGCCTAGTCAATTGGCAGACCCGTAGCTAACCAATGGTCTGACAGGTTACCAAATGCATGATGATAATGAAACCACCATTAATAACCATAGTAATATTGCAGTCAAAATCATGAACATGTAACCTGACAACAAAAAGAGATTGTAATAATTCTACATAAGTTCTATGTAGCGCAAAGACACCTAACATCATAGCTCCACATCCACATGGTATGGGTTTTTTGCATTGCTGTCCCTTCAGATAGGGTCGGTTTTGCACAAGCTTGTCTTTCCCCCAACAATTGTACAAGCAATAGTTCTTTGGTAAAATCTAAAGCAGACTCCAACTTTTCAATATCTACACTGAACTTTACTCAGTCAAATGGATCTTTCAAAATTGTGCATTTTCATTTAAGTACAGAAGAGGCCCTTGCATTTTCACCAAATTTTGGAGGATGTCCATGCACTTCTAAAAAGAACATTAAGGTGTCCAAGCAACTGTCTCACTATCCTACTTTTTAAAAGTGAATGGCATCCGCTAATTTCAACGTGCAGGGCTGTCCAAACAATTTACCCTTCTTGATTAAGGGATGTTCTAAGTGACTATCTTTGTTCCTAGTAACAAGACAATCCAGATGGTCTAATACCATGTTCCACTTTGGCTGGTCTTCTTTAAATAGGCTAGCTCAATCTTCAAGACATATAACAAGTCTAAATATATGTGGTCCAGACCTAGAAAAACAAAATAATTGTTTGTATGCACGTGTTTGGGTACGTAGCTACTATTCCTTGTCTAGCAACATGGCAACTCCTTGCAAACATATACAAACGCAATCTTTCTTATCAGCAATATAAACAGTGTTTGTAACATAGAATTCAAAAGTTGACATCAAACCTTTCGAATTGGCATCAGAAAGATCATCCACGAGTTTGAGACATTGTAAGTCCATAAAATATTTCCCTGCATTCTCATTCTCACCAAAACTTTCTTCCTGGCAAATCAAATATTGTGCCTCAATAAATATTACTGCCAGTGTAGAACGCCTATGCCTATCACTCACCAAGTTGGATATTTTACCAGAGAAAGCAGCTGACTGGACTTTGGAACAGAAGGTTGTGAAGCACCGACGGCATCAGAAGCAGGTACTGCCACCTGACCAGTCAGCAAAATGCCCAACCTGTCAAAAGTTTCTGAAGCCGAACCTACGAAAACTGAAACTACAAGATAAGCTGCCTTACTTTGACATCAGATTCTTGCAAACTGGCAACATTCTCAACTGCATCAGAAACTGTACCAAAGTTTTCTCCTTTTACCTTGGTCAAGCAAAAACAGAGGTGTGACAAGCTAAACTGGAGGGTAAGGGAGAAACATCATGAAACCATATTGCTTGCTACGCTAGTTTTGGCGAATAATAACGCATGGTCCTTAGAGTGATTCTTAATGAGCTACGAACTGGAATTGGAGTCAACTACACCACAACGCCTGATCTGATGATGTGAAAACTCCCTGAGACAATTCAATTGAGTAAAAGGAAACTATCCATTCATTCTTCTAGAGTCAACATGTTTAACAGTCTTGGGCAGGTGCAACTAAACTATGTTAAATACTACATAAATGTCATAAGCACCACATCAAAAGCAGATTTTCTTTTCCAAACCTTATTGAAATTGCCAGGTTTATGTCTGTCCACTTCCGCTGAGAGTGAATTCGAACATTTTAATGCAGAGTCTGAACTGACATTTAGAACCACTGATTCGCAAACCTCATCTGAGTCGACGGGTTTATGTCTGTCCACTTCTGTTGAGAGTGAATGTGAACCACTTACTGCAGAGGCTAAACCAACATTTAGAATCACTGAAGTGGCCTCTCTGACATTTTCCTTGGTGCATGTACAGTTGGCCCTCAGAGTTATTAGTTCCTTTTCCAGCTCACAGCACCTTGTCTTCTCCTTAACAAGATTTTCTTGGAGATTACAGATTTCACCATCTGCTACCTGATTATGGAAAAAGCAACTTATTGAGACATGGCAGCTCCACCATTATTGAGACCTAAAATGCATTGATAACCATATAAATATTTTGAGAGATTTTGTCAAAGAGTGCCCTCAGGACACTTCTTAAGTGACTAAATAAGGAAAAATCCATTTCAGTACACTAACTTCTCTTCTTATATGTACAATTAACGCATTGAAAATTGAATATTACTTTGTTGAGCATGCTTAACAGGTAAAGGCTCAATGAATGCCCCCTCTGGTTAACATGGTCCTGCTGAACAAGAAACGCTAAAGACAACTCACTATTAAGTACCTTCAGTTTATCATTATACTGCTTCAGAACTTTCCACATAGCTTTTGCAAAACCCTGCATGATACGATTATACCTGTCGCTCCCACTAGTTTGAATGGTATCCAAATTTTGGGATGTGGAGATATCAACGTCTGGTTTTACACTGGCATCTGTTTTAAGAAATGAATCCAGTTACAAATAAAATTTTACAAAATATTCAAAAAGGAAAGAGATAGTGTCACCAATGTCCCTCTACTTTTGTTGAAATCTAAATCCGTAACATTGTTTTTTAACTAAAAAGCATCCTGTACTTTTTAAAAAGTGCCACTGGTCGTTTCTCGGTTGGTCTAGTAATGGATTCTGCTGGCGTGGCATTAACACCATCAAAAAATTTCTGTCCTTGAATTTTTATTTTTATTTTTCCTTTTACCCAAATATTGACTCTCTCTTTGACCTGGACTTATTCTTCAAGTTCTTCAAACGCTACCAATTGCAATTCATAAATACCCACTCACAACCACCATCCATAACCATGGCTGCAGCTAAATCTCGAGCAGCCATGATGGCCTCGAGTTCGAGAAGCCATGGTGGCCACAAACTTTAAAGCTAGATCTGGCCACGGCATCTGCAAGCTTCAAGTTCAAACAGGCAGAGCTGTGAGCTTCGAAGCCCGATTTGGCCATGGCCACCGCAAACTCTGAGCTCAAATGACCATTGGCCACAAGCTTTGAGCTCAAGTGACCGTGGTGGCCACGAGCTTTTGAATTTTGAGCAAAAGTAGAGGGACCACTGATAACATTATCCTTAGAAGAAAAGGAGAACAAGTGTTAAAATCCACCTTCCGCAATTGATAGAGAAACCTTGCCGCTACTTTTTCTGTCTTCTACCTGAAAGTGCGATACATTAATAAAAAGATAATAATTTGGGGGGACTTACATATGTTGTCATCAACAATGTATAAAAATCAGCAAATGTAAAAATAAGATGAAAATTTTCTAGTAGTTTATTTACATAGAAGCATGTCCACATGAAGTTATGACAAAGAGCCCATAAAGAATCAGAAAAAGAAATCTATTTGAATAAATGTAAAAATGAGCTTGATGGACATATGAACTACATGATGATTTGAAAATAAATGTGGTTGCAATTCATGTCACAAACAGAAGACAATTTTCCCTGACATTGTTATAACTATGCTTTCTAGTGCAAAAAACATATAGGATAAATTTTCCCCTTGCAGTATTCACTTCAGCACCCTCAATATAGCAAAATCTTGTCCTTGCAGCTGCAGCAATTAAGTTAACCCCTCATCCTCTACACTGAGTGTTCAAATCACCATAAAAAGAGAGTGCCGAGATGATCACATATCACTGCTACTGTTGACTGAGTTGTTAAAATCTAAAAGTCAATGGGTTGGGAAAATAAATCACATGTTTAGTCACCAAAATTTACCCTATTCAAATCACTTAAGTCAAAATTCTTTGGTCTGACCACTCATCTAGAATGTCAAAATAATAACTCCCTCATGCTCTGTCAGAAAACTACACAGTCAGCAAGCGAGAATGCACTAGTGCTTACATGACTCTGAGTTGATGCTACTCATGTGTTTTATAGGAGCTTTTGTCTCCTCCTTCTCTTCCACTGTTGGTTTTGTTCACTCCATGCCAATAACAGATTAGCCAGTGATTGTCTTGGACCAGATTGACACAAATAAGTTGCTGGTCGTCACATCCTGGCACTACTGTATTCATGTTTTTCTTTTAAAAGGAAAAAAGGATGCCTGCACGCCAAAGACCTAATACGCTCGGCTTGCTGGTCCTCGAACATGTCCAAGGTTTTACTACATAGGTTTCTCTTTGGTGAGTGAGACAAACCACCAACTAAAAATCAATCCACCTAGTTTCAAATTACAATAGAATCTATAAACTCACAAAGGGTCCTAATCAGAAGCAGGGAACTTACTCCACATAAGCAGAAAAAAGAGCATGAAAGCTCCATTCTCTTATGTGAATCTACCATAATCAAAGTAAACAATTAAGCAGCAGTAAAATCATGACTCTGCAAATTCCATCAAACGCCAACACAAGTCTTTAACTTTTGTCAAATGGAGCATTGCCTTATCATGATGAGTTATCACACAAAAATTTCTTCAGGGAGTGTAATATTATGTTTGTTAGGAAACCTATAGGACCTCAAAAACATTTATGGAAGCATAGCAATGGGGTGCAGATGCAACATAAACCAAAAAATTCAGACACCTGAATCATGCATGTCAAACCAATGAAAAGAGAACAGTACCACAGAAACATCATGCCACCAATGTGGGGGAAAAATACTTAAACACTTGAATCATGCATGTCAAACCAAAAAAAAAAAAAAAAAGAACATTACCACAGAAACATCAATTGCACCATATTTCATTCTCTTGGGATCTTCAACTCTAGGCCCTGTCAGATAATGTCTTTTAGTACCAATTGGATTGGAAGATTCCTCCATTTTGTTAAACCTGAATATGCCAGCAGCACAACTATCAGATTATATTACACAAAAGATTCATAATTCAAATGAATAGCATTGTAGATAAAACCATACTTAATCTTTGTATAAGGTGAAGCCTGCCGCAGAAGATATGACGCATCAAGGTAGTCATCTTCTCCTGGTTTAACTGTCAATACCTGCAGTCACAACAAGCAAAAATCTTCATATTAACAATATGGAGATGATAAGATAACAATGCAGATTGCTAACATCTCGTCGATTCTTCAACAACCATGAAGGTTTCTTCTTGAACAAAGAAACAAGTTTGACCCTATGAAATCTAAAAACAATTGAAACCTCATAAGATTGATAGTGAACACTTCCTACCAATGTCATTCGCTTCTTGCCTTCCAGGTAATCTCGCAAGTATCTGGTCAACTGTAATACTAACTTACATTAGTAGTAATCCAAATTTTGCACCAAAAACATAAAGACTACACATGATTCTAAATTGCCTGTTAGATAAAATGTATAGGACCATGAGAAAAGGCATTCATCATGAACTATTGACACGCAAGTCTGTATATAAATTGTTATTGATAACAATATGAAAAGATTATTACCAAAGAATTCTGGTAATGCTTCTGCAACACTTTCTTTGGATTTTTTTGGTGCTCCAACAATGACTTCATAACCAAACAAAAAAAGGTCAATGTCATTACTGTATAAGTAAATGTAAGCACTATTAAAATCATTAATTTGATTATCTTGTAATGACAGCTCTAGGTATTTGTGGGAATATACTGATGAAATGGAGTCAAATAGCATACTCTCAAGCATAGACCAAAAACCATGGATGTGTTATTGATGAAATTACTTTCAAGTAATCTTGTCCCCTGCAAAATAATAAAAATAATTAAAAAAGAAAAAAATATGCAACCATCACATGAAGCTAATACTTCATCCATTATTCACATTCTAAAGATAAGCAGAGACTAGCTAGAGTATTTCTCATGTGTCTTACACACAAAAGGAAAACATAAAACCTGATTTCCAGTTCTCCTCTCTCTTTCAGCTCCAGCCAGGTCAGCAATTGTTATAATGGCGGCATTAGATTGATCTTCTCCATCTTGTTTTGTAGACACATTACGGATGTTAATCAGGCATTGAGATCGGCTACAAACATGAAAGAACTTCTGTGTGTAACAATTTTTGCTAACAAAGACTCAGAATGAAGTAACAAAAGCGCCACAGTTAACAGGTGAAGTATATGTTCAAGTTCACATTAGCAACTGTTTCATCACAAGAGAGGTAACAAAAGTCAATGCCCAAAACGGCTAGACCTAGTTCAATTAAACTAATATTGTTACAATAGTTGACAAATCTTGGACTGGCGGCATAGAAATTGCCAGTCAACTAACCAAATGAGGTTTTAATTTCTTTGAATATGTACAAGGTGCAGTAAAAGCATTTTTACCCTTTTAATAGCAAGTGTATGAGTAACATCATAATTCTTCACAAGCATAGTAAATAAACTGCAATAATAAAGGTTCACCGGTTGTAATGTTGCATAACACTTTGTACCTTATATGCAAAACTAAAAAAGTTAGTATCTTCACAGAAGACCCCAAATAGATCAACTTTGAAAGTGAGAGGTTTTTGCATTCACCTTGATTGACTGTTTGTGTTCGTCATGGCCGTGGCACGCTTCAACATTCCACGGGCTATTAAGGACTCTGCCTGTTCTAAGTCGGTAACCATGACCTGCATCAATTGATAAATCTAAATCATCCTATCTTATCAACAACACATACAAATTAAGCACGAAAGAAAAAATGCCAATTTACTAAAAGCATAAATAACTATCAACAATCACCTCCTGAAGACCTTTCAAAGTCCACTGTTGCATTGAAAGCTCAGAGCCATTAGACAAATCAAAGGCCTTTTCCCCTTTGCCTCGTTCTGAGCATATCTCAAACATTGAAAGTAAGAATGACCTGGAAAGATCCGGTGTTAGCTGGAATCAACAATCATCCTCTAGATGATCAACACCAAACTTTTCAAAAGAGTATTTTCAAAACTGCTGTATCACAACCCATGAGAAGATTTTCAGATTTTACCTCGGGGACTTAATGATTCCTCCCTTAGAATTCTCAAAAATCTGTCTCAGCAAAAGAGGCACCATGCCCGGGTCTCTGGGAGTCCCAAAAACTGTATGAGTCTTGCCAGAGCCACTAGGCCCCATGGCAGCCAACATCCCACTTTTACCCCTTAAAAAATCATCCACAAGAGGCTTCACCATGCTTTCATACACTTCATCCTACAGCAAGTCAAGAGATAATCCACAAAAGAGACTAATAAAACAGCAAAAAAAAAAAAAAAACCCAAATCACTAGTTAAAATTTCCCACATCCCAAATATCATCCAAAATTATTGCAATGCAGAGAGCAATGTAATGATCTGCTCTATCACGTTTGCTTCGACTACCTAGTCCATGAGCCATTGCCGAGAACAGGTTCAGTGTCATGAATTCAACTACCTAGCTCACTGGAGTGAAAGACAAATTCATATTTACTTCATGATTCTAGCAAACAATGAAATGAGAGCAGAACCTGCGTGGAATCGGACGAGAAGACCCGAGAGAAACCTCCGTAGACCTCGGATTTGATCCTCTTAGACTCCTGCAGAGCTACCGGAGGCGTCAAGGTCACCGACGTGCCATCATTCAAAGTGACACAGACCTCACTGCTCAGCTGCTGCTTCTTCCTCACGCTCTTCTCTCTCGCGTCCTTCTTCCTCGCCGGATTCACCGGCCACACGTTCCGAGCCCTAGCAATTGACTCGACCGTGTCGCGGTTCCTTCTGGATCCCTGAGCACTACCGACGCCGAGAGGTCTGATTCGAAGGTACACCTTGAGATTCTCCGACTCGGACTCCGAAGCGTCGCTAGAGAGGATCTCCTCCAGTCGAAACGAAGAGATGTCCGGTAGTTTCGGTTTCGGGGGTCGCGAGCCAGGCGATTTACGAGCGGCGGTCGTCGACGGCGTCGGCCTGGCTCGGCGGTGAGGGTTGCGGCGCACCGTGACCGTGTTCGGGCACGGCGGCGGGCTCTTCTCCGTCTCCTCCGCGGCATCCGCACCGGGCGACGGCGACGGCGGCGGCGGCGGCTCTTCCATTTTGGCCGGCGAGCGAGTGGCGACGGACTTCGATTTCAGGGAGATCGGTGGTGATCGGAGGGGTCGCGACAATTCGCGTTCGCGCTAAAAAGGTCATTTGTAATTTGAGCTGACGATTCGGGTCGAACAGATGAAATGGGCCAGCGATAGAAAAAAAAATGCAACTCGGCCCATTTTGTAGCCCATTATCAGCAGAAACATGATTCAACGAGCATATTGGGCCTGAATATCTTGGCCCATGTACTTTATCTTGAGAATCCTTACCCGCGAGAGCCACCGTGTAGCTTTCGGCCGGTAGATTCGGTCAATTTGGTCCGATGCCACGTCAGCTCGAAATAACGTACGTGCGTTTTCCGGAAAAAAAAAAAAAAAAAAAGTTTGTTGGCAACTCGTTGTCGGAGTCATGTCACTAATGTAAGTTGCGAGAGTTTCAAATGTCTTGACTTGAAAAAAAATCGAAGTGGGCGAGCAGTAAGAATTTTTTGGTTTAAGTAACAAGTAAAAAGTAAATGTCAGTTCATATACTTCTTTTCTCTATTTTACTAATTTTAAGTTGAAATCTGAACAAATGAAAAACTCGTGTAGAAGTTGTATAAAAGATCCCCGGTTGCTCGATGGAGTCAAAACGTCACCTCCTCTCCGGCCAGCTCTCGAACAGAGAATCAGTAGAGTTCGGCTAGGTTTCAAACTTCATTTTCGCATGCAAATCATCCACCCAACTTTCATAATATCTTCATATGAGCACGACCTGTATGAACATCAATTTACAAAATCCGCGTACCAAACAATGTGGCATATCGAAATCGGGCATTGATCATAGACTCGCTCCATGAAGGGAGCTCGAGGCAATGAAGCCAGGCGAAGGCTTGACCGCCGGCCGGGACTCAATCAAACAACTTGGCCCGGTCATTTGACGCATCAAACTTCGTGGAGTAGATCTTGATGTACCGGAGGAGCTCCCAGTTTCCCCATCATAGAAGCTAAAGCCGCTATGATCTTGACCTCTGCACCACCACCAGAGCTGCCATGAAAGAACAGAAGAGAAGCCGTACGAACAGAGCCTTTGAGGAGGAGGAGGAGGAGGAGGCCCACTTGACCTGGGGAATGGCGACGGAGGGTGGAAACAAAAGAAGAGTGGACTTCTGAGATCGCGGCCAAAAGCGGGGGTCAGGCCGGGGGCAGAGGACAAGCGGAGCCTTTGCCCTGGGGTCGACATTTTCATCCGGTCGACGATTGCGATTGGGTCGGTCCCACCCGGCTCGGATTCGGGCGGGCGGTTGTCTTCGTGCTTCTTTAACCTTTAGATTCACGGACCGATCGGTTAATCCTTTCGTATTGTGGAAATTTCGTAAATTCTGACTTATTTTAATGGTCGCGGTTCATCCGGTACATCGCATTATGTTCTGTCCCGCAGACGGAAGAAGCTCTTGTTTGGGAGTCAGAAGTCGTCTCCTGCGCCATCCCGTCTGACATCCTTGTTCGGTTTCTTCCCTTGGGAAAAGGACGAAGGGTCGACGGAGACAGGGGACCCGGTCGTGATTGTGCCAGATCATGCAACGACAACGGGCGTTAAATGTAATGCCAGAGAAACAGTGCTGTGGCTAGAGCCCGTTGAGCGTCCTTCCTCATCCCACAAGCCAAAAGGATAAAAAAAAGAAAAAATAAAGGAGGTGACATCGAGCGTTCAATATTTACTTGCAAATATCTACACGAGATTTTTTTTTCTTTTTTGAAAAAATTATGCAATGGGAGTGACTTAGGCCAAATTGACAATTCTTTCAAAATACTGTCCAAATACAATATGAATGCATTGAGAAAATCTTTAAATCAATATGATACGATTGATTTAAAGATAAAACATCGAGATATATATATTTTATCATGTTTTAATAGAAAATGTTTTGTGATCACGTGAACACACGATAGAAAATTGAGTGTGTTCGAGGTGACAGCAAATTGACCATCTATCCTAATATGAGCAGCGTTCATCATTGGCCCTGTAAAGCTCGTCTTACATCTCAAAACTTTTCGTAAGCTCCGAATCTAGATTGAGTCAGAGACGTAAACATGGTGGGCCTAATTCATCCAGTTTAATCTTGACGTGAAGTTGCGTTAGACCCGAGACTTGGGCAATTGTTTATTTTTTTGGACACCGTGACAAAAAAGTACGAAAGGAAAAGCTGATAATGAAGCATTCAAAGATCACATGAATCTTTGAATGAGGTAGAATCCATGGCCGAGGCCTAAGTTAATCAAAACTTCTCAGGATCTGTACAGGAAATATCTATATTAACTCCCGTAACCATGCAGCAGCATGCACGGGACTTTGCTTTTCCAAAACTCCAAGAGAGCCTTCCATTCTCACCTTTTTACAGGACACTAGCACTATCCATCCTCTGCTCTCTCTGCCATTAAAGCTTTTCTTTCTCTGCTCGTACTTCCAGGCGAAGCTCCATCAGACGTCCATCATCGAGCAACAGCGGAAGAGAAGAAGCTGATGATGACGAAGACGAACCCGCCCTGCAATGGCGTCTTCTTCTTCTTCCTTCTCTTCTTCTCAGCTTCCCTCGCACAGAGCGACCTGGACGTGCTCCTGAAGCTCAAAACCGCCATGGTCGGGCCTTCCTCCGCCGCCCTCGGCGACTGGATCGACTCCTCCTCCTCCTCGTCGCCGCCGCCCTTGCCGCATTGCTCCTTCACCGGAGTCGCGTGCGACGACGGCTCGCGGGTCGTCTCTCTTTACATCACCTCCGTCGGCCTCTCGGGTTACATCCCACCCGAAATCGGCCTTCTCCGTGACCTCGTCAACCTCACGCTCGCCGCCGACAACCTCACCGGGACCCTCCCGCCGGAGGTCGGCAACCTCACGTCACTCCGGTTCCTCAACCTCTCCGTCAACCTCCTCTCCGGGGTCTTCCCCGGCGAAGTCCTGCGGGCGATGACCCAGCTCGAAGAACTCGACTTGGGCAACAACAACTTCAGGGGGCCGCTGCCGCCGGAGGTGGCGGGGCTGAAGAAGCTGAAGCGGCTCGACCTCGGCGGCAATTACTTCACCGGCGAGATACCGGAGGTTTACTCAGAGATGGAGGACCTGGAATACCTGGGCCTGCAGGGCAACCAGCTGACCGGCAGAGTCCCGGCGAGCCTCGCGAAGCTGAAGAACCTCAGGGGGCTCTACCTGGGCTACTTCAACGCGTTCGACGGCGGGATTCCGGCGGAGTTCGGGTCTCTGAAAGAGCTCAGAATCCTCGACATGGCGAGCTGTGGCCTCTCCGGCGAGATTCCGGCGAGCCTGGGCGAGCTGAAGAAGCTGGACTCTCTGTTCCTCCACCTCAACAAGCTCGCGGGCTTTATCCCCCCCGAGCTCTCCAAGATGTCGAGCCTCATGTCCCTCGACCTCTCCAACAATTACCTCACCGGAGAGATTCCGGCGACCTTCGCCGAGCTCAAGAACCTGACTCTGCTCCACCTATTCGCGAACAACCTCTACGGCCAGATCCCCGAGGCCATTGGCGAGCTGCCGAACCTGGAGGTCCTCCAGGTTTGGAGCAACAACTTCACGTGGAAGCTGCCGGAGAGCCTAGGGAAGAACGGGAGGCTGATCTTGGTCGACGTCACGCAGAACCACTTCACCGGCACGATCCCTCGGGACTTGTGCCGGGGAGGGAGGCTCAAGACTCTGATCCTGACGAACAACTCGTTCTTTGGCCCCATCCCCGATGAAATCGGCGAGTGCAAGTCGCTGACCAAAGTCCGATTCGGCAAGAACTGTCTCAGCGGGACGATTCCCCGGGGGATCCTCAACTTGCCGCGAGCAGCTATAGTCGAGCTCAACGACAATCTCTTCTCCGGCGAGCTCCCGGCGGAGATGTCCGGCGAGAGCTTGGGGATCCTGTCGCTCTCGAACAACTGGATTTCCGGTAAGATCCCTCCGGCCATTGGCAACTTTGGCGGCTTGCATACTCTGTCCCTGGACGCGAACAGGTTCTTCGGTGAGATTCCCAGTGAGCTGTTCTTGCCAAAGTCCCTTCTCGCGGTGAACATCAGCGGGAACAACATGAGCGGCGAGATTCCTGGTTTGGTCGCTTGGTGCACTTCTCTGGAAGCCCTTGATTTGAGCAGGAACAATCTTGCCGGCGAGATTCCGGAAGGCTTGTCTCGCCTGAAAGTGTTGAGCGTCCTCAATCTGTCGAGCAACAGATTGACCGGCCCAATTCCTAGGGAAATTCACCTCATGACCAGTCTCAACACGCTCGATTTGTCCTTCAACGATCTCTCCGGCGAAGTCCCCCACGAGGGCCAGTTCCTCGTCTTCAAGAACTCCTCCTTCGCCGGAAACCCGAAACTCTGCTCGCCAGGCCGCTTCTCTTGCCCCTCGCGGTCAAGAGCCTCGCGCACTTCATTGAGGCTCGTGATCGCGGCAATTTCACTCGTGACTGCTTCACTGCTCGTAACTGTCATAGTCTGCGTCCTGAGGCGGAAGTGGCGGGGCTCGAGAGCCTGGAAGCTCACTGCCTTCCAGAAGCCCGGCTTCAAGGCCGAGGACGTGCTCAAGTGCCTGGGGGAGGAGAATGTCATTGGCAAAGGTGGCGCGGGGATTGTCTACCGCGGGTCGATGCCCAACGGGGCAGACATTGCCATCAAGCAGCTGGTGGGGCGGGGCGGCAGCGGGTGCAGCGACCACGGCTTCTCCGCAGAGATTCAGACCCTCGGTCGGATCCGGCACCGGAACATCGTGAGGCTCCTCGGATACCTCTCCAACAAGGACGCCAACCTGCTGCTGTACGAGTACATGCATAATGGGAGCCTAGGGGAATTGTTGCACAGTTCGAAAGGCGGCCACTTGCAGTGGGAGACACGGTACCGGATAGCAGTGGAGGCAGCGAAGGGGCTGTGCTACCTCCACCATGATTGCTCCCCGCTCATAATTCACCGGGACGTGAAGTCGAACAACATTCTGCTGGATTCGGACTTCGAGGCACATGTCGCGGATTTTGGGCTGGCCAAGTTCTTGCAGGATGCCGGCGCGTCGGAGTGCATGTCCGCGGTGGCCGGTTCCTACGGCTACATAGCCCCAGGTTTGGAGTAGTCAAAACTTGTGTTTGATGTATCCGTCTGCAGATTATGTTAATTTTCGGCTATAGACATTTAACAAAACATAGCTAACTCTATTAATTTATAGCTAAATGGAGAACTGCTTGCTATTGCTATGTCACAGAGTATGCCTATACGCTGAAGGTGGACGAGAAGAGTGACGTGTACAGCTTTGGAGTCGTGCTGTTGGAGCTGATAGCTGGGAGGAAGCCGGTGGGGGAGTTTGGTGACGGCATGGACATCGTGAGGTGGGTGAAGAAGACCATGTTGGACCTCCCACAGCCGCCGTTGGATGCATCGGACCTCCCACAGCCAGCGTCGGTGCTCGCTATGATCGACTGCAGGTTGAGCGGGTATCCGATGGCGAGCGTGATCCACCTCTTCAAGATTGCGCTCCAATGCGTCGAGGACGAGAGCTCCCAGAGGCCCACCATGAGAGAAGTCGTCCACATGCTGACGAACCCACCTCCGTCTGCCGCCATCCTCGCCGCTCCGGATCTCATCAAACTGTAGGGACTCCCTCTCTTTTCTCAATAAAATAAAGCTGATATGCTTTGCAAATGAACTTGGCCAGAAGAGGCTGCGTAAGTGGTCTTGAATGTGTGTTTCCTTCTGTGGTTGTTCAAGAAGTCTCTTGAAAAATTGGCTACTAGAAGCTCATCGATCCGATTCGGCGTTCCGCAAATGGTTGGTCCGTGCATTTCGAGTTGCAATAAGGAGGCAAACGTCAGCGGATGCCGGAATCCCTGAATCAGAGTGACTAGCCCCTGGCAAATTGAAACTTAATGTTAGCCTGATCTTAAGAGATTCTCCTGTTATGATTCATTGGATCAAGAATATCACTTACATCAACGCCTCTCGGGAAGAAATAGTGTGCGTGCATCTCTTTGGCGCTTAAACAAAAAGGAGACTCACGAAAAATGCTCTAACTAGTCTCTATTTAGGTGAGGTCAGATTCATATTTCCTTCTGATTCTAGCAAACAACGAAATGAGAGCGAACCCGGTGTGGAATCGGGTGAGAAGACCAGAGAGCAACCTCCTTAGACACTGGATTCGATTCTACCCGCGATTAAGATCTTGACGAGAATGGAAGCGGAAGCACAGATCGAGCCGTGCTCTCCGTTCACAGGACTTGCACGGCACCTCCTCATGCGTTTCTTCTTCCACTGTCATACCACGAACCGAAACAAAAATGGAGAACAAGCCCATTAATCGCTAGAATCCCACATTTCCATTCGCAGAAGAGCAAAGGAAAATTGAAGTCTCTCTCTAAGTTCCAAATCACATCAGATCATACCTTAGCTCTCGTGGTAACGGTTGACGAGCTCCTTCGCATATACGTGAACTCTGTCGCATTGGCTACTAGGTGGTACGATGGGCGCTGAGGATGCATGATGGCAGGTGAGGTAGGTAATGCCGAGGTTGCAACCTCAGCAACCCCCATCGAAGGTTGAAGGAGATCAGGGATGTGTGTGGATTAGCACTCCTAATCAAGAATACGTAGGGATGCACTCATATTTGAAGTTGGATTAGCACTTGGTAAAGATACAAAGAAAATGCAACTATAGTATCTTGATCATTACCTTCATTTTGGCCTTTGCAATAGCGCAGAGAGAGAGAGAGAGAGAGAGAGAGAGAGAAGCTGAACAGATCTTATGAGGCAGTGGAAGCTGAGAATTCTAAAGCTTAAATAGAGGCAAGATTTGAGAAGTTACATAGCCTAGTTGGTATAGTTGCTAGTGCAAGTTCCCATTGGGCCTGAATATCTTGGCCGATGTACGGTATCTTTACCCTTGCCCGTGTCCGTGAGACGAGGGATTAGTACATCTTACGGTATTGCTGTTCATCGGGACAACGTAATGCTCGAGAAGAAACACATCCCAACTTTTATGGGCACCGGCTGAGCGAGCCGAATGTAGTCCTACTCCCTCGCGTCAAGTTTCTAACCTTGTTGTCGAGAATACTTGCCCTCAAGAGCCTTTGTGAGTATTCGGTCGGTACGTTTGGTCAATTTAGCTGGATGCTGTATTAGTGCTCGAAACAATATACGTATTTTTGAGAAACAATTATTGACAAATCATTGTCAGTCATGTCCAGTGCTCTCCTAGTCTCGTATTTTGTTTAAGATATGATGCAAGCATGGCATTTCTCATTGCAAGAGGTGTTAACGTAAGTGATATTATTCTTACTCCGCGGATCGTAACGAGAGAAAACTCTTAAGATCAGGCTAACAAGAAATTTCAATTTGCCAGGGACTACTCACTCTGATTCGGGAGCGCTCCTACATTCACCGATGTTTGCCCCCTTATGCAATTCGAATGAGCTGACCGACCAATCGAGGAGTGCCGAATCGGATCGACGAGTTTATAGTAGCCAGTTTTTCGAGATACTTAACCTTTTTTACATTGAACCACCACAGAAGGGAGATACATTCACGACCACTTGCACAGACAAGTTTATTACACGATAATTTTACATTCACCCATACAAAGCCTCTTCTGGCCACGATCATTTGCAAAGCACTATAAGCTTTTATTTTACTGAGAAAAGAGAGGAGAGCCCCTACAGTTTGATGAGGTCCGGGGTGGCGCCGACGGCGAAGGTGGTGGCGGACAGAGGCGGGTTTGTCAGCATGTGGACGACTTCTCTCATGGTGGGCCTCTCGGAACTCTCCTCCTCGACGCACCGGCACGCGATCTTGAAGAGGTGGATCACGCTCGCGATGGGGTACCCGCCCAGCCTGCGGTCGATCACGGCCAGCACCAAGGCCGCGTCCGACGGCGGCTGCGGGAGGGGGTCCGACACGGTCTTCACCCACCTCACGATGTCCACGCCGTCGCCAAACTCCCCCACCGGCTTCCTCCCGGCTATCAGCTCCAGCAGCACGACCCCGAAGCTGTACACGTCGCTCTTCTCGTCCACTTTCAGCGTGTAGGCGTATTCTGCAACAACAGCAATAGCAAGCAGTTCTCGGGGATCTTAGTACTTAATCTGCAGACTGATATATCAGAGACAAGTAAGAGATAAAATGAAGCCAGAAACTACTCTCTGACCTGGGGCTATGTAGCCGTAGGAACCGGCCACGGACGACATGCACTCCGATGCGCCGGCGTCCTGCAAGAACTTGGCCAGCCCGAAATCAGCGACGTGCGCCTCGAAGTCCGAATCCAGCAGAATGTTGTTCGACTTCACGTCTCGATGAATTATCAGCGGCAAGCAATCGTGGTGGAGGTAGCACAGCCCCTTCGCGGCCTCCACGGCGATCCGATACCGCGTCTCCCACTGCAAGTGGCCGCCTTTCGAACCATGCAACAGCTCCCCTAAGCTCCCATTGGGCATGTACTCGTACAGCAACAGGTTGGTGTCCTTGTTGGAGAGGTATCCGAGGAGCCTCACGATGTTCCGGTGCCGGATCCGACCGAGGGTCTGAATCTCCGCGGAGAAGCCGTGGTCGCTGAGCCCGTTGCCGCCCCGTCCCGCCAGCTGCTTGATGGCGACGTCCGTCCCGTTGGGCATCGACCCGCGGTAGACGATCCCCGCGCCACCTTTGCCGATGATATTCTCCTCCTCCAGGCACTTGAGCACGTCCTCGGCCTTGAAGCCGAGCTTCTGGAAGGCAGTGAGCTTCCAGGCTCTCGAGCCCTGCCGCCTCCTCTTCAGGACCTGGTAGACCGTGACGGTGATGAGCAGCGCCGCGGTCACGAGTGAGATTGCCGTGATCACAACCCTCGAGGAAGTGCGCGAGGCACTTGACCGCGAAGGGCAAGAGAAGCGGCCTGGCGAGCAGAGTTTCTGGTTTCCGGCGAAGGAGGAGTTCTTGAAGACGAGGAACTGGCCTTCGTGGGGGACTTCGCCGGAGAGATCGTTGAAGGACAAATCGAGCGTATTGAGGCTGGTCATGATGCCAATTTCCTTTGGAACTGGACCGGTCAATCTGTTGCTCGACAGATTGAGGACGGCCAACACTTTCAGGCTAGACAAGCCGTTCGGAATCTCGCCAGCGAGATTGTTCCTGCTCAAATCAAGGGCTGCCAGAGAAGTGCACCCAGTGACCGAACCAGGAATCCTGCCGCTGATGCTGTTCCCGCTGATGTTCACCCTCAGTAGGAACCTCGGCGAGAAAAGCTCGCTGGGAATCTTGCCGGAGAACCTGTTCGCGTCCAGTAACAGAGTACGCAGGCCGCTGAAGTTGCCAATCGCCGGAGGGATCTCACCGGAAATCCGGTTGTTCGAGAGCGACAGGATGACCAAGTTCTCGCCGGACATCTGCGCCGGGAGCTCGCCGGAGAAGAGATTGTCGTTAAGCTCGATTATAGTTGCTTGCGGCAGGTTGAAGATCCCCCGAGGAATCGTCCCGTCGAGAAAGTTCTTGCCGACTCGGACTTTGGTCAGCGACTTGCACTCCCCGAATTCATCAGGGATGGGCCCAAAGAACGAGTTGTTGGTCAGGATCAGAGTCTTGAGCCTCCCTCCCCGGCACAATTCCCGAGGGATCGTGCCGGTGAAGTGGTTCTGCGTGACGTCGACGTATAGCAGCCTCCCGTTCCTCCCTAGGCCCGCTGGCAACATCATCGTGAAGTTGTTGCCCCAAACCTGGAGGGTCTCCAGGTTCGGAAGCTCGCCCACGAACTCGGGGATCTGGCCTTCCAGGTGGTTCGCGAACAGGTTGAGCAGAGTCAGGTTCTTGAGTTCGGCGAAGGTCGCCGGAATCACTCCAGTGAGGTAATTGTTGGAGAGGTCGAGGGACATGAGGCTCAACATCTTCGAGAGCTCGGGGGGGATAACGCCCATGAGGTTGTTCCACTGGAGGAACAGAGAGTCTAACTTCTTTAGCTCGCTCAGGCTCACCGGAATCTCGCCGGAGAGGCCGCAGCTCGCCAAGTCGAGGCGTCTGAGCTCTTTCATAGACCCGAACTCCGCCGGAATCTCGCCATCGTACGTGTTGAAGTAGCCCAGGTAGAGCCACTGGAGGTTCTTCAGCTTCGCGAGGCTCGCCGGGACTCTGCCGCTCAGCTGGTTCGCCTGCAGCCCCAGGTACTCCAGGCTCTCCATCTCCGAGTAAACCTCCGGTATCACGCCGAAGAAGTAATTGCCGGCGAGGTTGAGCCACTTCAGCTTCTTCAGCCCCACCACCTCCGGCGGCAGCTGGGCCGTGAAGTTGTTGTCGTACACGTCGAGGACTTCGAGCTCGGTCAGGTTGCCGAGCTCCGGCGGGAGGGTCCCCGAGAGGTTGCAGCTGGTGAGCGTGAGGTTGACGAGGTCGCGGAGGAGGCCGATTTCGCGGGGGACGCGGCCGAAGAGGCGGACGTCAGTGAGGTTGAGAGACACGACCCGGGAGCCGGCGTCGCACGTGACCCCGGTGAAGGAGCAATGCGGAAAGGGCGGCGGCGACGAGGAGGATGAGGAGGAGGAGGAGGGGCCGACCCAGTCGTGGAGGGCGGTCGAGTTGGGCGCGGCCAGGGCGGCCCTGAGCTGCCGGAGCACGTCGAGGTCGCTCTGCGCGAGGGAAGCCGAGACGAAGAGGAGGAGGCAGAAGGAGGAGGAGAACCAGAAGTAGGAAGCGGGCTTGCAGGGCGGTTTCGCCGCCGTCGCCGCCATCTTCTTCTCGTGCTCCGCCGCTGCTCGACGACGGACGAGCGCCGTGGTGCCGCCTGGGAGTTTCGTACGACGAAGAGGAGAGGCTAGAATCGAATAGGGACGAGGAACCGCCCTATTATTAATAGCAGGGAAGGGCGGAGGGCAGCGCAAGTGTCCGGTGAAAAGGCGAGAATCGAAGTCTCTCTTCGAGTCTTCGTGGCATGAATAAACTAATCCTGTGAAAGCAAAGTTGATCATGCATGATGCTGCATGGTTATGGGAATAAGAGAAATTTCGTGCATGGTTGCCGTGCAGTTTTGGTTAATCTAATGCGGTTTTTATAGTCAGTTTAGTTTTTAAGGTTCCTATTAGATTGAGCTCAATCCTATAAATCACATACATCATACAGAAATATCAACTCATCCAAGGATACATATGAATTGACATCGTATAATCTAAATTATAATTATGAGTCTTTCTTTCATTCTTTTATGTTGCGTTATTAAAAAATTGGTGTTTGATACAGTTGATTGGCCAAGTCCCAGTCAAGTCTAATGCAATTCCCAATCGAGATTAAATTTGATGAATCAGCACTGTTCTAATCACCTCACAAACTCAATCTCAATTTGGAAGTTACAAAGATTATTGAAATCAACAGCGAGCGATGGACTTTACCCATGATGGGGACGGCCAATTTGTGTTGTCTTGTCCAATTTATGGTGATTACCTTGGAAATCTCTTTGTTTCTAATGATTTCACATGATCAATGAGGTGAAAAATGTCTCAATGTTTTACCTTCTAATCAATTATATCATATTAATTTGATGATTTTCTTAATAAATTCACACCGTGTTTGAACGGTGTTCTCGTATCACATGAAGAATTGCCAAGTGAGTTTTAGTCGGTCTCTCAGTGCATATTAAAATATTCTCATGTAGATATTTTTACTCAATATGTGTGGGTGTGTATATATATATATATATACTCCCCTTCTCGTGGGATGAGGAAGCTCAATAGACATCAGCTACAGCACTCTTGCTTTGGCATTACATTGGACACCAATTGTCGTTGCACGACGTGCAAAAGCACGAGCGTGATCCCATCGATAGCCACCTTCGTCCTTTGCCTTGGGAAACCGAACAAGGATGTCGGATGGGATGGCGCACTAAATGGATTCAGACTCCATAACAATAGTTTCTATCTTTCAGACACATAAATTAGATGTGCGCCACTAACCGAACGAATCATAATCATTGACAATACGACTTCGATTGTAATTAATTCGCCCGTGAATTTTCCCTTTCAAAAGCCATGGGCCCCGCATGAAGACCGACGCTTGTCTGAATCCAAGCCCACCGTCGATCCAAAACAATCACGATCGCCGATCAGATGAGGTGTCTGCATCTGAGCCGTGAGATCCACCTGATCACCCGGGTTCACATGGACTCGGGTGCAGTCGAGTCCGGGCTCTGCGCAAAGGCTCGCCACGTCCTCTACCCCTCCGGGTCTGCTGACTTCCCGCTTTTGGCCGGGACCTGGAAAGTCCACTCGTCCTTTTTTGTTTGTTTCCATGCTCCGTCGCCACTCCCCAAAAGCGCTCTGCTCGTACGGTGCTCGACCTCCGTTCTTTCATGGCAGCTTTGGTGCAGTGGTGTAGATCCTAAGCGGCTTAGCTGGTCTGGGACCTGCTCCAGTACGCCAAGATCTACTTCATAAAGTTTCGACACGTTGAATTGACCCGGCCGAGTCGTTTCACCGAGTCGAGGTCGGCGGTCGCCTGGCTTCATTCCTTTAGCTCTCTTCGTGGAGTGCACCCCTATCGAAAGTATAACATGATCGATGCCCTTATTCGATATGACATGCTATTTGATACACCGATTTTGTAAATTAATGTTCCCATAGGTTGTGCTCCTGTCATGATACTGGGAAAGCTGGGCGGATGGTCCGTGGGAAAAAATGAAATTTAGAACTTGGTTGAATTCAGCCGACTCCTCGTTCGAGAACCAGCTGAAGAGGAGGTGAATTTTCGACTCCATTGAGCAATATGCAATTTTTTATCTTTTTATAAGAATTTTTCATTTTATTTAGATCTCAACTTAAAGTTTATAAAATAGAGAAAAGGAGTACATGGTTTGACTTGTACTTTTTACTTGATACTAGATTAAGGTTCTTGTTGTCGTTCTTTTCGAGTCCAAGGCATTTGAAATTTTTGCAACTACTTGATGCTGAAATCCTATGCTGACGTACAATCTTTATATACTTAGATGGTATCTTAATTTTTTTGGTGCAATCTTTTTTTTTTTTTTGCTTTTTATTAATCTAAAACTGATAAACCCACTAACATCAATGTCAACGTAATTTTTTAGTTCACCGAATTTGGAGGGCCACATACCGTACAAGACGTAAATTATAAATAAAAGGGCAATAATTAAATTCGATGCAAATATAGTATTCAATTTTACATCTCGATTGAACGCGTGTACTTTTAGGTTTATATATATAACTAAAAGGGCAATAAGTACATAAACTTTTACATTGATTTATTGATGTATAATATTTGGGGTTGTAAATACGTCAATTATAGAAAGTACCAACTAAAAATAAATAAATTGGAAGTTAGATAATGGCAATATAAATTTTGCTGTATAGTATACAGTAAGAAAATTGGAAAAAGAAAAGTTAGAATTTGTTAGGTTCTTCACAAATTTTGGAGCATGTGGATTTCCTTATTTAGTGTCATAACCCTCAAATGAGATTTTCTTTCAATCTTATGGCTACAATAAAAATCGAGATCATTTCTCTGTGTCCGTTATTTAGATAATATTTGGGTTATAATACTTAAAAAAGATGTCTAACCATAAACCAATGCATTAAAGCTTTGAATTTCTCTCTTATCTTTAATTCTAATGAATTCCAAATTACATGAACTTTAGATAGACTTACCTTCACTTTAACTTTTAATGAATAAATTTGCTTAAAGGATATAAGTCATATTTAATTTCAAAATAAAGACACAAAATTGAATTAAATGTCAATTTGCGTGTTTCAAATAAGTTAAATTTTAAATTTTCTTAGCTTAATAAACGAATGTTATTGTAATGTTAATACTTAGTGAATGTTAAATAAAAATTGATCATAAAAGGTACCTTGATCTGTTTTATGTAATACTGGTAAAAAAAAACTGTTTAATACTATTTTATATCAAATAGATAAATCGTGCACTTATTTACATGTCACAATAAGTTGCAATAATGAATATTATTCATTCAAGACATATTTCCCTCTCTAACTTAATTCTTAATTATCTGAATAATTTTTTCGGAGGAATAACAATTAACTATTTCTAATCATTTGGTCTCTTTCTACTGATTTTCAAACTTATAATCAAAGTCAAAAGAGAGAATTTGTGGTGAGCATAATTGCCATTTTATCTCTATATTCAATTTGTTCTTGTAATTTAAACTTAATATTATAAAAGTTTCGAGATAACAAATCAATAAGCCAATATTTATGGATTGAATGCGAGCCATGTGCCACTATTATACCATGTGCCTTGCCACATGATCATCATAAAAACAAAGTAAAGTGCCACATGAATACTCGTTTAGCTCCGGCCTCCGGTTTTGACTATGTATAATAGATTAGCAAATTGCAATCGTGCCAAACTTTCAGAGTCAAAGGAGTAGTTATATTTGCGTAGACAAGACGCACGACATAGATTTGACTCCCCTACTTCTAAGTGCACAAGGTCCCACGTTAAGCCACTTGTCTGAGCATATCCCCTTTCATCTCACTCGGATCATGAGATTAATTACATTTTATTTAAATTTTTACAGATTATCCACCTAAACAGGCTCCCTCGTCAAAAGAAAAACAGCATTTTCCTACACGAGTTTCGAAGAATCAGGAGGCGCAAACCGGCCTATTCTCGTATCTTTCTTTGATCTTAGACTTATCCAAATTACTCGAACTCGCGACTTATCTACCTTTATGAGCAATCGTCTCATTTTACAAGCGCCGAATCCCTTGAAATTATAGTTACTTGAACACACCACGAATATGCTTACAAGATCAGCATATCCTCCTCAATTGTCAAGTAGTTTGACCTTCTCTCCTTAAATCCCTCACCTTTCTTGTTTCTTTTCTTGAGATGCTTGCACACACCCACTTAGAGATTAATCCAACAAATCATAAATCATAAATTTGTTCATATTCAAATCGCCTCATTTCACGAATCGAATACGGCCATGCCAGAAGAGCTTTATGGGGGACCCTTTGATTCAACGGTTGGATGAACTAAAAAAGGGTGGTTCTCCATTAATACTGGCGAGTCGTTCCTCCTCGGGTTTCATTATTAGACAGAAATACGAGAGCCGTGCAAGTTGCGACAACCAAGACAAAGCATATATTCCAAGATAATTTTCCAGTGCCAGTCCACTGCCCACGAGAACAGATTCTATTCTCAGGTGATAGATAAACAAAAGAGGTAGTGGGAAACTCACCGTTCATGTGGTTGGTTTAACAGTGGAGAAGGTCAACTGTCTTTCGCATAGTCACGGATTCGATGTACACTATTTCTTTAACATCTCTCAATTTTAGGTCCATATTCGATTTTTTTTTTTTTTTAGTCACATACCTGCCTACGCATACCAAAATTGCCTCTAGTTTCTTCAACATTGTCAACATCAGAGCCAGTTAGAAGTTTATTATCATAATTTACATCTTCATCAACACATTCACGTTTGTATGGGGCAAAAATAGATAACCTCGAAGAAATTGATGGCGAGGTGTGGATATATATGGGACTAGAGTGAAAGTTTGAATTTTTTTAGACAAAAAAAAATCCGACGTAGAATTTGAATATTACTTAAAGTTGGGGGTTTTTTAGGTAATTAGCCCCATTGTAAATGTGTCTTTGAAATCCATTACTAGACAATAATAGATTCATGATGTTGATAGTCTTGAAGAAATCCGTGGCAATTTTTGGACTTGTGAGTAGATTTAGGATGAGAGTGAAAGTTCGAGATTTTTTTTTTTAGAAGAAAAATAGCTCAGGATAAAACTGGTATATGACCTAAAGTTGGGGTTATGTTTAGGTAATTAGCGACATTATAAACCGGTTTCTAAACAGTTCAAATCTAACTTGCATAATTTGTATGAGAGTCTTCTGGACACCTGGCATCTTTATGGGACTGTAGTAGCGGATTCACCAATCTAGAACCTTAGAATTAAGGGTGGTGCAAAGTAATTATGATTTCATTTGAACATTTGAATGAACATCGAACCTCATGACCCTACTCCGCCTTTCTTTTCTGTTAAAAAGAGGGAGTCGTGGGGAATCTTGATTAGGAGGAATGATTCGAAACATAGTGACTTCGAGAATAAAGATTTAGCTACTTTTAGTGGCAACTGAGCATGTGTGGATGGTTGAGTTTGCGGTATCTAAGAGGAGCCACGAGAATCCTTCCATCTATTTCAGTGTCTTAATCATTTTATGCCCATTAGTGGTGGCTCATTGCAGGCATACAGGTCAGATAAATATTCCTTTTTTTCTTTTTTATAGTTTAATTGTGGAAAATCCACACTCGGGGGACTAATGGGAGGAGGACAAGAAAAGGTAACCATATTCTTTGTGTTGCTCAAGTGGTGGAAAATGGAGGACATTGGCACGATAGAACCATTAATTAAATATCACTAGCTTTGGGTATTGAAAGGGAAAAAAAAAGTGCATGATACTTTTTCGACAAATTGATTTTGAGTACGCATTTGACTAGAGAAAAAGGTCACGACATAAAATAATTCAACTAGAAAAATGAAGTGTTTGTGGCTTAGATGATGAGAGAGTTTGCTTCACTTCTTACGATTTTGGAATCAAATCATGTTGTGGGAGATGATATCCCGAATGCTTGAGCCAATTTGCAAGAGTATGCTACTAACATTGCCCGGTGTAGTGGATTCGTTGAGGTGGTGTGAAAATTTGGTGTGCAAATCACCTGATCCTGAATAAGGAGAAGTACTATTCACTTAGTTCATCTTTTTACACTTAGAACTCAATAAGCTTAAACAAAATGTCTTGACCCTTAATAGAAGTTTTTTTTTTTCCTTTTGTTGTAAAACATTTTTCATACTCAAGTACCAGCTAATAGTTGGGTATTTGGTACTATATTATCTAAGGTTTTCTCTTTATGAAGAGCATCCATTCGAGAACAATATTTAATTCGAGAAATGTGAACTATAATTAAACTTTTCAGTGCACTCGATTTATTAAATGATTTGGGTAATCATATCGGGTATTTAATTAATACAATAATTGAGTATGAGCACATACTTTCTCTAGTTTAGTCATAGATATCTTGATTCTATATCCACTCCAGCTTTTCATAAGACCATATCTAGAATGTCAATGGATCCTCCAACACAATAATTGGACATTCTATATTTTTTTTCTTCGTACTTTCAAGCTTTTGTTAATCAAAGTCATTCTCATTCAATTTTTGTAATTAAATCCTTCTACTTTTAATTAAGTCTCATCATGTTGAGGTCTAATTACATGATTCAAGGAAGATTAATTTTCTAAAACCCAAGCGAGACTCTAATTAAAAGGTTCTTGGCTATACTTCGATATTGAAAAGAATTAAAAAAAAAGAAAGATCAATAAAAGATGGGATCCTAAGGAAATAATGAAGAATATTTAGGATTATTGCTTGTTTAATATTCGAAAAGGTGGTGAAAATTGAAAAGACGAGAGACATAGGACATAAAGGTTGACGTCATCGCTTTTTAGGGGTGTTTGTGACATTTCATGGGAAAGTAGGCGTGGAAGTATCCTTGACCATAGACAAATAAAAATATAGCAACTTGATTAGAAAAAGTATGAAAATATACGGGCGAAAAGTAGAAACCTGTTTATAAACCATTGGTCATTATAAAGATACCCACTAAAGCCCACAAAATGCATAGTCATTAGGCATTACTTGGTCAGTCGTATTTAGGGGAGATCATTTGAACGGAGCTCTTTGATCGGGTCGTTACTTGTCAGTTTAAAAAGGCCTAATCATTTCTGACTTGTGCTCAATTGATTTAGGTTGGCTTTATAACTATAGTCACTTGTAAAAGGTACCTTCATGACCTTAAGAGCGAAGGGGCTCATATGGGAAAAGTGTTAGAAAAATTATAAACCCGTGTATCAATTTAATCATAAATATTTTAGTTGTAATTTTTAGTCTTAAACTTTTTGACCTAATGTAAATTTAGTCATTCCAACTAATTCTGATGGGATATTGCTAACGTGAACGACGATCAAATTATATAATACGACCAACGCTGATGTGGATAAATTTTAGTGATATTTTAATATTTTATTGATTATTTCATTTTTCTTCCGGCTAATCATTGGACCTTACAAGCCATTGGCAAGGTTTGAGCCCTCGCTAGAGGCCACAATGTCATAGCCTTCGACCTCGCATCCTTTAGTGAGAGCTCAAGTCTTGCTAATGGTTGGGTGAGGCTTAACCTCGTGACCTATAGTGAGGGCTTAAGCCTTGCCATTGGCTTAGCAAGGTTAGGCCTTGCCCATGGTCGAAAGGCAAGCCTCACCATTGGCCGATAAGAAGGAAGAGAAGGAAAAAAAGAAAAGAAAAATTTTAAAAATATAAAAAATATAAAAATATAAAAATATTATTAAAAGTTGTTAATGTCACAGTCGGCCGTGCCATGCAAATTTAACTTGTGTTCATATTGGCAAAATCTAGCCAGAGTTAACCAAAAGGATTGAGTTGATATTAAGTCGAAAGTTTTGGACTAAATTAACATTAATAAAAAAATTATGATTAAATTAGCACTAACACGATATGTTAATGACTTTTTTTAACACTTTTCTTGTTGCGAAATGTATGATCAAGTCTAATCGCAATGAATCAATTGGAGTTAAAATAATTGTCACCCATTTTTCGGAAAGTTAACTTTCATTTCTACAAACTAACTAGAGCTTCAAGCTCGTTGAATATACGATAAACAAACTTATTCTCGAAGGTTAAGTAATACATAGTATTTTATTTTATTTTTGACATTGCACCTATACTTCTAGAAATCGACAGGGATAGAAGATATTTTATATTTTTGGCAAGAGAAAAACGAGTGGATAGGGAAGAGAGAGAATCCAATCTTCAAGATACAAATTGGGATCAAACATGCAATGATAAAAAATGATTAAGGTAAAGAATAAAATTTCAAGTCTTCAGTCGTCTTTCATCTTTAGTCAGAGTCAGTCAAAATAGAGTGTAATTTTTAATCATAAACATTTTAACTTACTATCAAAATAGAGCCTTTGAATCCGGTCGTTTTTTTTTTGTCAAACTTTGAATCCGGTCATTGCTTATCAATTAAAAAATACATAATTATTTCGCATCGCAAGTAATCTAACTTGGGCTTAATTCTTGGCTTTACAACTATAGTCACGTGTAAAAAGTACTTTGAGGACCTTAAGAGTGAAGGGGCTTATATGGGAAAAGTGTTACAAAAATTCTAAATTTATCTAACTTAATCATAAACTTTTGAATTGTAATTTTTAGTCATAAATCTTTTGATTTAGTGTCAATTCAGTCATTAAAACTTATTTTATTTGAATATTGCTAACGTGAATGACGACTAAATTATGTGACAAGATTGACGCTGATATGGATAACTTTTAATACTATTTTGTCGATCTTTTATTTTTTTTCCCCTTTTCCTTTCTTCTTCCTCCGGACCTCACAAGCTACTAACAAGGCTTTAGCTCTTGCCAAAGGCTGTAAAATCACAGCCTTCAATCTTGCGACCTTTGGTGAGAGCTCAAGCCTTGCTACCAAGGCGAGTCGACCCTATGAAATATGGTGAGGGCTCCAATCTCGCCAATGGCTAGGCAAGGCTCCACCTCATCAGAACTAGCAAGGTTAAGTCTCGCCCATGGTTAGTAGGTGAGCATCACCATTGGCCAATTGTTGAAGAAGGAAGGAAAGGAGAAAGAAAAAGAAGAGGAAAATTAAAATATATGAGAAATGAAAAAATATTATTAAAAGTTATTCACGTCAATACTAAATGTGTTACATAAGTCTAATTGATAGATTCATAATTTTTCTGACGCTTTTTCAATTACAAAATCCATGATCAAGTCTAATTGTGACAGATCAATTTGAGTTAAAATAATTGTCATCCATTTTTCTGGAAAGTTAACTTTCATTTCTACAAACTAACAAGAACCTCAGGCTCACCAAATGTACGATAAACAGAATTATCCTCGAATGTTTAGTAATACGTAGTCTTTTTTTTTTGGTGACATTACACCTATACTTCTAGAAATCTACCCGGCAAAAGATATTCCATATTTTTGGCAAGAGAAAAAAACGAGTGGACAGGAGAGAGAGAGAGAGAGGATAGAAAGTGGGATCAAACATGCAATGATCAGAAATGATCGTGGTAAAGAATAAAATTTCAATTCTTCAGTCGTCTTTCATCCTCAATCACAGTCAGTCAAAATAGAGTGTAGATTCGGCAAGGTGTCCCATCTGCCAGGAAGGACTTTCTTCAGAGGCCTAATCATTACAGCATGGAACCTCGAAAATGAACCCTCTTCTTATCTTTCTCTTTTGGGTAGGCCAGTTGGGTGAAAAGAAGATCATGAAAAATCTTCTCATATTGGGAATCTGGTAGATCATTCGAAAGTGAAAATGACACGTAGAGTTATTTAGTTTTGATTTAACGTGTAACGTTATTTTTAAAATTTCAATTTATTCAATATGATTCATAAATTATTAAGATATATCTAAGCGAGCTAAGTTTGAACGGTGGACAATAAAAAAATGTCACGTGTGAATTATTCAGGTAAAATATTAATCTCAAATCATGATATGACAACCTACCTAATCAACTAATGATAGATATGTTAGAGCCCTAATATATTTTTCCTTTTCATAAATGGATAAAAGATAGATATATTGACTTATTATTTCATAATAATCCATGTCATTGGATAATATGTGATTTATCGTTTGAACAAATAGAAGACTGCATTAAATATTTAGTAATAATTTCTAGACCACATTAAACAAATTGAAATTCCAAAAGCGACATCGCACATTGAATCAGAATTTATGAACAATTTATGTTATCTTCATTTATTACTAAAACATAAGGACTCAATACAATTTGCATGAAACTATTACAATCTCATAGAGAAAATTTTAGAGAGATTGGATATTGCGTCTTCAATCAAATATGTTGATCTCTAGTAATTACAAATGGAACAGTAATTTGTGTTTGATTATGTTTAAATTTCAAAATTTATAGAGATACGCAAAATCGTAATTAATCCAAGGTTTTTTATGTAATGATTTAAATTATACTTCGAATTAATTAATACGTCTGTATATAAGATATATTAGTAGCTTCTCTACTTATTATGTGACCTTCATTTTCTATGAAACGTAAATCCCTAAGTAAGTTGTTTTCTAACCATCTAATGAGTACGGCATCCGCCCAATTGGCAAAACGAATCTATCATAGACCTTGTAAATCTAAATGATCTGTATAATAATTCTTCTTATTATTGTTTGTTTTGGATTTGTGCAAAATTAATTGAAGATTTTCCAAAGGTGGAAATTTCCCACTAAATATAAATTAGTTAATAAACAAATAGAAAAAAATTAGTAAAAAACCACATGCGATGTAATGACGGGATTCCGAATTGGATATGTCAGAAACAAGATAGAAAATAAATTACTTTTCAGGAATTACTCTTCATAAATAACCTTTTTAAGTTTTTCAGAAAAGCCAAAGGGATGCTTTTTGACTTTTCAAAAGTGATTCCAATGGATAAAGGAAGATATCGTAAAAAGTTATTCCCTGTTTGTTCCTTTATCACACACATGGCTTGAGAATTAAGATGACTTCAGAGAATGGCAAAAGAATACTTGCTATTCCATCATCAGGACAGAGGCTCGAGTGAAGCATTTCCACCAGTACGATGGGCTTAAAGCTTCAAGTGAGGCCTCATACCATATAATTCAAAGCCCATGGCCTTAAGACAATCAGATGCAACCGAAAAGACAAATGGAAAACAGTATAAGAACACAAATCTCAGACTGAAACTTCACAGGAGCTGTGTGGTGAACAATGTATGAAAACCCAAAAGACAGATGAAACACACAGTATATCGTGTAGATAGTCCCTTAAGCTGAAAAATGCAAAATCTAAGTGCCAAGTGCAGTAGTTCGTACTGCAGCTAAAGGTCTCGCTCAGTGATTGCTGATGCTCATCATGAACATTAATCTTAGCTCGAGCTTATCATCGAAAACAGAAATGATATCAACAGTAAAAATCTTCAAACAGAGGGATTTATACAAATCATTCACACAGATTGACTAACAAGGAGTTAAAACGCTGGGAGGCACCCCCGAACGCTGCCAACCCAAGCAATGCCCTAAGTTGAAGTTCTCCACTGCAACTCAATTTGGATTTGTCCATTCTTGGAGTCGATGAGATTGTACTTCCCATTGATCCTCTTGTTGCTGACAACATCAGATAAGTAGATATCCGCATAGCCAAGCGATTCCTGATTTAATTAAGCAAAGAAAGACAAAGCGTCAGAAATTGGTTCTGATAAGTTCTGCAAGACATGTTGCAGAATCCACGGCCTATTTGGGAGAAACAGAATGCACATCCTCAACTTTGACATGTAAAATGACCTAAATTGAACCTCAGAATTGAAAAGAGAAAGCAATCCGCAGATTGGAGAGAGGAAAACCAACAACGTTTACTTGGTGAACACTGATGGGGATCCAACATTCCAAGAACCTACTATTTCCAAGTCGAGCCAATGGTGAAAGTAGGATTATACCTTCGGATGCAACAGGCCCATCCTTGAGGAGGTACTAATGACTTCCACATGAATTCTGTCATTGGTAGGTGGTTCCTCAAGCATAAACTGGAACTCTTCTTCCCATCTTGGATCTCTGTTCTTCTTTACATGCTACAGAAAATGAAAACAGCAATAAGCAAGTGCCAAAACCAAATTGATCCTGAAACGTTTCTGGAATCTTAGGTTCCAAAGGTCAAATGAGTAAACATTTACTGGAGCTGGCCAGTAAAACAGGAAAGCATGCAGGTATGGGCCTGACCAAGTGGTCGAATATTCCTATAGTGACAGCTCTTGCATTTTGAGTGATAAACAACCGAGCAACTCTGTCAGGATAAGATTAAGGACATCAAAGTGAAACCCACTCTACAACCACTCTATCCACTTTCAAACATAAAAGTGTGGCGCCATTTCAATGTTGTGATAAAATCTAAATGAGTGAATTCACACATAATGTAGCGTGAATCATTACTGTACTCCATTCTGAGAAGAAACAGTCTCATGCCTCATTACTGTTTCATACCTTTGTCTTTCTTTCCTCCCCTTTGAAAAGTAGACGGACATAAGGATTTGTGTGATGCTTTCCTTCGACATCTTGAGCCTCGTGTACAATAACTACAAGCAAACCGCCGCCAGCAGGTGTTCCTTCAGGAGCCTTGTCTACTGCATTTGAATCTTCGACATCATTGGGTATCTCATCGTCCTGGAAAGGCTTGTAAACCACTTCAACAACAATGTCCCCACGTGACTTCTCATTCTGGACATCATTGGGATCCATGTTCTTCAACAAATTAAGAGTCATAACTTTTGGCTCCTCCGGTGTAAGGTCCTTCAGTGGAATGACATTCATTCCCATCTTGTCATGTTTACCAACCTATGCAAACGACAGAGGCAGTTTAAGATCCCATTCAGTGTATGCAATAAACATATTTCAACCTATCGGCTTTCTAGAAAATGACCATCAGATATCAGACTGCTTGATATTTATGACATCAACTGGGGAAGTACTCAGCCAAAAGGAAAACAAAGCGAAGTCAGGCGCCCAGGGGGGAACAGCAATAGAATAACAGGCTCAATAGTGTAGAAAAATTTGAACTGACTAAATTAGATACCTACAATACCAGTGAGAAGAAATTACCTGTTCCCAGTCATAGACAATAAGCTCTAAGGCCTGAGATTCTGGGTCCTTGACCACCAAACTAAACTCCTCATTCCATTCAGGATTTAGATTGCTATGTTTCACTGTTGTCTTCTTTGTGGATAACTTGTCTTCAGTAAGCCTTAGCTTCACATAAGGGTCTGACTTACCCAGAAGGTCCTTCTTTTTAAGCTTCATTCCCTTCAGGACCTTTACATTAAGAATCCCAACTGGTTTCTTTGCAGCTCTGCAAGAGTAAACAAAAACCCATTTAGTTGGTCCAGTGATTGAATTAGCACCTTGATATTCATTAACGCATGGCAGCACAAATTGAAGGAAAGGACAGCTTGCAAAGAGGAAAACTTACTTAGAAGGATCCAGAATAGGTACTTCTAGGTACTTAGGCCAAAGGTACATATTTGCAACTTGATCCTTGATAAGTTCCTGAACACAAACATAAATATAATACTAAGAAGTCTTGTTACAATGTAATAGTTGGTAGGATTTTCCCAAACTTATCTAAATCAGCAGTTTACATGGTTATTGCCAACAATTGGTGAAGTTGAAGAATGGAGAAATCTATTCAAATCACCCCTATGAAAAGGTAAGGGCATTACCTGGACAAAGCTATAGAGGCCAGGAATGGCCATAGCATCTGCTCCAAGAAGCTTCAGGCCAAAATCTACATGTGGCTGCACAAAGAAACACTGAATAACTAGACAGCAAACGGGATTGGGATAGTCTTATCATAGGAAAACCCTTGTGAATGCAGCTCTAAACAAAAAAGAAGTCTAAACTGGAAACTATTCAACACACCTTTTCCATTAAAGACACAAATATCTTCGCAAAACAAGGAAAGGTCGGAACCAGAGGCTTCAGAGTGATGCGCGGAGAAGCAAACACTTGCAAATCAACCACCTAAAATGCACAGAAATTGAGAGATTGGAGAGACACAGAAACAGACAGAAGAAGGGTGGGGGATAGGTAACTAGCTATTTATCGATACCTGAACAGTTGCCCTCAACCCGAATGCCTTAGCAGCAACAATGATGTTAGGATTCCCGGCCCACTTCATCGACAGCTCCATTATTAACTCCTTCTCATCAGTAACATAGACTTTCATTCCTGGTGAACACAGAGTAAGATAGCATTAAAGACATGCCGTTTAAGAAGATGAATGACAGCTAAACAGGAATATCTTATCATTCAGCCCATAATTCACTGTGTAATGCTAGGTAAATAAAGAAGCTGTCAACATGAAACTGGACTGAGTGAAGCAGATTCTCCCAAACATTCTATCATTAGGCCATCACAAGCTTTAGTTCTAATTATTTACTCAATTGTCCAACTAATGCCCAGTCCAAGTCCATGAATTAAAGATAACTACTAACATGCATAGAGCTGTATCTCTCAGGAGAACAAATTAAAGATAACTGAAAACTCTATCATTCCCTAGAATTCAATGTATCGGGATTGAGTCAACAATTCTAAAGCTACCTATATCCACCAGAAATCTAGTGCGTGCATTGCTTTGTCTTTGAATCAAGTCCAGAGCACACGGGTCTTAGCATAACAAAGTCATTCATTAGTCAAAACCTAATATTTATCCACATTTAAGTATGAGCAGCCAAGCAAGTATGAACAGTACACAGATACCAAATTCAGTTTATTTCTTTTGCCAATGAAAGACAAGAAACACTGACAAACCAATCAGTCTTTCAGATTATGCTGCTTCCTATAAATAACATTTCATGCATGAAAAACATGAAGCAAGGAGTCCACATATTCACACTGGCCAATACGAGAGAGAGAGAGAGAGCGAAAGCTTCAACCATTGAAAGTAGGTGGCAAAGAACCCAATGTAAGCTCCTCAAACTCGACAGAATCAATCTTGTATTTCGGTATCTGCTCGGCAATAATCGGCTTTGCTATGGTCTTCACAGTCTTGCATATAGCCTACGAACAAAACACATGCTTCCTCAGAAGTAGAATAACGATCTAAAGCAGTATAACTGCGAATTACAAATCAAAACTGAAAAAGTAACTTTGTCAAGTGAGAATACCTTATCTAGATAGGGCCACATGGTGAGGAGAAATTTGTTGAGCCAGTCAACCTGTTACACAACAAAACACAAGAAAGCAGTCATCTAGGAGCTCCTGAAAGGCTGAATAACAGCATTTGAAACCGTAATCGTGGCCGCAATAGCAGCAAGGAGCAACATAATCAGAATTTTCACAAGCAACAGCAATAAACTTGAAGCTTGAGGCCGCATCGAAAAGAACATACACGGTCGTAGTCTGGATTTTTCACCCACAAAGGTATCTCCGAGAGCAGACGCTGCAAGGATTTCGTATCTTGCTCGACTAGAGGACGCACCACGGGGTCCTGAAGAGATCAAACAATCAGAGAGAATTAAGACTATGCTCCCCATTATTTTTTCTAAACAGTGACGACACTTTTTCCTTATAGTCAATTGATTTTCACAATTTCCATGGTTGGCCAAAAGCAAATGTATGCTAAAGGGAGATTAACTAGCTTTTTGATACTAGCTCACACATGACCCGAGCTAAACCTAAAGATTGACCGCAGCCCAATATTACACTATTAAACATCTGTAAACAGAATAATCCTACCCATCAAACCAAAAAAAAAAAAAAAAAAAAGAATCCAGAAAGCCGCACTCTCTCGATAACCACAAAAAGGTAAGATCTTTTTAACCATTTTTTATGCGTCAACAATTAAAAAAACAAACTTGTAAACAAACGGAATCAGCTAGTACCAGCAGCAATTTCCAGGGAAGCAAGCGGCCAAAAAGGCGAAACAGCAATGACAGGGGAACGAGGACATAAAAAGAACGGGAAAAAACACAGACCTTGACATCGGTGGGCTGGAAGTAGATGAACATGTAGTAGCCGACCACGAGCCCGATCGAAGTTCCCACCCCAAACCCGCAGAAACCAAGAACCGTACTCACGATCCCCATCCTCACGACAAAACACCCGGAAACCTCAAACTCCGGCACTGACCCACCTCTCTCCGTCGCCTTCCGCGATCACCCAGAAGATCAGAACCCCAAAAGAATGGAACTTTTCCCAATTGCTCCACAAAATTGCACGAGATCGTCGCGCGGAAACCGGAAGGCGATCCGCTGGAGGGGTAATAACTCAGGGGCCGGTCGAATGGATCAAGAGGGTGCCGCAATTACGCCATTTCATTTCCTACCCCGGAAGGACCCGCATTAAAGGAGGCAATTAATCCCGCGGCCGCAGACAGAGGCACAGGAGTGTGCGTGGTGTGCGTGTGAAGTGCGAGTGTCGGTAACGGTCATTCGCTTTGCAGGGGAAGGGGGCGCTACGGACGAGGGCGGCTCTGATTCGTCAAAGCGTTCAGGGGGGGAATTTTAACGGCCACACACAGAGGTAGAGAGAGAGAGAGAGAGAGAGAGAGAAAGAGGAGAAGAGGAGGAGAGAGAAAGCTTGTGCTGTTTTTGCAACAGTTCGCGTAAACAGGCGGAACGACAGCGACGCCTCGCGACGATAACGTTGGAGAAGGAGGTGGAGGAGGAGGGGAGGGATCGTGTAAAAAGTCAATTTTCCCGATTTATTATTATTAAATTATCGAAAAGCTATTTGATTAGTTTTGTTTTGTTTTGTTTTGTTTTTGTTTACTTGGATAATGGGATTTTCATCTGGATCTGGACTTTCCGTTTTGGCTTCGTGCCGACGCCGGGGTCGAGGCTTTTCTCCCTCTCTTTTTGTCGTTTTGTGACATCTCCATCCATGCCCCCCATTGCCGACATCTTTATTATTAGGAAATTGTTAGGTTCTTAGTGCTGGGGGCCATCAACACGGAGCCGACGCGGAGCCATCGAATTGGGAATAGGTGGACTGAATTGACCGGTTTTGGACAATTTTCGAGAGTCTCGGTTCAATTTTCGATTTCATAAGATTAGAATGGGAAAATGTCACAAATGATTCCTACGTTTTACTTAATATATAATTTCGTTCTTGAACTTTCGATCGGCTCAATTTGATTTATGAATTATTGATAAATATCCGATCTGGGCTGAATTTTCAATCTGTCAGTTGATTTGTTTTGAACTATTGATAAATGTCCAATTTAATCTTTCATTACTGTTTTTCCTCTTTTTTTTTTTTTTTTTTGCTTCTTCTCTTTTCCTCGCCGCCGGCTGGCCTAAGCGTTCAATAAGGGTCACCCTCACGGCGTTAGGCGAGGGCCGCCCTCGCCGGCGTCCGGCGAGGACGATCCTCGCTTGCAACCCCCGCCAAACGCCGGCTTCCCTTCGCCGAAGCTAGCGGAGGGAAGAGAGGAGAAGCAAAAAAAAAGGAAAAACAGTAATAAAGAATTAGATCGGACATTTATCAATAGTTTATGAACTAAATTGAGCTGATCGAAAGTTTAAGAACTAGATCGGACATTTATCAATAGTTCAAGGATGAAATTGCACATTAAGTAAATGTATATGAACCATTTGAGATATTTTCCCAATTAGAACTAAGATTTTTGATCCCGTCCTTGATTCTAAAAGAAAATTAGATCGGTTGAACTGTCAAGATTGGACCGATAAGTTTATTTGTTTTTTTCTCCTCTCTTCCCACGTGTCTCACTCTCCACTTCCCCTCTCCTCACTCCTCTCATCCTGGTCCCGATATGGCGTCAAGACAATTTCTTTGGCAATTTCTTATCCCTAGCTTCCATCAGTAAAGCTCAATAGCCTCAATCTTGTCTGTTGCCTCCCCTCAAAGAAAACTCAAAGTTGAGCTTTGCCTCGCGACTCCTCTAATTCAAGGGCTTCTCTGCTTCTTTTTTTTCTTTCCCAAATTGTCCATAAGTATTCATAGCAATCAAATTGAAATGGATAGTTTAATCTCAAATATTGAAATTTTATTTGTCATCCTTAGCGAAGCTCAATTATGATAATGCCTTGGACATGACCAAGTATTCACTAGATGGGCTCTTATGTTCTTATGCCTGTCAATTATTTGTAAATCAACCAGTTCCACTAAATCATCTAGAAATTAGACCGGATTGGTCGGTCCAATCTCAAGACCAATTGGTCCGATCCCCAATTCCAGAAACTGGGAATTAGTCATTTTGGTTCGGTTCCTGGTTCTTGACTATGATTGAATTGGACCAAGAACCGATTATTTCTACTTAATGCTCATTAAAAATTAGCAATATATGAAAAATATCAATGTCTTTTTCTTTTTTTTAAGTATGTCGCTCTTTTAGAGTCAATTCTTTCTTATTTTTTAGAATTTGTTGATACATGTGTATTTAGCTAGTGTTACCAATGCACTTATTAATTATTATCGATGGTGTTATAGTTTTTAATATATATATATATATATATATTTTCCTTGTAATTTTGATAATTAAATAATTTAAAACTCGAATATGTTTTTATTTTTTACGAAACACACTAATAGCTTTCCCTATATCGTATCTATCATCGTAATTAGGAAATTACTATAATTGATGGGTGCAACATGATATAATTCCGTCCCTAATGAAAGTTTTATATCACGAGTTTTTCCTTATAATCTCTAGATCACCTCGTAGACTAATTTTCCAAATAAATTTTGTATCTATAGCATTATTCTTTCTGAAATCATGAACTGCTACTGGGAGGCGTGGATGCAAAATTACCAAATTTCTGTTCGGTTTCTACGTCTCGAGAAAAAGTTTTCTTTGGTATGAACAAATTGGGCGATTTGACTACCCTTTGAACAATGAATTTGGTGCATCCGACCTTTCTAATTATCCCAAAAAGGAATCGATTCTATTCTATTTCTAGTGAATAAAAAAATAAAAGCGAAGCGAATCAGACAATTTCGGGAAAATCAAGAGATCCCCATTTTCCCCTTATATTATCATCTCTCTGGCCCCCCTCAAGTAATGCTCATTGGGCTCTTTAATCATCAAGATCAATGCCGTCCGCAGGCCGCACATCCATTGGTCGAAAATCGATCTCGTGGGCCCACATAGTACACGATTCATTTATTTATTTCATGTGATCATGCAAAATCATGTGGCCCTGAAATCATTTTAGAAAAGTCGATGAAGGCCACCTTTAGCAAGCTCAAAAGGAATCGGAGTATCTTCTAGTCAAACTTAACCGTCTTCTTCCCAAAAGCAGATAGAAATATCTCTTTCTCAATGCTCTATTTAAACAGCAAAATCCCCACCACACTCCCCTCGGAATCTTTCTGATTTAGGAGATTATTAAACGCGATTGGTAAAAGAAAACTGCTTAGTCCAAATTGATTGATTCCGAGACAGACTTGTTTTTTGTTCAATCTTTTCGCAACCGATGTAAATTATAGCCGGTGAGCGAACCGGCCCGTTAGTGATCTTTGAGGAGTAGGTCCACTCGACTCACGGACGAATAGTCCTTGAGTTCTTTGGGATTTCGATTTCAAATGAAGTTCATCATGGCAACTTGGTATAAATGGTTGTCCAACTACTCACTCCCTCTCACAGATCATTTAATATCAATAAATATCAAATCACAATAAATAATTGTACTATTATCCGTGATCTAATCTTATCCATGAATCACATTTTGGATTGAATAATTGCGATTTGATATTTATTGAATAGAAGGATACAATGAATAACAATTGATGAATACAAAAATCGTTTGAGGTGCTCATCACTAGTTGTTCAGTGATAAAAGGACTGTACTATTACAAACGATCCATGTCGTGAGGAAATTGCCAATTGACTTGTGCTTGGGGCATTTGTTAGAGAATTCTTCACTTCTAGCATATAGGTAGGACTGTGGCAGCTGACTTGTGCACCTACGCACGAATTGAACGGTCACGGTTCATATCGGGCATTTCATAGCAATGTGTCGGGTCTTTGCAACGAAGCGACCGGAACTTAACCTTACGAGTTGCCATTCTTGACCCCTCAAAATCAATCTAATTTGGCGGATGGGGATGAGTTTTAGGGGGGGCAACAGGGCTTCAGAGCCGTCCCTTTCAAATGCCAAGCGATGGTGCTTTCAGAGACAAAGTAAACCCCACCACCATTTCTCTCGACCATCTAACATGTGTTTTCACCCTAAGCATCTGAAACACGACGCCCCGTGTCTTTAGTAACATCGAAATTTCACGTCAACTATCAGGAGAATATAATCGATATTATTTATATTGCGATCGCACGCATATCTCGTTCCTCTGGAACGTGCCGCGATTCCGTGTCGTTTTCTAATGGAACGTCGAGATCGAGAAAACAAAATACGCCCCTGAAGAACATGGATTGCTCTTGCCTCGGTTGGGTCGGACTAAACTACGTTTCGATTCATCGAACTGGATCGACCGCGTACGAGGAACCTGGACTCGTTCGTGGTCACTGTCCGATAAGAACATCATGACCCAAAAAGGCCTTGAAAGACGAGGTGGATTCTGTCACGATGAGGCCTGAAGGATGCGTCCTCAGTTAGGCCCAACTGAGCAGAAAACCTATCGAGTTGTTTGAAAGTTATGCCAATCGGTTAATGACATTCTAGTCAGACACTCACCAAGTGAGTGGCATGTAATGTTCTTCTGAAACAAAATAAAAGTGCAAAAACCTTAACACCAATCATTTTTTAGAATTTAGAAGGAATAATGACACAAATAGTTATTGAACTCTGATTTAATATGTAATATGGTCCGTGAACTTTTTATTTATTTAATATAATCTCTGAACTTTAACCCAATATATAATGTAATCCCTGAACTTTCAATTTGCTTAATATGATCCCTATATTTTATGTCATTGTTCAAGCTAGTAGTTAGACTATATAAAAATATTCAATATTGTCCTTGAAGTTGAATTAATGGAAAGATAAAATTGAACATTTACATATAGTTTAGGAACTATATTAAACATATTTCAAAAGTTCAGAAACTACACCGAGCAAATTAAAGGTTCAGGGATCGCATCGAACGTCAAGTTAAAGTTCATGAACTATATCAAATAAATCAAAAGTTTAAAAATCACATTGCACATTAAGTCAAACTTCAAAGACTCCTTATATCATTTTTTTTTCCAATTTAGATAGAATGATCGTGAATTTTTTCAAAGTTCAAATTTGAATTGAGGTTTTTGCACTTTTAGTTTTGTTTCAGAAGAACATTACATGCCACTCACTCGGTGAGTGTTCTAACTAGATACTGCAACAGAAAGATAGTGAATTTGTTGTTATCAAAGACAAAATAATGAATTTACAGGGAAAAAAAAAATTAAACGCTTCGAATTGGCTAAGCTTCGATGAGTTCGACATCTCCTATTTTGCATCGAGCTGTACAAGTTCATGCTACAACTGTTGCATTGTGGGTATCGTAGAGGCTCACCCAATGCGACCAACGGAGTGTTGACGTACATCGGCACGAGATTTCTCGAGCGGAGTTCAGAGAATCTATCGATAGTAAAATAATACGTCATCAATGCACGAGATTACTATATGCGGGATGTGATATTATTCGTCCGCGAATTTCGCACAGGCAAAGTGGACAGATCATCGCTAGCCACACAAACACCTGGCGGAGCGCCAGAGGGAAGCTCCATATCCCCGCGCGCACGACGAGATCTCTCCGATCGCATCAAGAGGATCAGAACGAAGAAGGAAACGATGATAATAATAATAATAAGTAAAGAAGCAGAAACCCTAAAAAGCCACCATTAGTGTCTGCCCGACCATGGACCATCGACCATCGACCATCTTTTGAGGAACCGACCATTCCACTTCTTTATTGCATCGCCCATGTTCATCGTGCACCCTCTTTAATCTTTATGTCGTTGCAATGCAACAGAAGCGATAGCCCTTCCTTTCTTCAACAGCTAATCTGCGTTTTTTTTCTTCTTTTGCCTCGCCTTTTTCTCTCTCTCTTTCATGTGGTGATGGTGATGATGCCGCGACCCCTCCAAAAAAAAAGATGCTATCGACCGAACCCCTCGTGACGAAATCGACCCATTAAACAAGGGGGAACCCTCGATTATCTTTCCAAGTCCAGAGCATCGAAATCTGCGTTTCACAATCCATCTGTCATGCACCCTGAAAACTACCATACGTGCGCTTGCGTGTCGGGATTCTCTGCAATTAATTACGTGGTTGATAATGGAAACTAGTTTATTGCGAGGAGGAAGATGGAAAGCGGGGACCTTTCAACGAATGGTCGGCGCTCGAACGTGCGAGTGGTTATCAGTCGTAAGTCACGTCACCACCAAGAATTGAATTTTCTTTTTTCGTTCGCAATCTGTTGGCGTACCTATACGGGAATAGAGTAGACGGTATTAAGGGAACCCTTGATACTCGTGCAAAGACAGACACGAGAAAGGACTTTGAATCAAAAGACTTAACAATGCATAATGAGAAAACGATTTAGCATGTTCATGTATAGTATAATAAATGCTTAGCATTTGACGATGTATTTATCTTGTGAAAATGAATGATTTTAGAAGATATTTTTCGAAGAATAATCACTTATATTATTTTAAAAAAATGAGTCGACAAAAAATGTTTGGACATAAATTGAGGTTAATAATGAATGTTTTTTATTGACTAATTATTATAAGCGATATAAATGATCGTTTTTGGCAACAAATTTTTCTAAATCATTCATTTTCCACGAAATAATTGAAATATGAATTTATTGCCACAAATACATGACTAATGTTGTCGAAATTTTCTTTAAGAGAAGAGAGAGAGAAGTAAATTTTTTATTCATTACCGTTATTTGATTTTTTTTTTCACTTTGGAGTCGTATGATGACGTGTCGAGACATATGTAATGAATGGACATTATATTATACTTTCACAACAATATGATATGATATCGGTGTTAAAAGTAGCGGTTACTTTAAAGGGTGGACCTAAAGCAAAAGTAACACGATTAGGTCATGGAGGAGGTCACGAATTGTATTGATTTCTTCACCAAATTACTTCGTCAAAGGGTTTTCCCCTTTAATAATTAGTACTTACTTTATTTTTTTCTCTTGCCTCTAAATATGAACTGATTTATACTATAATCTTACAATAGCCGCAAAACAAAACAAAAGAAGTAAGAAAAAAGAAATTGCAACTAGTGGTTGATACCCAAATCTCTTCATGACGCAATGGATCCAATCAACGACTGAAATATAATGTTCGTGAAATAATCAGATTCGATCTCGATTTGGGGGAGGTTTAGATTAACAATGTACAATTGCTCATTGGAGGAATGCATCATTATCTTTTTCGGGCCGGCAATAGAAAAGGAAGAAAACCGGCGGCTATGACTCTTCTCAACCACCCCAAAGAAGCCTCTTCTCGTACAGAATATTGATGAACATGTGTCTAATACACATATGCATACGCAATTACAAAAAAGATAACTTGCTTAAGAGTTTTAGAAGGAAAATCCCTCCTCGTCTTTGCCTTTTTAGGAAGAAAAGAATTGTCATGCTTGGAATGCCCTATGCGCGTGCAAAAATTTGTTTGATTATGGGAGAAAATAGGTGATTAGTTAGTGAAGTGAGGGAAGTGAAGGAAAACTTTTTTTTTTCTTTTTTTTGGGCGGAAGTGAGGAATACTCAAATACCTATAAAATAGCACATCAGATAATTTAAGAAAGTCTAAAAAAACTACATAAACCTCACTTTTCCTATCTCAATTGTCGCCGAAATATTTGATTCAGGATGTCAACGCAGCACCGACTGCCCAATGGACAAGCTTCTAACCATTACCTTACCTGGTGTAGTGGGGGAAGGATAAGACCAATGGCGCACCTAAATTCACATCTATCCTTCAAGATCAAGAATAAACTAGGTAATCTCACTTGTAACCTTCGGCTTGCAAGCCAAGTCTTGGATTTAGAAGACACCTACAATTACAAAGAAGTATGATACTTTCTTGGCTTCAGTAAGAACTTTGAAATCCATGGTAGTTGTGGATCGATCATGCATCAAACTTAAATATCCTTAGTGGTTTGTGGAAGTCACATGCAATGCCAATTGAAAAACAAAAATTAATATCGAAAGACGGCCTTTAGCATTTCTTAGCACTTTCAAAACGTATTCATTAGTCATATAGCATGAATATCTATGATGAACGCGTTACATGTCTAGAAGAAAAAAGATTTCCATTTCTGATTTTTTTTCAAAGAAATTGAGTTCCTAAACCTCCCTATCAAGACAACAGTTGGTACGAAAATGATCTTATCGCTGAATCCGGGAGATTTGTTTGGTCGAACAGGAACTATTATTAATGATCGGGGTCCTTATAATACACCAGAATCACATATAGAAAAAAAAAATGCTAATCGACAAAGCTAAGTAGGTAAAGATAAAAAGTATTGGTGCTCAATTCCTTGCTCTTTCGGTCACTTCTTATTGGCGACCCATGTGAGAACAACCTATTCTTCATCACATCAAACCATGAAGAATTGAAAGGGTTCACATATGTTGAGAGGTTGCAGGCAGAAGAACAAGTAGAAGTTTCTGATCTAGTGCAATTCATTGGCTGCGTGTAGATCTGCGAATCCTTCCATGACTAATTTTCTTTTGTACCCTAATATATTTCCATACAAGAAGACTGCTCGTGCGGTATATTATTGTAGATTTGTTTCTTTCATCAAATGGGCATGCGCCAATGAACAAAAACTCAGCTTGAAAGGCATATCGGCGATGGATAGCAACCATGAGAATCAAACTAACATTCTACTTACGGTGCCAGTACAGCGGAATAAGTGAGACTTACTTTCTTGTACAAGCATTCTTTTTTAGTACGGTTCACAAATTATAAATGATGTTCATTACATATATAGCGGCACATCCTAAGTTCTCGTGGATCATATATTACTTTTATTCACCCAAAATATCTAAGAACAAGACAGAAACCGAACCAAGAGCATCCTGAGGAATATTAGCAAAAAGAAGAAACAATTTAGAGAGAGAGAGAGAGAGAGAGAGAGAGAGGCTCTTGCATCTTTCAACGACAGTAACTATTTCATATATGTGTCGATCACTTTTTGTGCACCCCATTTCTAAAAAGCAGGAGGTGGCCACAAATGGATCTTCAGAAGCAAGAAACGAAACGAAAGAGAAGACAATAAACAGAAAATCAGAACACCCAAAAGAGACCTACGTACACACAGACAGACACGGAGACACAAAACATCACCATACCACCAGAACAAAACCATACTAAAAGCGGTTCAGGTCGGGCGATCATGTGGACCCCTTTTAGCTCGAGTTTGTCCCTTCTTGAGCTTCGGAAGAAAGTATGCAGAAACGTGTTCAGGGGAGACGGAGGATCCGCCGGAGATTGTCGGTCGCGCCGGCGTCGACTCCGGCGGCCTCGGCGTTGCAGCTGAGCTGCTTCGGCCTCAGCAGAGAACTTGGGCAACGGCAAGCTGCTCGGAGGAGGCGATATCGCGTACATCACAGAGCCAGAGAACTTCTCCAAATCTCCCAAAACAAGCGAGCGGAAACCCCCATCGCCTCTCAACGAACCTTTGGACACAAAGACGTGCCTTGGGAGCTCATCCGGGTCGGGACCCATCGAGCATGTTGACCCGATAATCGCGTCCCCGTCGTCGGCTGACGGGTTATCCGAACGTGGGGCGGGGGGTGATTTCACGGGGTTCTTGGTGTCCTTCTTTTTGTTGTTGGGGTCTCGCCTTTTCGGCCGCTTCGGAGAAGACTTCTTGGGGGTGAGCGGCGACGACTGGGGCTTGTTGGTCTTCACGTTAGAATTAGGGGGTGGGAGAGAGAGGGAAGAGTAGGGTTTGGGCAAAGGGAGCAAAGGTGGCTGGCCCTGGTGGTGACGAGGAGGGACGCTGTTGAAGCCGAGAGGGCTGGAGACCGGCTGTGATGACGGAGGAGGGTGAGAGAAGGAGAGAGAGCGCGAAAGAGGAGGTGGATAGAAGAGCAGCACATGACCCGCTCCTCCTCCTGCTCCGCCGTGGACGGTGCTCGTGGGAGACGGTTTCGCTGTGAAGCTATGGTGGCTGTGGTGGTGGTTTCTCTTCGGCATCGTCTTGATTGGCTTGCATGGGGGGATCGGCTGGTGATCCGGTGCGTAAGATGCAGCAACTGCTTCCATGGCGGCGGCTCCTTCACGAACTCGCAGTAGAGAGAGAGAGAGAGAGAGTTCTTTGATCGAGATCTGGGAAAAAACAAGAAACCTATGCTATCAAAGGTTTTCAAACTGATTCACAAAAAAGACAGTTTGATGTCTGAGCAGCCTGAGCTCTTAGGGAAAATCCGTACGGATCAGCTTACAGAAACCTACGTGAGGGGGCGGAACGAGAAAAACGAGACTTGAAAATCAAAACAACGAAAGATATCGACGGCCTCTCGGGTATCAAAAGATCAAGAATAGAGAGAGCGGAAGAGAAGGCAAGATATATAGGACTCCGAACATCAGCTACATGCGTCGATTCACGATCGACCGATACGAGCACCCTTTTCCTTTAGAGATTCCACAGGGTTTCCCTGATCTCTAGCTAGCTTTTCTGGGAATGAACGCAGCTTTCTGTCAGCTCGCCCCATCATTTTATAGGCCAAATATCACCAACGGCTACACAATGCAACCTCGGTCTTCTTCTTTTAATTAATCCCCCATTCTTCATTTGTCTTTTTTTTTTTTTTTTTTTTTTTTTGCCTCCTTAGATCTCGTCCATCACGGACCTCTTTCGACCAATGAGAATTGAGTAAGTATCAAGACAATACATCGTGTAATAGGGATTATAGGAAAAAAAAAAAAAAACTCTTTATGTGGCTTGATTTTATGGTCACGCCTTTTAAAAGCCGTCAAGAGTTCGGAGCTACAAGTACGGTTATAATATACTCTTTCCATGTTTTCGTGCTGTATCAATCAATATTTAAAATCGCATGCTTTTACTTTTTTCAATAAATGAAATGAATTTTTATCGAATGATGCGATATCATTTTTGAAAATTCAAACTTCATGCTTAAGCATCTTGATCGCGCAATCCCGACGTCAAATATACTGTCGCCCTTTCGCCCGTACAATACGTTTGGCCGAATACGATGGAATAACGTGGCTGTTTACTGCTAATTTACCCGACAACCGCTGCGGTCGGTCCACTGTAGGGCGGCAACCGCCATTCGTATTTCGGCCGTCGGATCGCGTCTGGGGGAGATAGCCGTTGGGGGGATCCGGGCCGTCGATCGGCCCTTCCTCGGGGTCCTCGAAGTTGGTGTGCGGGGGCCGGGGGACCGAGCGAATCCTGGCCACACACGATAAATAAAGGCAGTGGGGCCCGCCGTGCCGCTTCGTCGCCCTACCCCCCCTAGGCGTCATGACCTCATGTGCGGGGAATTCAAAAAGGTGTGGTCGAAACAAATAAAATAATAAAAAATATATATAAATATCCCGATATAAGAGAGTTTCTTTTTTTTTTTTGGGTGCCCCTCCCTCTCTCCTCGAGGCGTTGCTAGGGTCCCACAGGAGGCACGGTGGAGGCGCACGTCTGTGGACACGTGGCGATCGAGTGGCCAATCGGGGCCTTCCCGTGATGAGATCTTCCCCCGCGAATGATTGGTTGGGGGAGAGGGGGAGCTGGCGGGGCCTCCCCGGTCTCGGCAGTAGAATATGGTCCTGAGAGTTTGCCTATTATTCGGGTTGTTGGTGTTATTATTAGTAGGTCGCAACAAATAATTTTTGGTTTTTATATGGTCCTTGCTTTTCTGTTTAAGTTTCTGTGACGTGACAAGGCCGTCGACTTCCTTAATTGTTTGGTGTTTTAATTAAGTTATTGATAAAACCTTTAGTTTATAAACTATGGAATTGGATATATATAGTTCATATCTCGCATTTCTAAGTGAAGATCGTCATGCATATTTTCTCATTGCTCCCTCTGGTCTATTATGTTTATGCTTCTACTACTAAGTTGAGCTGAGGAATGGGGGACTACTCTCTTCAACCCAGATAACACTAGGTAGCATTGTGAATGTCAATGTAATCACGTGGCTAATAAATTGCATGGAAGTAGAGCTTTCTAAAGGTTTATTTATTTATTTATTTATTTTGGGGGGGACATTCAGATATCAACCATAACATGCAAAATGCAATGAGTATTACATGTGGAATTAATATGCAGACTATATTCTCAGTACAGACAGAGTTGAGACGAATTGTTTATGGAAAATAAAAAATCGATATTCAGATCCAGAGGGTTCGGCAAAAAGTGCAAACACTTTGATTACGCCTATCAACTTGAGTCATGGTTCGCATGTTGCACGGCTCATGGTTGAAGATAAAGTGATTCTCTGGCTGAAAATTTACCTATTTAGGTAAGTATTCTCTTGGGAAGGTGCCATAGTGTCAAAGGGTACCGGCCAAGATATTTCACACCCCATTGGTGACTTCGCTTACCAGAAATTTCCTTTGGAATCTATAAAGCTCATGTGGACAAGAACGCGTAAAACGACAATACACAAAACACAGACAACGGCTGCGGACATCACGACTTCAATCTAAGAATTAATAAATCCGTCATCAATCAAATTTCGGGTTAAACTATAAGCACGTGAAGCACCGCCTTGTGGACTTGTAGTTGAAAACTAAGGCCCCAACGAAACCATGAATATTGCTATTGGAGGAGCAGCCACCACAGTTTTCCGACCACAAATAAACAAATGAGGAAGGAGCTGGAAACCCTAGTTGGGGTATATATATTCATGAGGGCTCCCAAATTATCAACTAGGCCAACGCCAAGATTGCCGACTTTCTACGGTTTCTTTGAGGAAGACGCGAGATATCCTTATCAATCCGTCGAGACGACTCTTGGCACTAGACTATAAATTGTGGGGTTGACCCAAAATTGGGGGATTTAGATTGGCTTGGGTTGTGTGGAACCATGTCATCTAGATTGTTAAGAATATTAAGAGTTTCTAGTAGAATTCTTTTTAGTAGATCTAAGATTTTTTTAGAAAACGGGAAAGTGATGCGTATATAGTCGATGGACTTTGTCTAGGTGTATGATGTAGTTCCTAAACTTTTGATTTGTTCAATGTCGTCATTGAACTATTAATAAATGTTCAATGCAATCCTTTTGTTTTCTCAAATGACAAGTTGGACTTTAATTGATGACATGGATTATTATATGCTGAGTTGGATTTTTAGGAAAGACGAGTGAAACATGTCTATCTTTTTATCCATATACTTTGGCAAAGTAAAAAGAAAAAAAGGCTTTAACATTTCCATTATTATTTGATGACGTGGATTGTCATAACTTGATTTTAGATGAACATCTTACTTGGATAATGCATGCGCAATTTTTTGTTGCTGTTGTCCACTGTTCAAACTTAATGGATTGGAAGTTATTAAGTTGGATCAGCAAAATGATGACATCGAATATTTTCTTATAATTTAGGAACTTGATTAAACATTTACTAATAGTTTAAGGGCCACATTAAACAAATTAAAAGTTTAGTAATGGCATTGCATATTGGACCAAAGTTCACGAGCAATTTGTGTAATTTTCCATAATAAACTTGGCCACAAAGAAAATAAATATTTTATATCCATTTTCTTTCAACAAGCGAAATTATTAAGATGGATAGGGCTAACCTATATTACATGCGTGGAAACTATTAGTGTAATTATTAAGGAAAAAGTTATCAAAAATCCTACATTATATTCACTGTGACACATTTATCATAAACTTTTTTTTTATAATATCAAAAGTCTCAAATTATGTCAATTATAATACAATTACCTTAAAAAATTTTGTGATATAAAAGAGTCAAATTTGTACTTATGTAACATATTTATTCTCAGTCAAGATTCCCTCAAATGATTTTTCAGTCAAAATAACGTTGTTTTTATTTCACTTATTGGTGCTATGTCAATACTTGTTTGCCTTTCAGCATTTATTTTCAATGATGCTTATTGACAGAATCTTGATAGAGTATAAATGCGTCGCACAAATACAAGTTTGAGATTTTGGGTATCACAAAAAAATAAAATAAAATAAAATAAAATAAATGTATAATAATAGGTATAATTTGGAGTTTTTTAAAACTTTTTCCCGAATTATCATTGGTTTCCTTCTTCTCTAATTTTAAATTATGTTATCATAAATATTTTTATCGTCTTATGTTAGACGACCGGCCGGGCGGATAGTATTAGGTAATGTGGGTCCAATCAGATTTGGGCAGTCCATACGCGCATATTGATTCATATTTTTCACATAGTGCATTAATTTAGCAATTATTATCCGGTGAGAGAACCGCACATTTTTCTTGCCTCTCACTAAAATTCAAACTTCCATTCATCGACTGTTTCCCTTAATCTGCAGGACTGATCCCGTGTAATATTCGCTTTTTGTTTTTTTCTTCTTAATTTTAATTTTAATTGAAAGACATGCCCTTGGCAACATCTTCTTGGCCTCACTAAGTAGGTTCCATACCTCGCATTTTTAGCCTATACAAAATGCTCCTAAACTCTTACTTCGTTATATCCATCGATCTTCAATGATCTATTTAAAGAAATTAAGACATAAAAAATGTAATGATCTTTATTTTTATTTTATTTTCCATATATATCCTCCACTAGTTAGTACTTTAAAAAGACCAAGCCATTGGCATGGCATAATCATGCACTATTGTAATTTTAGACACTATTTTACTTAATTATGCACACTAAAAGAGTTATGAATACAAAACTAAGTGATGAGATTCTTAAAATGCTGGAAGAAACAAAAGAGAATCAAATGGAACCATCTTTCCATTAGAGAAATATCATTTACACAATGTGAACGAATAAACGACTTTGTGACAATGACGAGCAATGTTGACTTCGCCAGAGTAATTTCTTAATTAGAAAATAGAAGATGAGATAAATATCTTTAGAATAAAATTGTAATCAAAGAAAAAAACTAAAAGGAAACTAAGATTACAATAATTATTATTGTGGTTGTTATTATATTCTATTTATATATCATCATACATCCATCCCTTCATTTGGTTTTTCTTTTCTCCTCCTCCTTCTCCTCCTCATCATTCTTAGTATTGTTGTTCTCTAATTATTTTAAAAGATATTTCTTTTTCATATTACTACATTTTTCTCTAGTATTAAATTTATTTTTGCGCAATTAGTGCCGCGGCAGAGGAGTTATTTGACTGAAAATAAAGAAGAATTACAGTTTTACCCTTGGAAATTGACATATCAAGCGCGTGCAAACAAGAAAAAAAAAAAAAGCATGGCAGGCGTGACAAAATGAAGATCTTTATTATTGAAGTTTGAGAGGCAGGCGTGCATCATCTTGAAAAGTTCAGAAGGATTTCGGCTAAATCCCCCTTAAAGTATTACTAGATTGATGACAGCTCCGTTGCTAGCTGTCTTCCATATCTGCTTGGAAGCGCGGCCGGCATGCAATTCAAACCTGGGATGCATTCGATCCGGCTCGGGCCATTTGGTTTAACTTTAGTATATTTAAATAAATGAGCATTTTGTGAAAGCATTTTGTGAAACCAAAAGTATTTGGATACTATTTTTTGTGTAGATTTACAAAGCAACTTTAAGGGTAAAAGAAAAAGGAAAAAAAAAAGAAAAGAAAAGAAAAAAAAGGGAAGGAGATGCAGCTGCATGCAGGGAGAAAATCGCAGGAGAGATCGTGCAACCTAGACAAAGCCCGAGGTCGAGCAGCCTTAGGCAACGCCGCCTAAGGTCGAGTGGATGAAGCAGTGTCACCTGAGGCCGTGCAACCTCAGGCAGTGTCGCTTGAGTCACATTGCTCGACCACCTCGGGTGGCGGCGCTTGGGTTGTGCAACCTAGGCGACGCCTGAGGTCACCCGACCTCAAACCACCTCGCTTGAGGTCACGCGACCTCAGGCGATGCTTCCCAACAGCCAGATTTAGCTGCTCATGGCTGAGCGCCACCCACAGGTTGAGCTTTGCAGTGGAGCAGCGAGTCTGAATCCAAGGAAGAAGATGATGAACAGTGTTTTCAAAAGCATTTGACAAATAGAGACTCAAAAATTTGAACCAAACGCCTAATATTTTTCCCAAAGCCCCTTAGGAATGTTAATGCTGAACCAAACGGTCACTTCCATTTGAACCTACGTATACATACTCCCTAGAAGAATCATCAAGCCAACAGTGGCTTTTATCTCTGGCCCCTATACGTTTTCAACCCTTGTTTCCTATGGACATGAACTACAGTCTCACTGATGATTTAGACTTTAATGCTTGAATCTATCCATAAGAAAGAAAAAGGTAATATTGGTTTCGGACACAGTACAGCCCGTTTTGCTTAAGGGGTTATTTTCATCTTCTCTTGAGCAGTGAGTGAGCTTAGACCACTTGAGAACAGCAAGAGCAATTGCTCCAGTGAAACTCTAGGAAGCTCATTCTGGAAATTCCACAAGGAGATGCACATGCTTGAAACAAGAAACTTAGCAGTGTAAACATCACCACACAGTACAAAGCTCCCTGCGGACTCAAAATTGCATAATAATCCCATAAGTCGTACAGTTAATTTTCCGTAATGGTATCCCTGCATTTGGTACATGTCAAAAATGTAGTTTGCCCTTCATCTGCCGATCTCATCTGCAACAGGGTCAAATATCAAGGAGTGAATGACGAGAAAAGGGAAGATGGGAAATACTTGTGTTAGGGAAGATTGGCATGAGAGAGAATAGCAGCGCGCTGAACTTGTACATTACCTGCTTCCGAGTATACTCGAATTCATCGTTGCCACATTTTTCACACTTCCGAGCTATCTGAGAGGCAAGGCCGATATACGAGAACATCACAATCGGTCCACAAAGAAAACATCATGCCGTTATACTAATATAGCAAAATGTAGCCACTACCGTTGCCAATTTCAGCTCCCCCTCCTCGAAGGTAGACATGCCAAGCTCCCTCCTTATGTCCTGAGATATGGTAGATGACCATGAGAAGCTTGACATTTTCAAATGTGTGATCCAAAGCATAGGCAAGATTAAGGAGGACAAAGCCTTTTCCCAACTAAAGTACTACTCTAGGTGTTGCTTCAAAGTAGATAAAATAAGGGTCCGTGATTCAATGTGTTAATAAGAAAAGGTTTAAGATGAAATTATTATTATTATTTTAATCCTCTTTTAACAGGACAAAAACAGAAGTCTAGTGATCCCTACCAAATTCACTCACCAATGTCATGAATTCTACATGATGTGGGCACTGTTTAATTCAATAATGTTAGAGAAACCTTCAAGAGGTATACGCATCTATTTTGCAGCAGAACCACTCATCTCAGTACCTTTCAATCTCAACATCAGAGGTCAGTAATTGGAAGCAACAATAGTTAGTTGTGAAAAATTAAGCTTCACTAACAACAGACAGCCTCATATTTAGGTTGTGGCCAGTGAATTGAAGGCCTTCCAGAAGCGAGAAAACTTGACGTATTTTTCCATCGTGAGTAGGAGTTCACATTTTTGCCAAGTTGGTGCCCTTTCTAAGCCTCAAATGTTCTTCAGTACTGAAGAGTCACCATAGCCATTCAAATTTTTAGCATTTCCTATATTTTATGTTCACTCTACAAATGACTATCTAGGCAGGAGAACACGATGAATTATAACTATATTCTCTTAAATTGTTGAACTAGTAGAACATGTACGCACTTAACTCATGTTTTAAGATCCAACAGAGTGCATGCATCAATCAGTCAGCTAGTTCAAGGCATACCTGAGCGGTTACTCTGTACTTAATTTCTTTTCCAGCAATATCTGAGAGCAAAGTCATCGATAAGGCACATTATTGAGAAAAGTAGAAATTGACTCGAAGAGCAAATTGGTAAGGTCTAATAAATAGCTAACCGGCAACTACTATTTGAAAAATAACAATAAAAACACACAATGACTGAACAGCCACACCACTCCAAACAAAAAGACAGCAGACATAGTAAGAGAATGAGACAACCGTGCTAGGATATGCATTTCACATTAGTGGTTTGACCTGAAATGGCTAATTTTTCCCCAAACTAGTGGTCTCGGCTGTAACCAGTAACAAATTCTGTGAAAAGCCTACTGAGTAATGATTTTGGCCAGCACAATAGTTTCTCCAAATTCATATTAGCCAGTATTACAGGTAGGGTGGCATAGAAAGAATTTTTCTTCAGCCTCTTCCTTTTCCTCCTCAATTATCAAATTCTCAGGGTGTCTCTCAATGGATCATCCTCCTCATCATCCTAAATCAAGAACTGAGATACTTCTAACCCATACAAACTTACAAGGGGAATTGTCCCAAGGTATGCAGAAGGCTCAAAATGGAACATTTGCAGATGGAAAGATGAAAACTTTCTGATATCCTAGGCAAAGAAACTATTTCTTTCCAATGCATCACGAAAAAAAAAAATCAAATCAAATCTTTGCAGTGTAAAAGAACAATGGTGAATCCTTAACAAAAAAAAAAAGAAGAACAATGGTGAACAATGCCACTATAAAAGGGCAGAACACAGACAATAGCATTATAAAAAGAGCAGAACACGGAAAGAGCAGGACACAACAGCCTATCCTGAGAAGCAACACTTAACAATCTTGAGACTTCATATAAAATTCAGTCTCATGCCAACTTCAAGACCCAGAAAAATAGACTCCAAAAGCAGAACCATCTCTATAATTATTAATCAAGCAGAGATTGAAAACAGAGATCCCAACCTTTAGTGCTCCGCTTAAAATTGCACAAAGGGCACTTGGCAAACTTGACCGAACTTAGCGTAAGCATCGTCCCACAGAAGTCGCAAAACAAGAAATCACGATCTCGGGAACGCGCCATGAGTTAGCCTGCAGAGGACAACTCAAAATCAGATTTTTTTCCCCTCCTCTGTTTCCCTTACAAACAGCCGAAAGCACACAAATTCATACGAGGGTGTCGCCTGCAGAGAAGCATTCTAGAAAAAATCGACATGTCTCCAAACTGTTCTACTTCTTAGAACCCAACCCATTCAATAGCTTCAAAGGGAGAACGAGACTCACCTCAGCGTCGACGTCGAATCAGCGAGCCAGGCGCGGGCGACGGCAAAGACCAGCGGCGAGTCGGAGCGGTCGAGCTGCAGAAGAACGGGAGGCGGAGCTGGGTTGCTGCCGAGAGAGAGAGAGAGGGAGAGAGAGAGACGGCAACCGCGACGGCGACGGCGACGGCGACGGCCGGAGCGAGAGGCAGGGAGGCTGAGATTTTGAGTGGAGCTGTCCATGTTCCACCCTAAAACTAAATAGACGCGTTCTATAGATTATAATTATCGAGTATATTATTTTGTTAAAATTGTTTATCTGTTTTTCAAAATTTTATATGCATTTCGAGTCTTCATCAACAAACATATCATCAAAATCCAAATTTACGTATTTTAAATTTTCACTATCAATATGTGAAATTATAGATGAATCGTGTCATTATACTTATTTTAGATTTTAGACAATTTTTTTTTTTTTGTATATTTCATTTTCATATAATATTTACATCCTAAAAGTAAATAGATATTGCCTATGATTATTCAGTGCATTATTTTGTCAAGATTGTTTTATTTAATTTCTCAAATTATCAAGAGAATCATATAATCGTTGTTGAAAGGCAAGTTGATTATTGTATATGATACATAGCAAAAATTATATGTCAATATCTACCATATCATATAGAACTGTTAGCGTCATATCATATAGAACTGTTAGTATCTATGTTGGCAATTTCTAGTCAAAATTGGCAGAATGAATTTTATAGACAAAACGTGAAAATATTTATTACTTAAATGAATAATTGAAACATTTAAAATTGAATTATGTCATATAATGAATTTAATATTTTTTTGGTAATTTTCCTGATTGCATGCTTGGGTTGACATGAAAGGGGGCCACTGTCCCTTTGGGCTGATTGGTTTTAGGTATGCCTTTTATCAAAAATATATAATAATTTATGAAATCACCGTATAAAATTTTTATATCTCAAGTTTTGTATTTGGAGTTGACTTTATGTCCCCTCCCCTAAGCTATGTTTCTAAATTTTTCACTGACCTTCATCATCACAGAGTTGACATGTAACATTCATTTGCCAAATACCAGTGGAGACATAAGGGGAGTTTTACGTGATAATTATGCAGACTAATAACTTAGTAATCATGTTGTGCATGTTGAATAGCACGCAATGGTCATTTAAAATTGAACTGATAAAACTAAAATATGCGTGGTGTTATTATAATTGTGTTGCATTGTAACTATGGTATAAAATATAAATATTGCAATTATGTATTTGGTATTATATATTTTAGAGCTACAACATCTCTAAGTTACAATATCTTTGAGTTGTGTGAGGTAGTTTCTCGTAGCCATAAAATTTTGACAAGCACTTTATTCAACTTAAAAGATATTAAAAATTAAAAGTATGTACAAACTCAAAGTTATCTTATAGGAAAATAAATTTATAAATGACTACCTCTTCATAATGGATTATCCATTTTATATATTAGATGGCGATGACGAGCCACACATGTTTGAAATGAAAATGTCATCATAGACTTGACTCATATGCCTGTCAAATAAAGTGAAGAAGGTTTTTGTCTCATGTATGTATAGAGCCAAGTAGGTCATGAGCAAAAGACCTTAAAAGGTTCCAGCCATCAGGCAGGCTGCCCCTCTCTGGGGGAAGTGGAGCTGAACGGGGCTTTTTATCATCAGGGTTTCCCCCCACAAGAAACCCAAGGAACAAGCCCGAGGAGGGCAATGAAGACAACCCAGGGGAAACGAAGCCCCTGGGGGTGGGCTGAGCCTCCCCGAGCTCAAGTTAGGCTTGCGGTGCCCCAAATTCTTCACCGAATCCAAGATCTAAAGTCTGCTTAGCCCCCATTTACGGGGTTTAACTGGATTACGGGATAACGTCCCACGTATCCCCGCCAACTCCCGTCAAAGGGAGGGGACCCACCTTCGGATCCATATGAAGCCCTTCTCCTAGCCGCATCTTAGGGCCTGTTCGGAAATGAAAAAGGCAGCCCCCACGTGAGTGGGCTGCCCGGGTGGCGGCGTAAATAAGAATTTCTCACATCCAAGTAACCCTACCAAGACAATAAACAAAAATTAAATTCGTGACCCATTGTGCTCAACCAAATAACATGGAATTCTACCAAACCCAGCGGGAGTCCACCAATATGAATGGGAGTCTACCAATATATTTCAAAGTCTCTTGGCAATATAAGTCTATTGGGACTAATTTGGCCCGCAACAAAACATCACTATGGTAATGATATAGTCAACAAAAGATGCCACAATGTTTTGTCATAAAAGGCAACCTTATTGTTCACATTGGACTTGTTTTTTATTATAAAAAAAAGCCATGTAAAGCTTTTTATTGAATTTTTTCGCCAAAAGCACTTAAGTGATCATTTTTTCTTCAATGTGACATTAAAGTGATTTGATGAAAAGTTTTTACACTAAAGTAATTGCTATATGGAAATTATGACACTTTTAGTGTTATTGTCTTCTTAAGAATCAACACTAAAGTCTTTAAAGTTGCAAAGCAGTGGTAGATTGAGGACTGAATGCTATTATAGATCTGTCTTTAATGGAGAAAATAGGTCAAATTGAAAGAGAAATATGTCATGTGAAATATTAACTACTGTTCAAATTCCAAATAAATCTACTAAAACATTAAAAAAGGAAAAAGAAAAGAGAGTGACACCTCCAATCATTAGCCGTACAAATTCAAAGTAATTTGTCTACAACAGGGCCATTCCCAATAATCAGCCGTACAAATGCAGCTTCAGTCAATTCCAGCTCAAACCATGTGGATTTTCACATTTGCGGATGACTCATCAATTCATTTGTTCTAGCAGCGCTACGTTCCAGCAAGTACCTCTTCTCCTCCATGAGCATCAACTATTCTTTTTATTTATTTATTTATTTATTTTTTTTTTTTTGCGGGTTGTGAATAATATAGGAGGAGTTGCTCATGGTCTTGATCTGCTATACTATAGAGTTTGCCTTCGCCACTTTGAGAGATGACTGTTTTTGTTTCAACAAATTAATGTTTGTTTGCACTATTGGTGCTGGATTGACGTGAATATGCACGAATTTTGGTAGTCTTTATGATGCAATTAATCGTTCCCTGTCAATTGAATTGTAACTGTAAAATATTGTTTATGAGTTGATATGCGTTGTAATGCTTGCCATATAATCAAATGGTCACCTTATTTGAGTTGAATTTTATTCCATATGATTTGACAATATCAGAGATATAATTCAGTAAGCAAGCAAGCTGCAAATCTCAGGTTAAGTTCTTTGCGAAAACATATCATAAGGACTGCACTTTATCATGAATAACTGAAATTTTTGAGACTGTTGTCAGCGGCCGAGTAGCATGTACATGGGGAAAGCTACTGTAGGTAGAAAAAAATTTGATGGACAAATGTTTTGGTAGATAAGCTTTCTGAAGCGTCGTGTCTTCCAGAACCAGTAATGACTTGTTGCAACAAACAGACTTTTGAGAAGGCTAATAATGGAAAAGACAAATCTACGAACAGGGCAATATACGTTTCTCATCTTCATGGTATCTTTATACGTAAATAAATTGTCATCTTGGCAGTGACAAGATTACTTCACTGTGCTTGGGAGAGCTTTCTAACCGCAGTGATGTTTTGGTGTCAAAGTGGGATATAAGTCGCCTTCGGTAGCAACAGACATACCTGGGGTTTTTCACATGTCAAAATGCTTTTCTCAAAAATGCACAGTATGATGTTTCTGTGAGGACATTGCATGAGGATTTTTATATTGTGTCTCATCAATGTTATGTTGGGATGCCTGAAACAGACAGTGACTTTGGAAGATGCGGTTGAGGAGTGGGGCGGTGAAATCCTCTATGAAAATGATTCCAAAGTAAGTCACAATGACTGTGGAAGATGTGATCGAGGAATGTGTTGATGAGATACTTTGATGAAAACGATTCAAAAGTAAGTCTGTTAAGACTTTTTATGTGCTCATCTGGCATTTACGAAGTGTAGTGCCTGCTCCTACTTCAGATTTATTAGCTTTTCTTGAGCTCCATGGGTACAGGCACCTTTCAAGACATTGCAAAGAAAACAGGAGTAAAGCCATGCCGTAGCTTGCTAAATCAAACTTCGATCCAGCCTGGAAAAAAATTAGAACCGCAAAAATGACAGAGGGTTGGAGACAACCTCTCTACCCCTTAAATTACGGTTGGATTTGAGACGCAACTCATTCTAGGGCAGCTCTGAAAAATAATACCATCTATGCATGTTATTGTGGAACTGCCAATAGCAGGACTTGTACTGAACTAGAAGAGTCCTGAAACGTTGAGTTGCATCTTTGGCTGATTAAGCCGGAGCAGTGATTTCAATAAAGGCTCTGAGTTATCAAACTTTTAACGGTGTGCATCTTAGGACACTAAGTATTATCTCCAGTTGCAATGTGTTTCGTCAGCAGATACAAAAACTGCGGCGTCATGAAGAATAAGACACCGAGTATTGTCTCCAGTGGCGATGTGTTTCGCCAGCAGATACAAAAAATGTGGCTTCATGAAGAATAAGACGGACAAGGATATCCTCATGGCCAAGGAAAGTGCAAAATTCGATCCTAAAGAGCATCAAGCTGCCATTTTAGCTTCATTTCAGTTGAAAAATTAATTGATATGGTATTAATTAATATCCAAGAATCAAGTTTCCTAAATGGCTAGCCAATAATGACACATTTAAAATTATGTGGTGAATTTCTCGCAGGCTTTGTAATTATTTCTGATTTAGAATAGAACTCCTTCTCACACTTGTTTTCTCAATACAGACTATCAAAAAGAAGAAGTATGATAATCAAGTGTGAGATTTGAACTCGGCATTGTTATATCCATGAGCCAATAGATATGACATGAGGCTGAAACATTTCTTCGCGTACATCATTGAATTTGCTATTCTACAGGATTTTATTCCCAGTGATATCTTGGGTATAACAGGAGGAAGTCGAGAAGAAAAACTGGCTAGTAACAATGTGATCAGATGGGATATTTGATGTTGACGATAACACAGCCATCAATCAGATTTCAGAAGAGTTGAATATCAAAATACCAGAGGTAATATCGTCACTTTAGTCCTAAGATTTGTACCCAAGATTCTTCATTGCTTGTATCTGCCTCCTGAGCTTTGGATCCTTTTCCGCTCATCTCTGCTTGAAGTAAAACTATCCTTTCAAACACAGCATGGGATTTAGAGTTTGATTGGTAAGAGGAGATCTCTGCTTAAAACTGTGCTAAAGCTTGCTTGGAATGGGGCTATCTATCATATCTGGAGGAAGAGAAATGATGTCTTGCATGATCATGTTGTTCCTCAGATTGTTCGAGTCATTAAGTTGGTCGTTTTCTCTGTCAGGGTTCGAATTCAAGCCGTGTTGCAGGAAACGAATTTCTTTTTGACAGATGCAGATGAAGCTTCGCGTTCGAGATGGGGGCATTGGGCTGTGGTTGATAAGAGCAAATCTGATTTTGGGCTTTGGAGAAATTCTGGATGTTCTGGCGAGCCCTGTGAATTTGGGTTTGTAGGTTGTTGATAGATTTGTAAGTCGTAAGGACTTGGTACCATTATTGTGATATTGGGCTTGTATATGGGCCTAGTCCGTCCAGTTCACCTCAGAAGTTTTTTTTTTTTGGTCGGTAGTTCACCTCAGAAGTTGAGCAACGAAAGGGTTACCAAAAATGTTAACATGAAGATTCTAGACATGCTAATCCTCCATAGATCTTGATATTCTGTATATATAAACCATCATGCACATGAGATTAAATTTCTCATGCTCCTCTTGTTTGCCCTGATAAGAAAAGATGGCTGGGAAGATGAGAAGACTTGAGGGTAGTAAAGGACATAATGGCAATTTAATTAGCACTTGATTTATTTCAATGATTTTTAAAATCTGTCTCTCTGTAATTATTTGCGTTTGTGCATTCAATCTTGTCATTGCACTGAAACAATTTACAAGAGTTTAAAATTCTCACGGGGCAACTCCATATAAGCTTAGAGCATGATCATGTAGAAATTTTAGGGAGTTTACTTTGTCTCGAGAGTGATTTAGAGGATATAATATCTAATCTATACGTATATATATGTATATATATAGATATATATATACATATATATCTCAAAGTAAGAAATCACCAACTCTTCTGCTTAGCTAATGATAATAGTCCCTACCATGATTATTAATGACTAAAACGGAAAGTGTAATACATTAGTAATTTGTCATCAAACATAACCGGATAAGTTAAGTTGGGCAAGGGCAACGGTTATAAGCATATTGATCCATGTAGAAAAGCAACTAATAGGATGAGGGGATTATCATGAATTATAATTAATTGAGTGATTAAAGGATGCCATCGGTCCAAAAATTATTGGAAGAAAAGACAACACTAAATACAATGTTTCTCTGCAGATGACAATGGAAGTTACACAACGAAAGACATACGACAACTGTGAAGAACAATGCATGGAGGCTTGCCCCGACTTTTGGCTTATAAAAGATGGAGGAGACTTGACTTTGCAAGTTGGATGGATGAAATAAAAAGCAGAACGTGGACGACTTGAGTGCATTCTCACTTTTTGTGAAGCCACTTTCTATTCCCCGTAATTAGGACCTTGTCCCATAGAATAAAGTGTGTTTTACGATACTTTTGCCATGTAAAGGCTGACTTTTTGACTTAGGATATGAAAGCGTGGGTCATCAAGAGTCAATTTGCATGAAAAAATTGATGATGATTTGATTCTTGGTTTTCACTTTCCACCAAGTCCAACACAATAGAGTTCGAACGGCAAATATTAATTAAAAAAGAAAAGTAGGATGCCAGTTAAATTGCCAAACATGCCTTCAATTATGCCAAAATCAGATATTCGGGGCTTCCTTAACTAGACGTTTGTCGTCTTCTAGTCTCTGCGGCTGATGGGCGGCTTGCCAGATGCAGAGATATCCCAAACCTGCAATTCTGGCCATCCTCTTTAATTATGCATCCTTCTGCCGTGGAAGATGGGTGACTTCATCCATCCGTGGGTAGCGCAGTTGGTTAAGATCTCTCCTTTAGCAAAGGAGGTCAAGGGTTCGAAACCCTACGTTGTTAGCGATTAAAGCGGGGCTCCGACGGTGGGTTGCTAGATCAGTTTTCGCCGAGATATAGTCGCTGTTGGGATGAGACCCCAAATCGGAGTAAGCCGACAAGGACAGGCTTCGACAGATCCTCGGTTACCAAAAAAAAAAAGATGGAGTGGCGTCAAATCCTCGCCCTCTTGAGCAATTACGCAGACCTTTCCACAAGGACTTTGTGCAGGTCTTTGGATTCCGCCCCGAAATTGAGTCTAAGACTAGACTCTACGGGAGGAGGAAGAAAGTTCCCGGAAATGACGGTAAAGATCCCCACGTTATTGCTTGAGACAATTCCATGACTGTCAATCCTAATCTTTGGACCGATTGTTGATCTTTATTGTCTTCTTGCGCTGACGAGGACAGGGACCGCTGCCCCTCAGAGCTGCTTGCTTTTTTGTCCGAATTTTATCAAATACGTATCATTTTATGAAATCATCGTAGGACATTTTAATATCTCACCTTCGTAACTAGTTACTTGACAATAAAACCCAAACCTACAATTCTCGCAAAATCCTCTTTAATTATGTGTAATTCTGCAGTGGAAGATGGGGGTGGCGTCAAATCCTCATCCTCCGGAGCAGTTATGCAGACCTTTCCACAAGGACTTTATGCAGGTCTTTCGATTCTGCCTTTGAAATTGAAGCTAAGACTAGACTCCGTGGTGGAAGGACGAAAGTTCCAGGAAATGACGATACGACGTTACAGCGCAATGCGATTCCATAACTGCTTGGGTTGACAAGGACGGGCACCGCCGCCCCTCAGGGCTGCTTGCTTTTTCGTCAAACTTTTACCAACTGCCTATTATTTTTGTGAAATCATCGTGGAAAATTTATATATCTCACTCGCATAACTAGATACTGAAGTTTACTTTACGTCACCTCCCCTAAGCTATGTTTCTACGTTCTTCTTCTTTCATATATTTAACCTTCATCTGCCAATTACAAGTGGATACATAAGGAGATTTGACTTGACAATTATGTAGAATAGCAACTTAGTAATCAAGTGAATTTATGTTGTGTATATTTAGCATCATGCAATGATCACTTTAACTTTGAATCAAATTAATAAAAAATAAAATATATTGAATATAGTTGCAGTTGTGCTGCGTTGTAACCATGGTGCAACAAGTATTGCAATCTGTGTATTTGGTTAAAGCATATTTTAAAGCCACAACATCTTAAAGTTGGGCAATTCTCTAAAAGTTTGAAAGTTATTATTGTAGCTCTTAATTGTTAAAAGAAGCACAATATGAAACGAGAAAGGATATTGGAGATTCAAAGTATCTAGAAATTCAAAGTTATCTTAAAGGAAAAAAATTCATAAATGACTACCCACTTTACAATGAATTTTCTAAATTTGTTTACCAATAGTGATGACCAGCGTCATACATATCTTTTAAAATGAAAAATGCCATTACAAAGTTACTAATAAACTTTTCAAGAAAGGCAGAGAAGACTTTCACATCATGTATATAAAGAACCTAGCAAGTAAGAATTTTCCACAACCAAGTAAATCCACCAAGAGAATCAAACTTGTGACTCCACTAATGTCATCTCAAGGAGACTTTGACTTCTTTGCATTAGAATTTAAGTGCATTGCTGTCCTAGAGCCACTGTGCTGGACTGAAAAACAATGAATTCTATCAATATCAGCCCACCGATGTGAAGTGGACTTTGCCACTATATTTCAAAGTCTCTCGGTTAACATCAATCAATTAGGACTTATTTGACCCGCAATAAAACATCATTATGGCAATGGTATAGTCAAGAATCCGACCAGCAGAACCTTTAGAACGGGTAACACACGCTGTGAGCCCACCAGCAGACCTTAGAGAGAAGACGTGTGTCCATCAGCATCTGACAGACTTTTCTAGCAGGGTTAAAACTAATAGATGATTCCAGAAAAATGGGGTGAGTCTAATAGCTATCTAAAAGGGGTAGGATCTTGCATATTAAATTAAACCCCAACCCGCGGGGCAAGTTGATCACGTCTTATTGGGGACGACGGGAGGAGGAGAAGTTGGAAGGCTATGTGAGCCCACCAACAGCCCTCAGATTAGACTTGTGTAGATGGCTTGGCTTATTAGAAGAGTCTAAAAACTTGACGGGGCAACTCCATATAACCTTAGAGCATGATCTGGAATTGTTTAGGGAGCTTATTTTGTCTTGAGAGTGATTAAGAAAATACAATATATATATACACGCACATATCTTAAAAGTAAAAAATCATTGACTCTTCTACTTAGCTAACGTTAATAATCCCTACCATGATGATGAATGCTTGAAACAGAAAGTAAAATACATCAGCAATTTGTCGTCAAACTTAACTAGATTAATTAAGTCGGGCAAGGGCAACCGTTATAAGCACACTAATCTATGTAAAAAAGCAATTATTATTAGATGCATGTAGGAACATCCGAATAGGATGAGAGGACTACCGCGCTTGATGCGAAATATAATTAATCGAGTGCTCCAAGAATTCTGTTAGTCTAAAAATCGTCGGAAAAAAAGAGTAACACCAAAGGAAAAACAATGCTTCTCTGCTAATGATAATGGAACTTGCACAACGTACAACGTACGACAACCGCGAATAGCAACGTATGCATGGAGGCTTACAAAAAATGGAGGAGACTTTGACTCTGCATTTGGACGGATGAACCGAAAGGCAGAGCACTGACAACTTGAGCGCATGTAAAATGGGGAAAATTATCAAGATAGTGCTAAACCTATTACAATTTTTTTTTTCGACTTAGTCATAAATCTTTTTTTTTAGGCCAATTCGGTCCTAAACATTTTATATTTATGTCAATTCAATCCCGTTGGCCAATTTTATTTGGTTGGCGTTAGCCATCCGGCCAACACTAATGTGACAATTTTTTTAACAATTTTTATTTTTTTTTTTTTCTTATCTTCTTCCATTGGCCCATGAGGTCGACCTTGCTAGCCACTAACGAGGCTAGCCCTCGTGATGGCCACTTTTCTTTTCCTTGATTTGGTTTGTCGTACAAACGATTAAGGTGTGTTGAACAATACTTGATGATGGGGCGGCTTGCAACCTGCAGATATCCCAATCCTGCAATTCTTGCAACGTCTTCTTTACTTATGCCAACATTTGCAGTGCAAAAATGGGATCGTATCAAATCCTCACCCTCCCGAGCAATTATGCAGACCTCTCCACAAGGATTTTTTTATTTTATTTTATTTTATTAATTGCAGTTGATTGTCGCCCTAACCCATTCTAACGCCATAAAAGAAACAGATTCTGTCGACTCCGGCACACCTATGGCAACAAAATCGAATTCCGTCGCCTTAACTCTACCTAAGGCAACAAAAGAACAGTTTCTTTCGTCGCCTTAGGCATATCGACGGCGACAAAATTATTTTTGTCGCAAAAACTTTTGCGACCTTAGGTAGCTTTTCTATTGGTGTAATTAGAGCAATTTAGTTGTAGTGGATTGTTAAATCATCTATAGACGTTTCAATAACTTAAAGCAATTTTTACCTATTTCATGGAATAGTAAGATGGAGAAATGCAGTGCCCATTGATGCCGGGAAGAAAGCGCTTCCAAGTTACATTCACAAACACGTGCAGTACTCGTTTTCTAAAGCACCGAAGTAGGCCTGATCAAAGAATATCGTCGATAAGAGGGACGATTCTACGATGGAGAATTTATAACCCAATTCACCGACTATGATCTATGACCGGTACTTATAAGATGACTGGAAAAGTTAATGTCACTTTGGTGAAATTACTAATCTATAAATATAAAAAAATCACCTTGGATAATAAAAAGTTAGTAAATCACATGTGAAAGTAACATATGATAAAAATTCCTTTTCATTCTGAGTGTAGCCTTCGATGTTAAGCTGTTGCGGTGTTCATCTCCGGCATGTAGTGTACGCCCTGAGAGTCGGCATGACAAAGCCGACATCAGATATTATTCCGTGTTAATGTTTCTTTCTGTCCATCCTCCTCATGATTGATATAAAGTAACGAACACTGTAACGAGTATATGTCTAGGAAATAAAAATTCTTTTAACCTGAATATTTATTTTACCGGCTTGTGCACCTATGGCTAAACTAACTTCGACAGAAATTCCGATCTTCCTTAACCATGACAAAATGAGAAATCATTTTGACTAAATTGTATATGAAATTACTCGTGTGTCGACCAGACCAACAGAGCTTTTAGAATGGGTAACACATGTTGTGGGCCCACCAACAGACCTTAGAGAAGACTTGTTTCGATGACTTCACACTTGAGAAGGGCTATATAAGTTGAAGCACTCTCCATTATCAATAAACTCACTTGCATACTAAATTACAAAATGGGGTGGCATCAAATCCTCGGCCTCCTCCCTTTTCTCCTTTTCTTACATTCCTTCGTTCCCTTTGCCTCACCCCTTTGCCCTCCTAACCAGCGTGATGCCTTGCTCCATTTTAAGAATTCCTTCGTGCTTGATGTCGTGGCATCGGACTATTGTCATTCATATTACTCATCTTATCCAAAGACAAACTCATGGGCCAAGGCTGTAGATTGCTGCTCATGGGGTGGTGTCACTTGCGACAATGTCACCGGTAACGTCATCAATCTTGATCTCACTTGCAGCAGGTTTTGTGGCGCTCTTTATTCCAATAGCTCCCTCCTTCTCCCGAAGCTTGAGAAGCTGCTGTTGCGATCTTGTAATTTGACCAAGTTTCCCTATTTCTTGAATTCATTCAAAGGACTAACATATCTAGACCTCTCTTCCAATATGATTAGAGGGAAGGTCCCAGAGTGGTTTTGGGGAATAAGCCATGGTACATTGGAAAAATTAGATATTTCTCATAACCTTTTGAGGGGAGGTATACGACCATTGCATTGGAAGCGATTGTGGTATATTGACCTTGGGAACAACTCATTACAAGGACCACTCCCAATCCCTCCACCTTCTACTTCTCACTTTTATGCCTCCAAAAGTGGTTTCACCGGTGAGATCCCATCTTCAATTTGCCAGTTGAGTTTTCTCAAGTCTTTAGATTTGTCTAACAATAAACTCTTTGGAAATATGCCACCATGTTTTGGTAATATATCCAATCTTGTGGATCTAGATTTGAGCAACAATATATTACAAGGATCAGTACCACGCTCCCTAGTCAAATGTGTGAAGTTATTTTCACTAGATCTCAGTCACAACGAGTTCAGTGATATCTTCCCACATTGGCTAGAAGCACCGAAATTGTCCTCCCTTCATTTGAGTTCCAACAACTTTTATGGCAGGATCAACCTCACTACCTTTGGACTCTCCTTCCCTTCTCTTGCATATTTATTTCTATCCAACAACAACTTTTCGGGATGGTGGCTCACAGAGGATTTCTCAAACACCTCATTGATTGTAATAGATCTAGCCAACAACAAGTTTGGAGGGCCACTTCCACTTCCATCTCCCATCACCATTTACTACTCCATGGCAAGTAATATTTTTGTAGGGAAGGTCCCTTCTTTGATATGCAATGCCACCAAGCTCGGGATGATTGACTCGTCTAACAATAGCTTAACGAGTAGCTTGCCTCCATGCATAACAAATTTTAGCACCCATCTATCAATTTTGAACTTGGGAATGAATTACCTTGAGGGCATAATTCCTCAATCATTTTCTTGGAGAAATGGCTTGATGACTCTTGACTTGAGTCAAAATCGGTTTGAAGGAAAATTGCCCCAGTCCCTTGAAAAATGTGAATTTCTAGAAATTCTGGATCTCAGTAACAATCGGATTAAGGATACATTCCCAGAATGGTTGGGAACACTCTCGCAACTAAAAGTTCTTAATTTGAGGTCCAATAATTTTAAGGGTTTTGTGGATATTCCCATGCAAGTTGACCTCTTTCCCAAGTTACATATTTTAGACCTCTCCAACAATAACCTTGGCGGTCCTTTGCCAGCCAAATTGATTATGAACCTTAAAGCAATGATGAATGACAATTATGAGCAAGAAACATCATTGTACATGACACAGTCTTTTGAAAAGAGTTCATATGAAAATTCTATGTTCATAACCCTAAAAAGCTTAAGATTGAGGTATACGAAAATCGGCACCTACCTCAAAATCATTGACTTATCACACAACTCTTTCAAAGGGGATATCTCAGGACTTATTGGACATCTCAACTCTCTCAGAGGGCTCAATCTTTCTCATAACCACTTTACAGGTTCCATCCCTCAGACTCTAGGAAACTTGACCACTCTTGAAATGCTTGATCTTTCTTCAAACAAGCTTTGTGGGGGAATTCCTGAAGCACTGAGAAATCTGTCATACCTTTCGTCCTTAAACCTTTCGGACAACCAACTCGCTGGTCCAATTCCTCGTGGCATCCAACTCAACACTTTTGAAAGTGAATCATTTAGTGGGAATCCAGGCTTATGTGGACTTCCATTATCAAAAGAATGCTCTCCAGGATTGTCCTCGTTAACTTTCAATTGCAAACGGCATGAGGATTGGTTCAAACAGAAAACAGTGTGGATGGGCTATTCATCGGGAATTGTAATTGGGATTTCCATAGCATATATTGCAGTTGAAACAGGAAAGCCTAAATGGCTTGCGCAAGGTGTGAGAATGCTAGAGAGAAGAGCAGCTAAGTGGATGGAGAAGCCAAAAGCGAAGACCATTAGATTTCGTAGACAATGAAATTGTTTGAGGAGTAGTTTCTTTAAACTATACAATGTAGATTCATTGAATAAAGATGTAACTAGACAAGCTTGAAATGTCATTTCCCTTATTGAGGCTTGTTTCTAATGTCTTCTATTCTTGTTTCTTTGTGCAACTGTGTATCACATTAATTGAGAAAATTAATAATGAGATTAAAAAAAAAGAAATAGAAAAGAGATTCATTGATTCTTGTTTCTTTGTCAAGCACACAGCTTTAAAGAAAAAAAGAAGCTAAAAATAGAAAAATGAAAAGGCCATTAATCTCTAGTTATCTTTTCTATCATCATGTTGGCTTTTATTTGTCCATGAAGTGAAAACGCTTTAACCCATTCAGCCAAAGTAATTAATAAATTAATCTACCGAGGAAATATGTCCCCAAGAATCAACACTAAGGTGCGAATGGTAACGTTTCTGTTTTTTTATTATAGGGAACAAAAACAAAAAAAGTGTTTCTGTTCTAAGGAACAATTTTTGAATAAAAGAACGCGTTTGGTAACGTTTGTTCCGGGAATAAAAAATGAATAGAAACACGTTTGGTAAATTTTATTCTTTTTTTATTTCTTTTAATTTTTAAAACATTTTTATTTTATTTTTCATTTTTCCTTTCTTTTTATTTTTTATTTTTTCGGCCGCCACCGGCCTCCGCGACGGCCGATTTGGTCAGGGCCTCGCCCAACCATGACAAGGCTCGCCGTGGTTGGGCGAGGCTTGGCCTCACCCGCGCGGCGACGCTCGACCTCGTCGGGGCCGGCGACGCTCCGGCGAGGTTGCCGACCCTCAAGGGCGTTGCCGGCCCTCGATGGCCTCGCCGGCCATGGCTGAGGCCGGCGACCGGCCAAAGAAAAAAGAAGAAGAAAAGAAGAAAAGAAAAGAGAAGAGAAGCGTTTCTGAAGAAGTGTTTCTTTTATCCGTAAACAACTATTTTGTGTTTCTTTTTTTTGCTCCAATTTTGTTTCTGAAACAAAAAACAAAAAAGAACAGAAACGCAACCAAACGCGTTTCTGTTCTTTTTTTGTTCCCGGGAACAAAATCCGTACAGAAGTGTTCTAGAACGTTTCTTGGAACGTTTCCATGCACGCCCTAAAATTTTAGAGTTTCAGATCAGCAGAAGATTGTGAACTGGAAGCTATAATACGTTGTCTTTGATGGATTAGAAAAATGTTGAGTGCAATATTCAAAGTATCTTTAAATTCCAAATAATCCCACGAAAAATTCTTTGAGAGAGGTCGATGACATGCGGTTTGGGGGACTCGAAATGACTTGTAGCTTCTCCATGTAGCCCATGAAACCTGTTGGACTAATAATTAAAAATAATAATAAATTTGAGGTTGTCACAGTTTGTGAATCCTTGGGAATGGATCTTGCAGGTTGGTTATTACTCAAGAAGACCATCTTCGGCGCTCACGTTTTGTTCCCATTTCAATCGCATTGGTAAATTTGTCCAATTGATGACCTACCGGTCATGTTATCCATTGTAATTTATGAAGCGACTCACGGAGAGATTCCATCTTCCGTCTGCGTATTACGCTCCCTTGATACTCTACGCTTGGTTTGTAACAATCTCTTTGTCTCTATTCCTGATTTTTGGGAAATTTGACAAACATCCCTGAACTAGACTTGAGTGCCAATAAGTTTGAATGGACATTACTCCAGTCTTTAGACAACTCTGCACGATTGTTCAATCTAAATTTCAGTCACAACTAAATCAGTGATACTTTTCCAAAGTGGTTACTAGAAGCACCTTCTTTAGGAAACATCAATCTGCGGAATGAATTTTATGGCCAGATCGATCCTCCGACTGCTCAATTTCTTCCATCGTCAATGGGCCGATAAATATTTTCTCCACAGGTTGAACTTGTGAATGGTTGATCTATCCAACAATGAATCTGAAGTCCTCTTCCAATTCCACCGCCCACCACTCTCTTCTATTCCAATGCAAACAGCAAGGTAAACGTGATGAGCACCTGGACATATAGTTGAACATGTTTGGATTGAGCTTGATTAAGTTCATGTAATAAACAAGCAATCCGTTCAGACATGAATGAGAAAACCTTTTGTTCATGAGTCAACCCTTTCAATATTTATACTGTCAGGTAAACATGTTCGTGTCAAAAATTGCCAGCCCTATTTAAACATGTCATATATGAGCTCAAAAGGTCGATTTGCACACGACGCGTTTAAGCATTCTTGTTTAAAAAGGGTCACCTGTCTAAAATTGGCCAGAAATACACGTTGTGTTTGTACTTTATATTGACCCGGTCGACAACCATACCACCCCGAGACATGCAGCAACACTTTTGACAGATCCTGTTCCTCTCTCTTTTACATGCGTTTTCAAGATCGTGAACAGTAGGATAAATCACGGGCTACTTGGACCAGTTGATAGTTGTAACTTGTAAGTGAGAAGTAGGTACGGACTTGTGGCTGAACCTTTTCCTTCGTGAAGCGCAAAACGCTGGAGTTGGTTTGATCTTAGTGTGAAATCAATGAATCCTGAAAGTGACATGGTTTCCCGCTGCGTTCTTCGGTTGTTCGAGGAAACCATGAATTGTCCAACAAGGTCAATATGGACCTCTGAAATACCTTAATAGCCTCTCCATCCAGTTGAGACTGCAATCCATAGTCCAAATAGGTCGCCCAGACGTCTTGTTTGCACTCAGTTTCATTCGTCTACCTAAACCTGGCACATCCTTCATCTGTTTAGCAAAAGATGCATGTTTGGATCGAGGCTCCAAAAGGCAGTTCTGATTTTTTTCTGAGATAATTAGAGATGGAGAGTGCGATCCCATAATCAACGTGGTCATTGTTCAACACTAAACCCACATTTCATAATAAGTGATAGATGGTTGCAACATCTTGATGTCTTGAGATATACAATGATTGAAACATCTCTTTGTACATTGAGATATACACTGATTGAAACATCTCTTTGTACATAGAATTCTCACTACTTTAGATTATATTCCGTTGGAAACCCAGTCATATCATTGAACGACACTTTTGGTCTAGTATTGGCCAAGCCACCTGCACAGCAGGCCCAATATAAGTTGGGTTAGTCGGCTATGTAGAAATACATTTCACTCAACCAAAGAAAGATAATGAAAAATTGGCCATAAATATCACTAAAGACCATCCAAGATATCTCCGCATGATTAGTATGTTTTGTATGTAATTTTCAGGTCGACGTGGCAGGGCTAGGGCAGATTTTGCTCTAATGACTTCAATAAATTCCTCCACCTTTCAAGAAGAGCAACGTGGAAGAGAAGCGGTTGGATTGGTACTCATGAAATTGGTCTGCATCTCCATCTACAAAGTCTTATCAAGACATGACTCCCTATCCAAGGATAACACCGCTCGTGCACCGCTTTTGCAGCTAAACAGTCGGCAAAATAATGGCATCAACCATGGCTAAAAACCTGAAGTCGTAGGATGTGGACATATTTCCATTAATTGGAGGCAGATCCATAAGTCGGATTAAGTTTGAGTCCGATGGAAAATTATTCGATTCAAATTAATTACATGTAGATTGAATAATTTATACACGATCTAATTCATATTACTAAAAATATTTTTATATTTAACTAAATATAAGAAAACTCATATCCAAACTGAATTTAGAGATATGAGTGAGTGAGTGTGAAATCAGGTGAGGACAAGAAGGAGTGAAGAAAGTCATAGAAAAGAGTTAGGTTTAAATAAGTTGCGAACCCCTTTAACACCTATATTATATTAGGTTTTACCATTCTAAACCGATTTATAATTCATTTAGTGAATATAACTATCCCATATAACAATTCAATCAATCAAACATAGGCTAAAAAAATAGGTTTATGATCCATTTTGACAGGTCTAATTGGAGGTAATTTATCCATGACGAAACTTAAACCTCAACAACAAATTTGAATAATAATGTTGTAATAAACCACTGGCTCTAAGTCCTGTGGCAAAGCACCCACTCGGGATCTACGAGGTGAGGAGTTTGACCCCTCACCTCTTGCATCTCGCCCCACGAGTTGATGCGTATATAGAGATGCGGTTTCGATCCCACATTGAAGTACCCACTTCGGATCCTCCCTCATGTTCTCAATTCAGACAAACTCGATAACATTCGATTTGGACAAGGGATCGATCCAGCCACCTCCCTTATGTTCTCAGTTCGGACTGATCCAGTAACATTCCATAGGGACGAGGGATCGGTCAGGCCACCTTTAGACGTTTGGTTCTACGTATCCTAACTTCTCCTCCCTCCTTTGCTAAGAACAATCTTATTCATCCGCACGTCATGTGACAAATTGCCGCGAAATCGCCTATTTCCTAGAATTTCGTCCTTTTTACTGATTGAATTTTCACATTGGAATGGGAAAAAGGGCTAGCCTGAAAAGGCCAATATCATGGTCACCTAAGCTTCTACAAATAAATTCTGACCAAACCCAAATTCATGACAAATTGTACGGTCAGTCGAGACGCTGACCCGCAGTAACTACCTTTGGTGGATGAGTCGTCAATGCCACAAGACTTAGCTGTCCTACAGCTCACAATGATGCATCCGTAATATATGATACTAGCTAACTCGACCACGCTTGGCTCACATTTTCCATGGCGCCTAAATGGACTGATGAGAATTCCTGATCCTCCAATCCATGTATGCAAATTGCCGGTTAGGTTTAGTTCTACTCCTGTCCATCACCATACCCGCGGTGATATGAGATCGCCTCGTTTTATATGACATAGATGCAACATGCCTTGAAATGTAAGTATACTCTCCATTAACACACGGTGAGAGAGATGTACAATTGCACGCCTCGTGTCAATTCGAACCTCTCCCTCTAGAATGGAAGATTTGAAATCAATATCGTCTAAACGATCCATTCTATCCAAAATCAAGTCGATTGTATAATTCAGAACGATAAAGTTTGTTAGTACATGTTCGGGGTACTTTGCTCCAATCGCAACTCTATCAAGACATGTACACCGAGCAGAACGGGTTCATGGCTTTGTGATCCGATGGCTAAGACGATCCACATTCAGCACTTTTAATCAAACCGGCCACTGAACTCCGATTTCAATCATGCCATGCACCGGACTTTCACTTCTTAGGGAAATTATACATCTATATAGATTCCTAGTTGAGCCATGAAGTAGTGATTCTAGAGAAGTTTTGACATGTATGTGAACATGATATCATGTGGGTCTGCTGAAAGCCCGCAACATCGTAGTCGATGGTTTCGATCGGACAAATGTCCCCTGGAAAAAGACAGAGGGACCACATTGAATACGAGGGACCTCCGTAGCCGGAAAAGCTCTGTGCAGAAGCGGCAAAACCAAACTGTTCGAAGCTTCATGGGTACGACACTCTCTCGCCAGCCAATCGCTCTTCGTCTTCTACATTCTCATCCTCACTGTCTCTCTCCGTCTCTCTGTCGCTCTGTCTCTATCTGTCTGTCTGTCTCTCTCTCGAAGCTGCAGGTAGTAATGAAGCCGGGTTTTGGTTGGCCAACTATTTCCTGTCTGCATTTATTGGCGGGAAAGCTGGCCTGTGAGGTTTCCCCCTCCCATCCTCGCACGAGCTGCCCATGACCACGAAAGTGAGCTCTTTCTCATGCTCTGTTCTCGTCTCCTGAAGCTCTGCATTTCAAATCCTCTGTGCCCGTTGTCGTCGTCGTTGAGCGATCATGAAAGCACCTGAGCTTGAGCGCGAGCCTGCAAATGACCCGGTTCGTGATGATCGGATTCCGACGCTGCCGGAACCAACTAAGGAGCAGGAGAAGGAGAAGGAGAAGCCGAGCACTTCCTTCTTCGGCTTGTTTGTGGCTGCCGACAAGATTGATTGTTTTTGATGCTCTTTGGAAGCGCCGGCGCGTGCATCCACGGTGCCGCGCTCCCTGTGTTCTTCGTTCTGTTTGGCCGGATGATCGATTCTCTCGGCAAGCTGTCTTCCGATCCCCACGGATTGTCTTCGCGTGTTTCTGAGGTAATGCGTGGCCGTCTGGCTTCATTCTCCTCGGAGTAGAGACCAGTGCGATCAGTCGTGCTTTCAAATAGATTTATGAGAGAATAGAGTACAGTTTTCTTAGGAGTTCACAGGTTTAAATTGATGCTTTCTTTTGCAAGCTAATACATCGTCAAAAGGCCAGACGCAAGCATCTGACATCCTTATAACATTGCAGGATGCTCTGTACCTCGTGTATCTAGGAGTCATCGTGTTCGCATCGGCATGGATAGGTATGCATCAAGCTTGTTATGGATGAATTTTGTTCTTTCAACCGAACAAATTCCAATAATCCATCCCTATCTGAGCTTAATTCCTGGTCATATAAGTCTTTAGGTGTTGCATTGTGGACACAAACCGGGGAGAGGCAAACAGCTCGTTTGCGGCTTAAGTATCTGCAGGCAGTTCTTAGGAAAGACATCAACTTTTTTGATACTGAAGCTAAGGACTGTAACATTCTTCACCACATTACAAGCGATGCAATACTAGTACAAGATGCAATTGGTGACAAGGTATATGACGAAAGAAATCTGCATGCATATGTGTATTCTCAATCCCTGTTGCGATAAGGGTACACTTCCACAACTTATTCCTTTTATGCACTGCAGACAGGCCATGCTCTGCGTTACCTTTCGCAATTCATCGTAGGATTTGCTGTCGGATTTACGTCGGTGTGGCAGCTCACGCTTCTGACCTTGGCTGTTGTTCCGTTGATAGCATTTGCCGGAGGAGCTTATACTGTTATCATGTCTTCTCTATCAGAGAAAGGTGAAGCTGCATATGCTGAAGCAGGGAAGGTTGCAGAAGAGGTAGACACTAGCTTTACCGATGAATGTGTTTCTCTTAGTAAGCAATAGCATTGTCTTCTTTTTTCAATCCAAATAATGAAAAATTCCGTTTCAGACGCTTCACCCAACCTCTCCTCCTAAAACCCAAATTATGTTTTACTTAGCTGCTTACTTCACCCCACAAGTTGATTAAAGTAACTGAAGGAGCAACTCTTTTCTACTCCACTTTGCATGGATCAGGTTATCTCGCAGATTCGAACGGTATACTCTTTTGTAGGGGAGGACAAAGCAGTCCAAGCATATTCTAAGTCACTTAAAGTTGCACTAAAACTGGGGAAGAAGAGCGGTTTTGCCAAAGGAATGGGTGTCGGCTTTACATATGCTCTCTTATTCTGTGCTTGGGCATTGCTACTGTGGTATGCCAGCATTCTCGTCCGGCACCACCATACAAACGGAGGGAAAGCATTCACGACCATCATAAACGTTATCTTTAGTGGTTTGTAAGTCTAGCACACCGCTGTAACATCCGGCCTCCAGTTTTCTCAGGACACTGTTCATTGTTTCTTCTGATAAGATTAAGTACTTTCATCTTCGCAGTGCGCTGGGTCAAGCTGCCCCAAACCTTGCTGCCATCGCAAAAGGGCAGGCGGCTGCTGCCAACATCATTAGCATGATACAAACGAATAATAAGCCATCTAAGGGATCTGATGAAGGAACGAAATTGTCAGAAGTAGCTGGAGAAATTGAATTTCGCGAGGTCTGCTTTGCTTATCCATCCCGTCCCAACATGGTATTTGAGAATTTGAGCTTCACCATTGGGGCCGGCAAGAGCATAGCGATTGTTGGTCCGAGTGGTTCTGGAAAGAGTACCATAATCTCCTTGGTACAACGGTTCTATGACCCAACTTCAGGTATCTATCATCATGCAGTTACACTGATCGTCATATGGTCAAAACTCTTATCGCTGATGGCTAATCAAATCAATCTGTCGGTTATGATGCTTGTAGGCCAAATTCTGCTTGACGGACATGATCTCAAGACTCTTCAACTAAAATGGCTGAGAGAGCAAATGGGATTGGTTAGCCAAGAGCCAGCACTGTTTGCCACTACTATAGCCAATAACATTCTATTTGGTAAAGCAGATGCTGAAACAGAGCAACTCGTAGAAGCTGCTAAAGCTTCAAATGCACATTCCTTCATCCAAAAGCTTCCCGATTGTTATTACACTCAGGTGCGTTCCTCTGATTATCAGAGCTCGTCTCTCTGGAAGAGCTGCAGACTAAAGGTTTCGACATTTAAGTTCACTTTGCTGATGGTGCAGCCATTATCCACGTTCTAACTTTTAACAGACAAGATATTCCCTTTTGCTTTTAAAATGTTCAGTCATTTCCACTGCTCGCTCTGTAGAGGCAACCTATTCTGTCAAGTCAAATCCTGAGAAAACCACCCGATCCATCTCCTACTTGAAAGTAATCAAACTACCTCTTTTTTCTAACATTTACATCCAGAAGATTATTATTTATGGGAGCTCCACTTCAGAGTCCCTTTGAGCGGAACGAATGAAACGTCTTTACATGGGAAAAACACAAGAGAAACCTTCCTCCCATAAATGGAGTTTCCCTTCAGTCATCAAATGCAGTCACTGAAGTATGTGCATAGAAAGTTGCTTACCTATACTTTTCCAATTTGCCCGGCCTACATAGAATATGGGAGTATAGTTCATCTGATGAGTGCACCGGATAGTACCCTTTTTTTCTGTCCAGACTGTCACTTGGTAATTGCTTCAAATGAATGATACTTGACAACTAACATTAATTCAGGTGGGAGAGGGAGGAACCCAACTTTCTGGAGGACAGAAGCAGAGGATTGCCATTGCAAGAGCTGTGCTACGGAACCCAAAGATACTACTTTTGGATGAGGCGACCAGTGCCCTTGACGCAGAATCGGAACTTGTTGTCCAAGAAGCACTTGACAGAATAATGACGAACAGGACAACAATAATCATTGCACACCGCTTATCCACAGTCCGAGATGTTGATTGTATCGTTGTCCTGAAAAACGGCCAGGTCGTTGAAAGTGGAAACCATTCAGAGTTGTTATCTAAGGGAGGCGAGTACGCGACCCTTGTGAGCTTACAGTTAACTGAAAATGACACTCAATCGAGCGCACTATGCCGCTCGGGTTCTTCTGCAAATTCTAGCTTCCGAGGAAGTTTTAACAGTGAGCACACTACACTGCCACAGAGGATTTACCAAAACATTCCCCCAACGGACACTGCTGCCTCGGTATCAATCTGGGAGCTGTTAAAACTGAATGCCCCTGAATGGCCTTTTGCATTGCTCGGGTCGGTTGGTGCGGTCCTGGCAGGCATGGAAGCTCCTCTATTTGCGATTGGGATCACCCACATCTTGTCTGCGTTTTATTCACCTGATGCTCATCGTGCTAAGCAAGAGGTCGATCGGATCGCGCTCTTATTTGTCGGAGTAGCTGCTATTACCATCCCGATTTACTTGATACAGCATTTCTTCTACACACTGATGGGGGAGCGCCTCACAACCCGTGTTCGCTCATTGATGTTCTCAGGTTCTTTTGCTTCAGCTAACTTGATTTGTAGAATAATTTGAAAATTTTACTTTCAGATCCAGATAATCAAATCAATACAAAAATGAACTTCACTAGGCTTCATAAGTATTTCCATTCACCAGATCAATTCAATTAAAGACTATCTTGGAATAATGCATTACCTTTAATGCAGCTATCCTCACCAACGAGATTGGGTGGTTTGATTTGGATGAGAATAGCACCGGTTCCCTAACAACAATTTTAGCAGCAGATGCAACACTGGTGCGGGTGCACTGGCCGACCGTCTATCGACCATTACGCAGAATGTAGCACTCACAGTGACGGCATTTGTCATTGCCTTCAAATTAAGCTGGCGGATAGCGGCTGTTGTCATTGCTTCCTTCCCGCTGCTTGTTGGAGCATCAATAACTGAGGTAAATTTCTGAAACCATCCTAAATAATGATAGAGGTTGCTTGCGTGAATTCATCATCTGGCAAATAGGCCAAAATGAACTTGTCGACTGAATTTAGCTCATCCCATTCGGCCCACTGATGTTTTTGCTTTCAAGACTGTTGAGTGCTCAAAATAACTTCTTGAGTGTGTCCTTGCATCCCCCCACCCCCCAAAAAAATGCAGCAATTATTTCTAAAGGGATTCGGAGGAGACTACAGCACTGCCTATTCTCGGGCCACTTCATTGGCACGTGAAGCAATTGCAAACATTCGCACCGTCGCTGCGTTTGGTGCTGAAGACCGGATCTCAGATCAGTTTGCTTCTGAATTAGCCCAACCAAACCGGCAAGCACTTATCCGAGGGCACATATCGGGGTTCGGCTTTGGCATGTCACAGTTCTTTGCATTCTGTTCCTACTCACTCGGCCTTTGGTATGCTTCCGTTCTAATCAAGCACAGAATCCAACTTTGGAGACATCATCAAATCCTTCATGGTTTTGATAGTTACTGCACTAGCCGTTGCAGAGACCCTGGCTCTCACGCCAGACATTGTGAAGGGCAAGCAAGCGCTAGGGTCAGTTTTCCGTGTCCTCAAGAGGCGGACTGCCATACATCCTTACAGCCACATGTCGAAAATGGTGCTCACGGTCCGAGGAAATATAGAATTCAGGAGCGTCAGTTTTAGGTATCCGGCCAGGCCGGATGTACGCATCTTCGAAGATTTGAATTTGAAAGTTTCGGCGGGGAAGAGTCTTGCGGTGGTGGGACAAAGTGGGTCGGGAAAGAGTACGGTGATCTCCTAGTGATGAGATTTTATGACCCCACCTCTGGATCAGTTCTTATAGATGGCTGTGATATAAAATCCTGAACTTGAGACAGCTAAGGTTAAGGATAGGTTTGGTCCAGCAGGAACCGGCATTATTCGCCACGACGATATATGAGAACATAAAGTACGGAAATGCAGAAGCTTCGGAAATAGAGGTGATGGAGGCGGCCAAAGCGGCGAATGCCCATGAGTTTATAAGCACGATGCCGGAAGGGTACCAAACAAACGTCGGCAATAGGGGAGTGCAATTGTCGGGAGGACAGAAGCAGAGGGTGGCCATAGCAAGGGCAATCCTGAAGGACCCTTCAATCCTCCTCCTGGACGAAGCGACGAGTGCTTTGGACACGTCGTCGGAGAAGTTGGTCCAAGACGCTCTTGATAAGCTCATGAAAGGCCGGACGACGATCTTAGTGGCGCACAGGCTGACGACCATCCGAGACGCCAATAGAATCGCCGTGCTGCAAAATGGCAGGGTAGCAGAAATAGGCCGTCACGACCAGCTCATTGCGAAACCCAGTGGACTCTACAAGAAATTGGTCAGCCTGCAACAGGAGGAGAAGAACCCGGAAGCAATTTCTTAGCCAGCATGTGGCGAGGCAACGATTATCGAGTTATTGAAGCCTAACAGATAAGATAGTAGCCAAAACCTACCGGTGAGCTTGAATACGTCTCTCATTAAGAATTGTTTAGCCTTTGAGTAGAAGTCCTGAGTAATTTGTCCAGGGCATAAGAAGATGCATGCACAGGTCAAAAAACCTGATTACATTATAGCTTTATTGGCAGTGTAATTGGTTAAATAATTTTCTTGATTTGTTCAATAAAACTCAAAAGCATATCGCTTTTTATACGCTAGCCAGCACTACCAACAGCACAAAATCTCGATTATTTATAGCTGTCGTCGTTATTTATTTATTGTTTTCTTGGAGGTAACGTGTTTGGTTTTCGTCAAAGCAAGAAGGGAAAATGGGTATGCATGTAATGTAACTCAAGCGAAAACACAAAGAAATCTTGCCTCACGGGAACGAAAAGGTCTAAAAGAACAAAAGAATAGCTGTACAAGAGAGGCGTGTTTATCTCATTCACATTCGAATTACAGTAAACCACTTGTTGATCTGAACCAAATAACTTATTTTTCCCCGACCATCATAATCTATGTCGAAGCAAACCAAGCCACCTCTTTTCTTGAAGAGTCCATGCCAAAACTCTGGTCAGGCTTCTTCTTCCCCAAAAACATGTGCCCCGGCCAAAGAATCACACGCGTACCCGCATTGTGTTTTGAATATATCATCTACGATTCAACTGGAGATCACACCTTAATTGGCTCGTACTTCTCGCCCATCATGCCTCCCTTCTCTTTTTGATATTGGATGTACCGAACTGTGCTGACAAAGAATGTATCTGAAGCTGGATCCTGGGTTGTGGAATCGCTTTGCATCTCGTTCTTTATTAGCTCAACCAGGCTCTGAATTGCAGAGCTTGTGACCTGTGGGTTGCCTTTCTCAAAAAAGTAGAGGTACCTGAAACACAAATTCTCGTCAACTGCACCAAGGAACCAAAAAAGAAGACTGAATTTTTATAATCTCACTCACTTGTTCAAGATTTCCACAAAAAGTGTGACTGGGCCAGCGCTACCCCGTGTAACGCTGGCCATCTGTTGTGCTGCATTTGCTATTCTCAAAGCACGTTTAAGACAAAGTAGAACCCTGCAGTTACAGGAGATAAATCCAAAATTTCATGCTCTTGCAAAACATTTGAAATGAGGAGCACATCCCAAAAACTAACGAAGGTCAAATACAATGAAGAAAATTATACTCGTCATCCCAGCAAAGGAATGACTTCCTTGATTTTGATCCAATCGCAAAAATGAATCCCCCAAAGGAGAATATTGACACAAGTATTCCTTTTCCTTTTCCTATTGCATAAACACAAACAAGTCCCCAACAGAAGCTGAAAAAAGTGAAGGTAAAAGTAGGGAAGCGGGCACCTTTCTCCATCTTTAATGCCTTCCTGACTGTCGACCCAGAAAAGGTGGGAACATGCATAAACTGCTCTGCACTGGTCATGCTTCTTCAGAAGCTTTGCAGAATACTGACAGACATGGGAGAAAATTTAGGCTATAACCTAAATAATTTAATTAGAGAAAGAAGCAGAAAAATCTACAAGCATTATTACCCCAGTTGCCTTGTGTGTTAAAGTATCTCTATTCTCAACACCAAATACAGTCATCCGCTGGAGACTCCCAATAATTAAATGTATTGCTGTAACCTGGGCTTTGGAGTCCTTAAAAATATTGCAAAAGAAAATGGGTCCAAAGCATACAGTCTTAGTTCCTCATTTGTCAGTCAAAGAGTCGAAATCTCATAACTAATCATATTAACAGTGTGAAGCAATTACCGCAACTTCTTCTTCATATAGTACAAAAGCCTGGGTAAAAAATTCATAAGCCACTGGTTCAAGATCACAATCGCCGGCAGCCTAGCATTCCACATGCAATGCCAAAAAAGTAATGCAAACTGAAAGTTAAAATTGTTGCACATAGCACAGCCTTGTTTGCCACTACACACAATTACTGATAAGGAAATCACGAGTCTCTTTGTAATGGAAAATATTATGAGTATTAGAGTAATGTACAAAATCTATGCAAATGATCTGAAAGCCTGAGACATTATTTTCCTGACTAAACATAGCAAGTGAAAGGGCAAGACTAACATGGAACTCATTTAGACACTGACAAGGGCTCAAATTAGATAAAGGCTTATTACTTGAAAGAAACAGAATTTTGGGGTATCTCACGAAAGTGGTTACCCAATGTTGGCTCTATCTTGAATCAGGTCACTAACACTTTTAAAATCTTCAGTCAGGTAATGTTGACAAAAGTGATCCCAATTGCAGTAATTTCAGAAGTAGAATAAATTCTCTTAAAAGTCATGAAAATTAGGGTCACCTATATCTTTCTGAAAAATCTAACGCATATGATGTTAGAAGCATTAGCAGCTTTTCAGTTCTGAGCAAAAATAAAAGAAAGGAATTCTTTCTTCTACCTTGATGAGGAACTAAATCATACTACACCTCATTTGGTAGAAGAGGACGGGGAAAGGAGAAGGTCATAGTGTACCTCTGCACATTGCAGATATAACCTTAGTGCAAGTTCAGGTGATGGTACAGATGAAAGAGCCTCAATTATCTGAAACAAAAGTGATGAAAGGTGAGAATTGCATCTTACTTTTTTTTTAACAAACAGGTGAGAATTGCATTGGTTCCAGTAAAGACTTTGCCCAACAATGTCCAATTTCGTGGTAAAGAAGAATGAGCTATCAATGGATCATCTGAGGTCGAAACCACTACAAGTCATATGGAACAAGCTGGGAAGGCTGACCAATCCTTAGAAGGGTTTTTTGTTTGTTTTTGGGTTGCGGGTGGGGGTGGTTGGGGGTTCCTCCCCACCTATGCCAGGGCAAGCAAGAAGAGCAGAGTTGTGAAAAATTAGAACAGTGGGGGCATGGGCTCCTAGGATGCGAATTCATACTAAGAAAGAGGACCAGGTATGGGGTTGTTCAAGTTTTAATCATTCAGTACTAGAATATTAAAATTGCCAAAAAACTGAGAATGGAAAGATGAAAAAGTCCATGTGCATAACAAGGTAACTTGACCTACAAAGAGTTGCAGTAACAAACTTAAATAACTACACCTGGCTCAAAAGCTGGAAAAGTTTTCTAGGAGTTGCAGGCAATTCTTCTCCCACAACTTCACCATCTTGACTTTGCAATTGCCTGACCAACTGTAGATTGCAACACAATGTCCCACGCAGTTAATATATAGTTTTCAAGATCAAACTACACACTTCCAGGTGAAAATTGAAGACCAACTGCTGGACCTAAATCTCTGAAGATGGCCAACTACTCCGGATAAGTCTCTTTGGGTTAACATTTGTTCCATTCTTACAGAATTAGTAAGTAGAAATATTTTAAGCTTACATTCTTCAAAAGTTGCAGTATTTATCCTTGTGTATGCTCCCAAGCAGGTTTAAAAATCATATTCATATCTCTCCAGAGTACAGATATTTCTCAAAATCCAACTCACGCTTACATGGATACAACAGGGGAAAAACACGGATTACATGAAATGCAAGCTGACAAAAAACTGTCGCCTTAATTCACTTCCAGTTCAGAATATTCAAATTGATGCCAGAGTACAGTCACAAAACTAAAGAAATAATAGGATTTATCATAGAAAATTATCCAGCTGGTTGAGAATATTTAAGCAAAGAAAATCTGAGCTCATATTGTCTGAAGGTGGGTAGGGGACAAAAGGGGAAAAAGGAATTTTAACAAATGCAAAGAGTAAATAATCAATAAAGTAATGACTCCAAGCAATCGGCTATCAAGCTTTTGATTGTGACTGTTGTAGCAACCCCCTTTATATGTTAAAGTAATGGGAGCCACGTAAACATTTTGTTTAAGCATCTGTGATGCATCTCCTTTTTATATTGGAATAGACGATGCTGCCAAAAGAAACTCTACCTCACAATTCCTGATATATTCAGCATAAAAGAGCTCTAATGGATGCATAATGCAGTATTAATTCATGGCAACCTGGAAACTTTTGCCTAATGGATGCATTGTCTTTAGGTTGTTAAATGAGAGACCAAAAAGAACTCAGATTCAAAAGTTAGTGATGAAGGCTGAAGCTAAGCAGGTCTATCTACCCGCATTCAGTTTGCTATTTCATCTAAAACACAGATTATCTAGACTTTAATTAGTAAATTATGCTTCAGATGTAGTGATACCATTACCCAGTTGTTCCTCCATCAAACACTGAATTCTAGACCTCTAAGTAATTTACGCACATCAAATACCTGCTAAAAGGGGAGATGAAAATCAGCAGTTAGAGAACCCGAAAGTGACTAATATAAGCTACTTACTTTGGAGGAGTCCCTTCTTCGCATAAATATGACGGGCAATCCAACAACAAAGTAAATGGAAAGGGGGCAGGAATAAAGAAACATATTATACCAATTCTCAGATGATTCTATTTCTGCGAATTTTTATCCGTTTCGGATCTCACTGTCTACTTTCCATGTGGATAATCAATTAAAAGTTTTCAACAGGTCAGTCAAGAGGGGGAAATAAAGCATACCCTGAGGGCAGAAAAAACAAGCGAAGGAACTGTAAAAGGCAGGCGATTTGGACCTCCATCCATAATGTGCTTTTGCACTGCACATATAATCTGCAAATTAGAAAAATTATGGAATAAATTACCAGCCGTTTCATGGTCAAAGAAACATTAAGCAATGATAAAAGCAGAGGACACTGGATGATACCCATTGTTGCTTGAAGTTAGAAAAGTATTGGTTACATCATAAATAACATATTAAACTTAATTAAATAACCCATTAATCAGGATCAGTTCTAATCTCTACTCAAGATACCCAGACCACATTTCTCCCTATGATAAAGCTAACCATCATAACTCTGTAAAACACTATCAAAAGGATTTCTTCATCAGTCAAAATGTTAAAAAATATTGTTCCTGAGCTGGAACTCTTAACAGATATACAGCAGTAATTCACAAACAGATATGAGACAATCTAACTTTTCCATAGTCCAAGATGTACACATGCGACGTGATCAGACCACTTTTTTAAATTTCCCAGGTGATGTCATTTGTCCTTAACAAACAAGACAAGTTGTCTCCCTTCCTGTCAAATCCCCATTCTGTTCATAAAAGCACATATGCAGACACCAATAACAGATAACTCTTCTCTCTAAGTCATTATTACCATAGAGAATTAGCATAAAACATGCATCAGAACATGATTTACCTTAAGCATTTCTTCTGGGTCATTGTTATATAGCATATGTATAAGGCGAGCAACAGAATTTTGCTCTTCGTTGAAGTCTTCCTCATCAAGCTACAGTAAATGTTTGATATGATAAAAGTGAGCAGGAAAGAGCATGAAGTGAAGTAATGTTGAACAAACAAAGATATATGTCAAATAACATTATTTAACAATACCTATTGACACAATTTGCAAATAAAAATATGATAACATACTTATCATTACCTCATCCTCAGCTATTCCCTCCACATCTTTAACAAGTCCTTCAATTAATTCAAACAACACCTCAACCTACAAACCAAATTCAGAATTTAGTCACAAATTCATAATAAGAAATACAAAGCGAAAGGGTGATACAGACCTTATCAGCCTCCTTGATGCAGGTGTTATTCTTCATGATGCTTTGAATTATAACCAATGCCATTTGTTTGTTTGTCGAACTATCAAGGTATTCCATGACGCGTGGATAATTAGGAAGCGTCAAGGCTCTGACAACATCATTGTATTTCTCTATTGGAGCACTCAGGAGTGCAACAATTTGTTTTGTTGCTCTTCTGTCTTCAAGCTTTGGTTTGCCAGAGAGCTTCTTAACACATGCTCCCTGCACAACAGTTTTCACAGAATTGATAGATCATGCCCACACACCTCTCTAAATTGATGGTGACATGAAGTATGATCTCAAGACATGATCCATTGTCACTGGAATCAGTTTAATAAGTATCAGAAGAGCACATACCAGAACTTGATCCACATAATCAAGCCGATCAGGGTGGACACGGAGAGTAAATGTGAGAAGAGAAACATACAAAGAAATTGCTCCAACAACTGGCATCTCAGCGTGGGCATCTATAACCTGCCATTAGATTGTAACTCGTTAACCTGGATCCTACATACTTTAAGTTTCAAAATTTTTCCATGAAGACATAAAATCATTGAAGGAAATAGAGAAGACCTAGATTTGGTTTGCTCTAGGTATTTCCTATAGGCTTGGATTATTTGGTTCCTCAGACTTTTAAAGTTGTAATCTAATGCTCTCGAGCAATATGAATTCTTCGTCTCCACATATTTGTTCACTGTTTCAATGCATTCTTGTCAAACTCAAACAAGTAAATGCAATTAGCAGTTACATGTTCTAGAATACATCCTTACTAGGATAAATTCTTTCCTATAATTACCTCATTTAAGTATAAAAAAATGCTTTCATGTAATAGCCTAAGCTTTCAAATCAATTTACTGTCATCCCTTAAATTTTGCATAGTGTCAAAATAGGTCCTTCGCTCAAATCTCTCTATGTTTTTGCTTGCCTCCCCATTTATCAATTTCCACACTTCAATTTTAGTCCCAAATTTTATACATTAGAACATCTAATTCCCTCAATAATCATTTAGAATCAATTGGTCCCTACCCTAGACCTCATATTAAGTACAAGCTGATAGTGTTTCTTCCATGTGAAGCATATAATGGGAGAAGTTTAAATTTAAATAAAGTATAACTGCAAATCTTGGGTTCCAACCAGGAAGCTGCCATCCAAAACACACGACTCAAATTCACCTAAATGAGGATGAAGACCAACTATTGTCAAAATGAATACTTAAGGGATAGTTTGCAAAAGAAGGAGCATTAAGTTTGGGTGAATTTTTTAAGGACCACTGGCTATATATCCCCAAATTTGTTTTTGTGATTAATTGTTCAGCTACTCTCATAAAGTCTTAATGTCCTTTGAAATCCAGATCTATATTTTCCATATGACTACCTAAAATTTGGGAGGAGTCTGCAGCTTGGTGTAAGCTCAGAACAGCTAAAAGAACTATCATGAATTGAATTTTGGGATCTTTACAAGAAACTGATGCCTGAATTTCCTTCAGGACACAAACTTAGCTATTCACCTTCCAAATGGCACTGCTCAACTTAGCAAATGCCTCCACTTGCAGAAATTCTGGTAATACCTGACATTAACCAAAGAAAATGTCAATAAAGTTGGAGAAAGAAGATCTGCACAAGCTTTTATTAAGCTAACTTACATCTGGGCTTGAGGCAGCATAATTTGACAATCTATCCATCAACTGAGACAGCAGCATCTTGACGTCAACAGTTGGCTGAGTATCAAAACTAAGTCAGATGAATGAAAGAATAAAAGTTCAAATCTCTACGGGATCTATCAGTTTATCTTTCTTCAACGACTAGCAGCATTAATTATATCGTACTAATGGGTTCTTGAAGATGACATATACCTACTTATGAGAAGCTCTACCACACAGTCCTGCATAATATCAGTTGGAAAGGAAAGGAAAGGAAAAACTTGAAAGTATACTGCTCAGTGCAGGATGACCATGGGAGAGGTCACGTTTTTCTTTCTTTTAGAGAACAAATAAATAAGCCATTGTTTTTCCAAGATCCACCGTTTTATATCTTAAGATGAGCTATAAATAATATTTGCAATTTGGCAGTAATAAAGAGCCAGTTTGAAAAGAAATTTTTTTGTATCTTAAAATGAGCATGTAAATTGATACTGACAATTTCGCACTGCCAAAGAGCCAGTTGAAAGGAAATCTGATACTCATCAGTGAATTCGAAGTTCTGATAGAACGTAGCTCCCAATTGCAAAGCTGGCAAGCTTCCCATCCAATTTAGTGATACTTTGATCTTCCCATGCAATAGTTGTTTTTACTGGCTAAAAGATCTGGATGTTCAGGCAAGTCTCATGGAAACTGTAATAGTATGACTGCTACACTGAAATAATCGACCAGGAACCCTATGCCAGTCTCACAACAGTAAACTCGTTTTCAAATACATAAGTAATCTTCATTTAAGTTCAATTTTGTGAGAAATAGAGTCAATACACATAGATAAGGGAAAAGGTGGTAGAAGCAATGTCATCATAGCAGCAGCAGCAGTGATGGCAAGATGCTGTGTTCTATTCATAGCAACAAACATGCTAATTAAATCAATAAGGTAAGTATACAAAAGAGCTGCCCACCTGAAGCTGAGAGCAAGAACCCAATAACGCCTCAAGGGTCTGCAAATGGTATACATCTGGGAAGACCTGGATCAGGCATTCCATCAGATAATACTGGGCAAGATCATCTTTACAGTTGACAACCTGTTCAAAGACAATTTTATCATGATATTATCAAAGACTATGATCCAGGCTTTGGAAGAAACAAAATTCAAAGTCAGTAACCAGAATGAAAATGATAGTCAATGCCTATAATCAATCATGATACCTGCTCCAAGACCCCAGGAAGAACAGTTTCTTTGTATATTTCAAGATCCACACCCTCTATCTGACTAAGAACATGGAGGTTTTTCCCTACCTGGGAAAATTAGTCATGATTAATTTATGTGTCTTAATATAACAGAGCTGAACCTTGGATGGAGACAATGTCAGATTATTACAAGATCACGAAGCTCACTCCTTTCTTTTTCCTGCTTCTCTCTAATCCGACCAAGACCCTGCGACTAGAATGTCAAATTGAATGCCTCAACCCAGGATCACCAAAGACAATGAATGACAGACAAGCACCATAAGACCTACATGCCAAAAAAATTATAATTTCATGATTCACTTGTAGCATGTAATTGCAGATACCATGGCACCATAAATGTCATTGAAGTATATCATAAGGATGAGCAAGGTTCACCTGATGCTGCATGCGGACCCAAAGCTTATTCATTTCAGTAAAATTTTGCAGCACAAATTCAACAGCATCCATAACAGTGTCGCCACCTCTGCAGGTTGACATGAAAGCTGATAAATCAAGAGGCCAACTGATCGAGACGATTGACTTGTAGCCAATCACTAATCATGTCCAATTTGTTACTATATACTACATAAGGATATATGAAGCAACTGACATTCCCAGAAAAGATACAACTACGAGGCGAAACTAATGAAGCCACAATACCTCAGCACTAGATGTATTCTATAGTTTGGATCTATAAGAGGATTTAATTACCAATAAACAACTCAATGTATGTAGAAGAAGTACTATTGAACTACAAGCTTGCCAAACACAGTATACAGAGAGAATGCATCAAATCTGACCACATTATCCTGGATGGGAAGAAGAAAGGAAGGAAGGAAGAAAAAGTTTGCATCTTAGTGAAATTTCACTACAAGTACAAACTCAGACATGATTCTCTGTCTCTTCGTACTTTCTTGAAGAGTCAATCTCCACCTTGAACAGAACCAACAAGGGACAGAAATAAGAAATAGAGCATGAGTCGTTAACATGTATTTTGTGACTTTTTCATTAAGCGAGCAGATACCAATATATTTGCCTATTAGAGTACAAGCCTCATCATAATGTCAGCCTGTCTCGCATGCAGATCTGTATCCAGGAAGAGAAGGCCGGTCCTATTAATGAACTTGAATGTGAAGTGGAAAAGCATAGAACAAGTACTCATACCCTTCATATTCAGAACCAATGTCAGGTAACTTATCTCTACTGACTTGAGATAGGTAACTTCTTAAAAACAGGCCCCGTATTGGATGCTGAACACCACGGCACATCTCAACAAGATCTTTAAGGATATCCTTGGCAGGTGCTTCCTTGGACTTGATGTACACAGATCCCACAGTACATAGGAGATAGCTGAAATTCCAAGATAAAAGCTCAAAATGCACTCAGAAGAGATTGGCAGGGAAACAATTATGTGATCTAAGTGTGAGTGAAGGATACACATAACAAGATGAAGATAGTAATACAGCTACAGAAAAATGTCAACGAGAAAAAAGATGCATTCCCATGGAGTTAGAAACGAAGCATCGTAATAAAGAAAAAGTTACTACAGATGTAACAAGTGCATTGGATGAGGCAACATCAACTCCTGGAATTAAGGGTCATTTCATATGAGAATCTTGATTGGCATTCTTCTCTGGCAATACAGTGAAGTGTGATTGATTAACATACATGCTATGACTTGATTTGCGTACATGGTGCGAAACAAATCGCACTCAGACATAGTTCTCTGATCCACATGGTCATTGTGTGAAATAGAATGTCATTGCCACCTTCATGCATATTACAAACATCCAGACTTTATTTTTTCTGGCTACCAATCCACGAAGTATTAAAGGTAGTGCCTTTTGGTGGTGGGTTGCGCACTTATGTACCACTATAAATTTCAGGTAGGATAATCCCACACTTTCGGCTGGTGCACTGCTCAGATATTGTTTATAACGACTCAGCCTGATTCATGTGGGCCAAGCCCCCAAGGAGCACTAGAGGTGGTGGCCTTTCAGGGTGGGGCTCACTTATATATCGGCCGATAATCGATCTCTCTATCAAATTGGGACTACTCCAGCTCATGCAAAGGACAGTATGAGCTAATGCTTTTTTCTCACACTTAACAACTTCCAATAATCACCTGACTTTATACATCATGGCTACTCATAAAAAGGGTTTGTAGATGGATTGCAGGGGTAGAGAAGGTTAAACCACACACCAGAAGCTACCATGCTGTAACAGCTGAATTCAGTTATGAAGATCATGGATTAAATTCGTATGGTCAGCAAATCAAAACAAACACGTTATAGCAAAGCTGAGAAGACACAAATAACCAAAAGAAAGAAGTTCCGCCCAAAAAGAATGGAAAAACAGAAGAGAAGAATGAGGCCATAATCAAAAAGCTTTGCCAACCAAATGGCGTTTATGCACATTCCTGTCACTTACAGTCGGGGCAATATGTTGCCAGCATGCTGCACGAGCTCATACAAATCGACTATGGAAACGCCGTGCCTGCCCTCGTCCTTGAAGAACATCTCCAGCCCCCTCAGTTCATCGAAAGCTCTCATATCTAGTGGTCAACCAAACCGAAAAACGGCTAAATCACCGACAAAACAAAACCAAACCAAACGAGCACACCTTGCTCAATCGCCTTCCAAGTTCAGAATCTACCGAACCACATCGAAAGAGAGCAATTTCGATAGCAACAGAATCACTCCACGCCAGCAAGTCCAGGGAGGGGGACAGAGAGATCGAGAGGGACGTACAGAGATCGTAATACTTGTGGGGAGAGAGATTCGAAGTCCGGAGCTCGGACAGCATCAGGGCCGAGTACTTGAGAGCTTCTCTCAGGTTGTTGGCGTCCTGAAACGAGAAAGGATCGAGCGAGAACAGCGAGATCAGAAAGCCAGGTTTTTAACGACACCCCGACGCGGCGGCGGCGGCGGCGATCGGGGGAAGGGGGAGGAGGAGTTCGGAGACGGGGCGGCGAGAGAGTACCAGGGCGCGATGCATGTAGAAGGCGTTCTGCTGGATGGCGGCGATCCCTTCGGCCAGCCATTTCTCCTCGTCCTCGGGTCTTTCCAGCACCATCGACGCCGGTCCGAGAGATTGGACCCCAGAAGGAAGAGAGAGAGACGGAGAAGGAGCTGTTCGTGCTTAATCACGGGCGAACGGGAAGAAGAACGAATGATGCCGGGAGCCGTACGCGACCCTGATCGGTCACCACTCCCGAATTAGCAGAAGCCAATTTTTCCTGCGCTACGAAATGATTCGCCGCGCGGCGGGCCTACAAAACGAGTCGGTAAGACTTGGAGAATGTGATGTCGAGATCTACCAACCAACATAATAACCGTTTTTCAACGCCCGCATTTCCAGTTGCATATGAAACGCAAATCACTTCCATTCATCACATCATGAATCATTGTCGTCCAACAGCAGCGACATTCAGCACAGTTCGGTTTTTGAGCAGGGTCCACGAGATCGTACGACGGACCTCAGGTTTATCCAAGCGCCATTTCTGATCATCTTTGAATCAAAGAGCGACAATTTCCATACTACTAGATAAGGTAAAGGGACAAAATTTCTCTTTCATTTTGCTCAAAATTTCTCTTTCGTTTTGCTCAATTTATGTACATCTGTGCCGCTTTACAAAGTAATTTGAACGGAAAAAAAAATTAAAATGGAACAGTATAAGGCAAGGCGTAAATCTCGGCCTCAGGTAAATAATGGGCTTGCGGCGGCCAAGTAAAAGAAATTGCTGTGTCGTCCCCTACTTTAGGCCGCTGAGATTTACCCTCTACGCGTTTCGTCTTGAAAAGCCAGTCCTCATCATCAGGTTCACCAAGTCTGTGATCCAAAGGAAGGGGCACCCAATGCTCTATCAGAGTTTCATATGTGGATTCAAGCTCTGACAATTCATTTCTGGCTGATGGAGGGACAGTCGGAAATGCTGTATCTAATTGAGGAGAGACTTCTGGCTTCACCAATAAAGCCTCCTTCGCTTCCTCCTTCGCAGTAGCCGAAGGGATGTTTATTTGACAAGGCGCATGACTCGTCTCATGCAAATGCTGCTTAGAAAGAAAATCTGTTCTTCCGGATGTAGTGCACTCAGGTTGTCCAACAAATGGACTCTCAGGTGCTGCTGCTCGTTTCAACCGGATTCTGAGAATGTTGCCTATAATGTCAAAAAAATAGATCCGTCAAATATAATCACCAAGACCAAACACCAGAACCAAACAAATGCAAATGAACAAAACTTTACCACGCACCAAACAAATGCAAATGAACAAAACTTTACCACGCCGTTCAATGCTAGAGGTCGAGGCATCTTGTCTACTCTTGTTGCTGCTGCTCTTGCTCCCATCAGATAGGTAACCAACTGGTTGCTCATGCTCTTCTGTAATTGAACTCTTCTCCCCTTGCTCAGAGTAGTCTTTACTCATGGGAGGGGAGTCTGAATCAAAAACTTTTTTCTTCCCCATTTTGGAGTCTTTACTCACTGGAGGGGAGTCTGAATCAAAAACTTTTCTCTTCCTCATTCCTGCCGGTGTCGGTGGTTTCTTTACCTTGCTAACATTACCAACATTACCAGCAAAGGGTTTCAGGGGGTTTTCGGTCTCCTCCTTTTCCCTCTTGTTTGGCTTACTTCTTTTTGTCTCAGCCACCTTCTGCTTTTCCTTCTGGAGCTTTAAAGCACCAGAAGACATTTAGCACAGAGACAGGAAACCAGGGACCAGGAAACCAAGAAGCAAGCACGACCAAGCATTATCATAAAGCATTGGTCGCAATAAGACAAGTTTTCTTGTTCTTTCCACATGAAAGAACCGACACATTCAGGTCCAATCAATCCACTCACCCCCAACCAGCAGAAAAAACAACATAGGCAGAGGTAGATAACATTATTTCTACCTGTTGCTAGTGAACATCTAAAAAGGCTAGCATCAGCAGCCAATATGACAATTTTTCGGCACCATCAAATCCGATCGATAATAAACCAATTTCGGAAATCTATACAAGGATGCCAAACCAGTACAAATAAACAGACAAAATTGAGTGTGTTCGTCAATCTCAGGAAATAACTTGGAGAATACATGAAACAGATGTCGCCATTTAAAACAAGCCATACACCCAGTTTATTGTTAATCATTAGCAGGATTAAAGATTAGATGCACGATAAGACATCTCACAAAACGGTTTTAGTGTTTTTTTGGGTCATAAGTTTTAGTCCAAATCACTGAAATTAACCCAACAAAGAATAGGTGCAAGTCCGCATATTTCGCATATTTGAATAGGTGCAAGTCCGCATATTTCGCATATTTCGTAGATGCATCAAACTATTTAGTATTTAAGTTCAAATTACTCGTGCAACAAATACCAAACAAAGGCACCAGGCAGGAACTACAATCTTTAAATCTTTACAAGAATGGCACCCAAGCTGGGTACGTCAGAAAGCATTGCCTCACTAAACACTAAACACAGAATATGGACAAAGTTTGCTCCTTTCACTTCTTGCCCCCATCATGTACAAAACATAGAACCCCATAATTACAAGATCCAGAAAATACACAGGCAACCAGCGTCTACCACTACGCGCAACACAACCTTCCACCCGGCGGCAACCTCAAGATCCAGGCAAACCTCACATCACATGTACAAATCGCTACCCAGACCCCCGCCAATCACGGCCGGAGCAAACCAAGGCCGTAGACAAAACCGAGAAATTGCGAGACAAAACCGAGAAATTTGCTCAACCAACCTTAAGAGACCCCATCAAAGTCTCCTCAGCGTCCCTCTCTTCACGCATCCTCGCGAGGCGTGTAGGGAAAGCAACGAGACATCGTTCCAAAAGACTTCGCCTTTCGCCCACACGAGAGAGGTCACCCACACGAGAGAGGATCGCGAGGCACGCGCTCGGATCGAAACCCCGATTCGAATCGGAGAGGAGGAGTAGAGGACGGAATCCCGCCTGCAGGCGCGCGCGCGCGACGGAAGGAGGAAGATGGAGAAGACGAGAACGCGCGAGAGAGGAAGAAGAAAACCCTAGCCCCCAAAAGATTCTGATTTCTGTACCGCCTTTTGCTGGGAGGCAGGGGTCGTATTTATAGCAGAGGTCGACCGACTTAAGGTTGCGTGGCTGTGATGTACCGATAATACCCTTTTGTTATGGTTCCGTCTCGGCTTAGTCTTCCCCACCGGCGCCGCCGGGTCGGGCCTTACGTTGGGCCTGACGATTTCTTAGTTGGGCCCGCCCATTATCAGAGATTATTAATGCCTCTAAATATCCTTGACCGATCGAAGTGGACAAGTGGAACTCCATTCCGCGAAGAGATTACTCGTCCAGGCTCTCCAAATTAATCCTTCCAGCTGATTGATTAGGCTTACGCGAGTCTAGCGGGTTTTCAGGCTCATGAGTCATGACCACCTCTCATTATTGGAAAAGTTCCAAAGGATAAGGTTAGGTTAAAATGTCGAGACCGATTTCGACTCTTGTTCGAATATAAGGTCATTGAAAAATCGAATCTAATTGCTTAAATTAACAAAATAAATGCGGTGCTCTTTTGATCTCTCATAATCTCAAGCATAGGTGTACTTACTCGTATAGGTTTTTCTTTATATTCTTAATTTGCACCATGTAATTTGGCCATATGTTATTGACCAGAAAAAAAAAACTATATGTTGCTTTAGTATTTAGATAATTGTATAAATGATCCCTTAATTTTAGATCAGTGTGTAATGTGTTCATGAATTTTTAATTTGTTCAATACATGTTATTGAATTTTAAACTAATATTCAATGCCATAGCTTGTCGATTTTTATTTTATTTAATAGGTCCACAAACTTTAGCATATATTTAATCTACTTCTTGTATTATATAAACATGTTCTAAATTATTTCTTAATTTGAACTAATGAAAGGATGTTATTAAACGTTTTTACTTTTGGACTAAATTGAATATGTATTAAAAGTTTATAGACAACATCATATAAATTAGATTTTTAAAGACCGCGTTGCATGATGTGCAAATATTTATAAATTATATTAAACAAACAAAATTTGAAAAATTATACTTTTCATTAAAATTTTGAGGTCTTTTATGTAACTTCCTTTCCTAATAAACCGTGATATTCAATGTATTGGTGCCAAACAAACAAATTGCAAAGAACACGCGCTAGTTCCAAGGAGAACCTTCCACGGGTAGACTCTTCAACTCGTTTGGTAACCATCCAAACAAAGGTTCAAATTCTAATTCTTTGTTTCCCAATCGCTTAGAGCCTAAAATCGCGTTTGGTAAAAAAAAAAAAAATTTTCACGGGAATAAATTTGTTCCGAGAACAGATTGTGAATAGAATTAAGAACAAAAAAAAGTTGATTTTTGTTCTAAGAACAAATTTGAGAATCAAAATCAAGAACTCCTCCCTTCGGCCATCTCGCGATCGCCGTCCACCACCGCCCGCCACTATTCGCTATCCGCCGTCCACCATCCTCTCGCCATTGCTCGCCGTCCGTCGCCGCCGGCCGGAGACTCGCTGATTAGGGGCGAGATCCGGCGAGCTTGTCGGGAGGCAAGCCCAGCCACCGATGCTAGCGAGGCCGAGCCTCGCTGGGGCTGGGTGAGGCCCGCTTGGCTACCGGCGAGGTCGAGCCTCGCCACCGTCGGCGAGGCTCGACCGACGAGGGCCGACCTCGCCGAGGTTGGCGACGCCGATGAGGTTGCCGACCCTTGTCCGGCCTCGGTGGTTGTGGCCCGACCATAAGAAAAAGAAGAAAATGATAAAAAGGAAAAGAAAAAGGAAAGAAGTAAAAAAAATTACTTAAAAATTAAAAAGAAATTAATTTAGAATAAAATTAATAAGTATTATACTAAGCACAATTCTATTTCAGAATCAGAAATTTTAGACAGCTATTAAATGACTTAAAATACTTAAAATCAGTTCTTAAGAACAGAATAAATTTTTTTATTTCTAATAATCAACTCCAATTCTTACCAAATGCGCCCCTTCCATGCCGCCGCTCGCCATCACTCTTGCACCGAAAAGTTCCCTCCTGCCCGGACTCGGACGATGACGACGAGGTCAATCAGGAGCCGCCGCTTGACCAGCGCCGCGGCGGCCGGCGTGAGCAGCCACTGCGGCGCGCGTCCCAAAGACCACCGCTGAGCCGCGCTCCGCGATCTCCGGCGGGCACGAGCTCCCCGTGGCTCCCCGAGGTACCGAGCGGCCGGCGCCGGCCGCCGATCCTCCTCCGCCCAATGGCGCCGCGGGGCCACTCAGTCCTCCGCCGCGACACAAAAAAAAATTAAAAGTTATCATTTTCACCACCGGCAAACAACATGCAGAGAAAAGATTATAGGAAATACAGACATTTTCCCAAACTGGGCAAAAGGAAAGTATTATGACATGTAAAAATTCTGGGTCAAAAAAGAGAAAATGAATGTAGATGATTATTGACATGGCAGGCCTCATGAAGCTAACTAATGTCTTTGTCGATCAATGGAAGTTTTGCCACTTCTTCCGAATCAAGGGAGTTCTCAAACATTGTAACTTCTAAGCACTAATTTTTTTAAATGAGCCCAATGTGCCAAACTTGTCTAGTATGTGGTATTATTTACACATCCGATCTAGCATTGCAATCGATAGGAAATCTACCCAAGAAAACTCTTTAAGCCGTACTTGAGTTAGCGAGTAGGTTAGGCATTTGAGTAGCAACCATCCTTGGGTAAAACCGTATTTTGCCTCAAATTCTCTCTATTTTTATTCATATCCATACAAGAAACTTTACAAACTTGGCTATCTTTATAGAAATGAGAAATTTCATCTTCTTCACAACAACAAACCCGACTAATACCGCAATCAAATGACTCCCCAAACTACTTCAAACCAAACATTTGAAACATAACGCAAAACAAAGCCGTCGAAGCGAGACAAGAAAAATCATGAGAGCGGCATTTACCGACGACATGGGTTCCGATAGCCGCGGCGACAATCGCCCGATGGGGATGGAACGCCGCCGCGTGAGGCTGCGAGGGCTTGAGGCCTCTCCCTATGTGCCTCAGATCCAGATGCTGCACCGTCGACCACTCCATCTCCTACTCACCTGAAACTCCGATTCCCATCCTCAGCATCGATTCAAAGAAAAATCAAAAAGGGACGTGAGTGCCCAAAAACAGCAATCACGAACAACAGCTGCGCACGGAAACATCCTCGATCGTCCGCATTAAGCTCAATTCCGTAGCCGAATCGGTCGATGGCGCCAGCTCGGAGATCGCCATGCCGTGAGAAGTACACGAAACTACGACCGGCGTAGCTCCGATCCACGAGCAGGCGCTTGCGCACAGGGATGGAGGGAGACCGATCTAGCAGTGATGGAGTTCGATCGAAGAGGAGTTGCGGAATTACCTGGAAGATCGCTCCTTAGATTCGAACGCGCATTTGAAGAACCGATCGATGGAATGCCGAGAAGCTACCAGAGAGATCCCAGAGAGAGATTGAGGAAATGAAGACGGCTGAAATCGAAGAAACAGAAAGCTTCTTCCCGTTCCTCTTTTTTTTTTTTTTTTTTTTTTCCTTTTTTTTCTTTGATCGTACATGGGCCCAAGGGTGGAGCGGATCCGCCGAATTAGCTCGCACTCTGGGCCGAACGGCCTACACAAACAAACTTCCTCGGTTTGAGTCCATTTAATTATTTAATCAAAATTTTTGAGTCAATTTATTTTTGTAAAATCTTTAATGCGGGTCGAAAGGGTTAAAAATAGACCCAATCTCACCCTGAATGCTGCAAAGCGTTTACCCGCCACAACCGGTGCATATAAGAATAGCGCAGGATCCCTCACATTTATCAACAATATATGATCCCGGGTAGAATTTTTTTTTTTTTGGTCGGAATCCCAGGTAAAATTAACTAGCCACAAGCAATGCATAAAAGAAGAAATACAAAGTTCTCTCACCATTATTGAAATATACATACACGATTATTCAGTCCCGTGCCACGTGAAAATTCCATGTAAAAATTTCGCTTCAAAAACATTTCACAAATATCATGCTTAAATATATACGTGATAAGTATAAAGCATAATTATTTATTAGTCAAGTGAAAGGACGGTGCTCAGAGAAATCATCCTTAACTTGATATTCCAAAATGATTTTGTCCAACATTTTGTTGATTTTTGTGTCATCATTGTGCAATTGCCAAGTGAAAATGAAAGAGCTTCCCGGACAGATTTACAAAAGTTGAAAATACAATTTCATGGAATTTCCAGCATATTATGGTCTCTTGCTATTTTATATGCAATAGTTTTCCTAAGCGTATTTATTTGGTTTCCATCATCGATCAATATATCGTTTGCAAGTTCATCCTGCATAAGTTCAAACAACATCATCTACTAGCTCAATTCAGCTAGAACATCAATAAGTCAGAACAGCAAATCAATCTAAAATTGCTACAGAATTGACAGATTTCAAATGTGCTTTTCAGCAACCAAACGACATCCACTATGGGTGTGTGACGTATCAAATCAAAGCTCTAGAAGTGTATTTTTTATGTCTAGAAGGGTTCGAGGTCAAAAAAACCTCATTTAGCACTTCATTTTTAGCCAAAACAATAAGTCCATCATAAAGGTATGAAATTGCAGATTAACACAAATCACGCTCAATCAACCTCAAATTCATGATTATTGATCGTCAATTCATAGACAATCACCCAATAACATTGTATAAAAGTAATCAACCGAATGAAGCACTCATAAGAGAAGCAAAGTCAACAAACAAAACCTCCTCGCATGCTCAACAATCACAGCAGCATACTTCAAGTCATATTTTCAGAATAGTGTGTATATTTTTTAGATGGATTCGAGTTGACAAATGACTTACATTCGGGGGCTTTAATACACCAAATCAAAGCTTAAGATGTGCACGTCTAACTTCTAGCTCATCACTTCACAAAACAACGACATTTAAGAGTTCAAAATAAACCTAACAAAAACATACTCATCCATACTTTGACTTGAGCTACATTTAATGTACTAACCTTGAATGAATCGGCGAAGGATCGAAACCCTATGTGCCTCGGGATCCGCATGCCGACCGTTCTAGAGGGTAGTGGGAAGGTAAGGAACTTATCATTGCATTTCCTCTGCTTAAGATTCTAGTTCAACTTCAACTCCAACTTTACCTTTACCTCATTGATTGATGGATATGCCTAGTCGATCTAACAATTTTCAATAAAGGTCATCATTCAAATATACCATCTTGCAAAACGGTTTCAAGTCGACATCTGTAGCCATGTTTGTAAGTGTACGAAAGTTAAATTACACTAAAGAAGAATTGAATAAAGAGATAAAAGGGGAATGAAAAAGGAAAGAACACATATACTAATAACCGGAACTCAACTAAATCACCGCACCACGTGCGAAGTTCTACTCGGCCATTTTAAGTCGAAACCAAACGAAAAGTAGCAAAACTAATCACACCGAGCAGCTTGATCACAGCCAATCACAACAAACCCGACTAATACCGCAATCAAATGACTCCCAAACTACTTCAAACCAAACATTTGAAACATAACGCAAAACAAAGCCGTCGAAGCGAGACAAGAAAAATCACGAGAGCGGCATTTACCGACGACATGGGTTCCGATAGCCGCGGCGACAATCGCCCGATGGGGATGGAACGCCGCCGCGTGAGGCTGCGAGGGCTTGAGGCCTCTCCCTATGTGCCTCGATCCGCATGCCGCACCGTCGACCACTCCATCTCCTACTCACCTGAAACTCCGATTCCCATCCTCAGCATCGATTCAAAGAAAAATAAAAAAGGGACGCGAGTGCCCAAAAACAGCAATCACGAACAACAGCTGCGCACGGAAACATCCTCGATCGTCCGCATTAAGCTCAATTCCAGAGCCGAATCGGTCGATGGCGCCAGCTCGGAGATCGCCATGCCGTGAGAAGCAGTACACGAAACTACGACCGGCGTAGCTCCGATCCACGAGCAGGCGCTTGCGCACAGGGATGGAGGGAGACCGATCTAGCAGGTGATGGAGTTCGATCGAAGAGGAGTTGCGGAATTACACTGAAGATCGCTCCTAGATTCGAACGCGCATCTCGAAGAACCGATCGATGGAATGCCGAAGCTACCGTAGAGATCCCGAGAGAGATTGAGGAAATGAAGACGGCTGAAATCGAAGAAACAGAGCGCTTCTTCCCTGTTCCTTTTTTTTTTTTTCCTTTTTTTTTCTTTTGATCGTACATGGGCCCAAGGGTGGAGCGGATCTCGGGCCGAATTAGCTCGCACTGGGCTGAACAGCCTACACAAACAGCTTCCTCGGTTTGAGTCCATTTAATTATTTAATCAAAATTTTTGAGTCAATTTATTTTTGTAAAATCTTTAATGCGGGTCGAAAGGGTTAAAAATAGACCCAATCTCACCCCCGAATGCTGCAAAGCGTTTACCCGCCACAACCGGTGCATATAAGAATAGCGTAGGATTCCTCACATTTATCAACAATATATGATCCCGGGTAGAATTTTTTTTTTTTTGGTCGGAATCCCAGGTAAAATTAACTAGCCACAAGCAATGCATAAAAGAAGAAATACAAGGTTCTCTCACCATTATTGAAATATACATACACGATTATTCAGTCCCGTGCCACGTGAAAATTCCATGTAAAAATTTCGCTTCAAAAACATTTCACAAATATCATGCTTAAATATATACGTGATAAGTATAAAGCATAATTATTTATTAGTCAAGTGAAAGGACGGTGCTCAGAGAAATCATCCTTAACTTGATATTCCAAAATGATTTTGTCCAACATTTTGTTGATTTTTGTGTCATCATTGTGCAATTGCCAAAGAAAATGAAAGAGCTTCCTGGACAGATTTACAAAAGTTGAAAATACAATTTCATGGAATTTCCAGCATATTATGGTCTCTTGCTATTTTATATGCAATAGTTTTCCTAAGCGTATTTATTTGGTTTCCATCATCGATCAATATATCGTTTGCAAGTTCATCCCGCATAAGTTCAAACAACATCATCTACTAGCTCAATCCAGCTAGAACATCAATAAGTCAGAACAGCAAATCAATCTAAAATTGCTACAGAATTGACAGATTTCAAATGTGCTTTTCAGCAACCAAACGACATCCACTATGGGTGTGTGACGTATCAAATCAAAGCTCTAGAAGTGTATTTTTATGTCTAGAAGGGTTCGAGGTCAAAAACCTCATTTAGCACTTCATTTTTAGCCAAAACAATAAGTCCATCATAAAGGTATGAAATTGCAGATTAACACAAATCACGCTCAATCAACCTCAAATTCATGATTATTGATCGTCAATTCATAGACAATCACCCAATAACATTGTATAAAAGTAATCAACCGAATGAAGCACTCATAAGAGAAGCAAAGTCAACAAACAAAACCTCCTCGCATGCTCAACAATCACAGCAGCATACTTCAAGTCATATTTTCAGAATAGTGTGTATATTTTTTAGATGGATTCGAGTTGACAAATGACTTACATTCGGGGGCTTTAATACACCAAATCAAAGCTTAAGATGTGCACGTCTAACTTCTAGCTCATCACTTCACAAAACAACGACATTTAAGAGTTCAAAATAAACCTAACAAAAACATACTCATCCATACTTTGACTTGAGCTACATTTAATGTACTAACCTTGAATGAATCAGCGAAGGATCGAAACCCTATGTGCCTCAGATCCAGATGCTGACCGTTCTAGAGGGTAGTGGGAAGGTAAGGAACTTATCATTGCATTTCCTCTGCTTAAGATTCTAGTTCAACTTCAACTCCAACTTTACCTTTACCTCATTGATTGATGGATATGCCTAGTCGATCTAACAATTTTCAATAAAGGTCATCATTCAAATATACCATCTTGCAAAACGGTTTCAAGTCGACATCTGTAGCCATGTTTGTAAGTGTACGAAAGTTAAATTACACTAAAGAAGAATTGAATAAAGAGATAAAAGGGGAATGAAAAAGGAAAGAACACATATACTAATAACCGGAACTCAACTAAATCACTGCACCACGTGCGAAGTTCTACTCGGCCATTTTAAGTCAGAAAACCAAACGAAAAAGTAGCAAAACTAATCACACCGAGCAGCTTGATCACAGCCAATCACAACAAACCTGACTAATACCGCAATCAAATGACTCCCAAACTACTTCAAACCAAACATTTGAAACATAACGCAAAACAAAGCCGTCGAAGCAGAGACAAGAAAAATCACGAGAGCGGCATTTACCGACGACATGGGTTCCGATAGCCGCGCGACAATCGCCCGATGGGGATGGAACGCCGCGCGTGAGGCTGCGAGGCTTGAGGCCTCTCCCTATGTGCCTCGATCCGATGCTGCACCGTCGACCACTCCATCTCCTACTCACCGAAACTCCGATTCCCATCCTCGCATCGATTCAAAGAAAAATAAAAAGGGACGCGAGTGCCCAAAAACAGCAATCACGAACAACTGCGCACGGAAACATCCTCGATCGTCCGCATTAAGCTCAATTCCGAGCCGAATCGGTCGATGGCGCCAGCTTGGAGATCGCCATGCCGTGAGAAGCAGCATACGAAACTACGACCGGCGTAGCTCCGATCCACGAGCAGCGCTTGCGCACGGGGATGGAGGGAGACCGATCTAGCGTGATGGAGTTCGATCGAAGAGGAGTTGCGGAATTACCGGAAGATCGCTCCTTAGATTCGAACGCGCATCTGAAGAACCGATCGATGGAATGCCGAAGCTACCAGAGAGATCCCAGAGAGAGATTGAGGAAATGAAGACGGCTGAAATCGAAGAAACAGAGCAGTTCTTCCCGTTCCTCTTTTTTTTTTTTTCCTTTTTTTTTCTTTGATCGTACATGGGCCCAAGGGTGGAGCGGATCTGGGCCGAATTAGCCTGCACTCTGGGCTGAACAGCTACACAAACAGCTTCCTCGGTTTGAGTCCATTTAATTATTTAATCAAAATTTTTGAGTCAATTTATTTTTGTAAAATCTTTAATGCGGGTCGAAAGGGTTAAAAATAGACCCAATCTCACCCTGAATGCTGCAAAGCGTTTACCCGCCACAACCGGTGCATATAAGAATAGCGCAGATCCTCACATTTATCAACAATATATGATCCCGGTAGAATTTTTTTTTTTTTTTTGGTCGGAATCCCAGGTAAAATTAACTAGCCACAAGCAATGCATAAAAGAAGAAATACAAGGTTCTCTCACCATTATTGAAATATACATACACGATTATTCAGTCCCGTGCCACGTGAAAATTCCATGTAAAAATTTCGCTTCAAAAACATTTCACAAATATCATGCTTAAATATATACGTGATAAGTATAAAGCATAATTATTTATTAGTCAAGTGAAAGGACGGTGCTCAGAGAAATCATCCTTAACTTGATATTCCAAAATGATTTTGTCCAACATTTTGTTGATTTTTGTGTCATCATTGTGCAATTGCCGTGAAAATGAAAGAGCTTCCTGACAGATTTACAAAAGTTGAAAATACAATTTCATGGAATTTCCAGCATATTATGGTCTCTTGCTATTTTATATGCAATAGTTTTCCTAAGCGTATTTATTTGGTTTCCATCATCGATCAATATATCGTTTGCAAGTTCATCCTGCATAAGTTCAAACAACATCATCTACTAGCTCAATCCAGCTAGAACATCAATAAGTCAGAACAGCAAATCAATCTAAAATTGCTACAGAATTGACAGATTTCAAATGTGCTTTTCAAGAACCAAACGACATCCACTATGGGTGTGTGACGTATCAAATCAAAGCTCTAGAAGTGTATTTTTTATGTCTAGAAGGGTTCGAGGTCAAAAAAACCTCATTTAGCACTTCATTTTTAGCCAAAACAATAAGTCCATCATAAAGGTATGAAATTGCAGATTAACACAAATCACGCTCAATCAACCTCAAATTCATGATTATTGATCGTCAATTCATAGACAATCACCCAATAACATTGTATAAAAGTAATCAACCGAATGAAGCACTCATAAGAGAAGCAAAGTCAACAAACAAAACCTCGCATGCTCAACAATCACAAGCAAAGATACTTCAAGTCATATTTTCAGAATAGTGTGTATATTTTTTAGATGGATTCGAGTTGACAAATGACTTACATTCGGGGGCTTTAATACACCAAATCAAAGCTTAAGATGTGCACGTCTAACTTCTAGCTCATCACTTCACAAAACAACGACATTTAAGAGTTCAAAATAAACCTAACAAAAACATACTCATCCATACTTTGACTTGAGCTACATTTAATGTACTAACCTTGAATGAATCAGCGAAGGATCGAAACCCTATGTGCCTCAGATCCAGATGCTGACCGTTCTAGAGGGTAGTGGGAAGGTAAGGAACTTATCATTGCATTTCCTCTCGCTTAAGATTCTAGTTCAACTTCAACTCCAACTTTACCTTTACCTCATTGATTGATGGATATGCCTAGTCGATCTAACAATTTTCAATAAAGGTCATCATTCAAATATACCATCTTGCAAAACGGTTTCAAGTCGACATCTCGTAGCCATGTTTGTAAGTGTACGAAAGTTAAATTACACTAAAGAAGAATTGAATAAAGAGATAAAGGGAATGAAAAAGGAAAGAACACATATACTAATAACCGGAACTCAACTAAATCACTGCACCACGTGCGAAGTTCTACTCGGCCATTTTAAGTCAGAAAACCAAACGAAAAAGTAGCAAAACTAATCACACCGAGCAGCTTGATCACAGCCAATCACAACAAACCTGACTAATACCGCAATCAAATGACTCCCAAACTACTTCAAACCAAACATTTGAAACATAACGCAAAACAAAGCCGTCGAAGCGAGACAAGAAAAATCACGAGAGCGGCATTTACCGACGACATGGGTTCCGATAGCCGCGGCGACAATCGCCCGATGGGGATGGAACGCCGCGCGTGAGGCTGCGAGGGCTTGAGGCCTCTCCCTATGTGCCTCGGATCCGTATGCCGCACCGTCGACCACTCCATCTCCTACTCACCCGAAACTCCGATTCCCATCCTCATCGATTCAAAGAAAAATAAAAAAGGGACGCGAGTGCCCAAAAACAGCAATCACGAACAACAAGCGCACGGAAACATCCTCGATCGTCCGCATTAAGCTCACCCCAGAGCCGATCCGTCGATGGCGCCAATCGGAGATCGCCATGCCGTGAGAAGCAAGACACGAAACTACGACCGGCGTAGCTCCGATCCACGAGCAGGCGCTTGCGCACAGGGATGGAGGGAGACCGATCTAGCAGTGATGGAGTTCGATCGAAGAGGAGTTGCGGAATTACCTGGAAGATCGCTCCTTAGATTCGAACGCGCATCTGAAGAACCGATCGATGGAATGCCGAAGCTACCAGAGAGATCCCAGAGAGAGATTGAGGAAATGAAGACGGCTGAAATCGAAGAAACGGAGCAGTTCTTCCCGTTCCTCTTTTTTTTTTTTCCTTTTTTTTTTTCTTTTTGATCGTACATGGGCCCAAGGGTGGAGCGGATCTGGGCCGAATTAGCCTGCACTCTGGGCTGAACAGCTACACAAACAGCTTCCTCGGTTTGAGTCCATTTAATTATTTAATCAAAATTTTTGAGTCAATTTATTTTTGTAAAATCTTTAATGCGGGTCGAAAGGGTTAAAAATAGACCCAATCTCACCCTGAATGCTGCAAAGCGTTTACCCGCCACAACCGGTGCATATAAGAATAGCGTAGGATTCCTCACATTTATCAACAATATATGATCCCGGGTAGAATTTTTTTTTTTTTTTGGTCGGAATCCCAGGTAAAATTAACTAGCCACAAGCAATGCATAAAGAAGAAATACAAGGTTCTCTCACCATTATTGAAATATACATACACGATTATTCAGTCCCGTGCCACGTGAAAATTCCATGTAAAAATTTCGCTTCAAAAACATTTCACAAATATCATGCTTAAATATATACGTGATAAGTATAAAGCATAATTATTTATTAGTCAAGTGAAAGGACGGTGCTCAGAGAAATCATCCTTAACTTGATATTCCAAAATGATTTTGTCCAACATTTTGTTGATTTTTGTGTCATCATTGTGCAATTGCCAAAGTGAAAATGAAAGAGCTTCCTGACAGATTTACAAAAGTTGAAAATACAATTTCATGGAATTTCCAGCATATTATGGTCTCTTGCTATTTTATATGCAATAGTTTTCCTAAGCGTATTTATTTGGTTTCCATCATCGATCAATATATCGTTTGCAAGTTCATCCTGCATAAGTTCAAACAACATCATCTACTAGCTCAATCCAGCTAGAACATCAATAAGTCGTAACAGCAAATCAATCTAAAATTGCTACGTAATCTGACAGATTTCAAATGTGCTTTTCAGCAACCAAACGACATCCACTATGGGTGTGTGACGTATCAAATCAAAGCTCTAGAAGTGTATTTTTATGTCTAGAAGGGTTCGAGGTCAAAAAAACCTCATTTAGCACTTCATTTTTAGCCAAAACAATAAGTCCATCATAAAGGTATGAAATTGCAGATTAACACAAATCACGCTCAATCAACCTCAAATTCATGATTATTGATCGTCAATTCATAGACAATCACCCAATAACATTGTATAAAAGTAATCAACCGAATGAAGCACTCATAAGAGAAGCAAAGTCAACAAACAAAACCTCCTCGCATGCTCAACAATCACAGCAAGATACTTCAAGTCATATTTTCAGAATAGTGTGTATATTTTTAGATGGATTCGAGTTGACAAATGACTTACATTCGGGGGCTTTAATACACCAAATCAAAGCTTAAGATGTGCACGTCTAACTTCTAGCTCATCACTTCACAAAACAACGACATTTAAGAGTTCAAAATAAACCTAACAAAAACATACTCATCCATACTTTGACTTGAGCTACATTTAATGTACTAACCTTGAATGAATCAAGGATCGAAACCCCATGTGCCTCGATCCGGATGCTGACCGTTCTAGAGGGTAGTGGGAAGGTAAGGAACTTATCATTGCATTTCCTCTCGCTTAAGATTCTAGTTCAACTTCAACTCCAACTTTACCTTTACCTCATTGATTGATGGATATGCCTAGTCGATCTAACAATTTTCAATAAAGGTCATCATTCAAATATACCATCTTGCAAAACGGTTTCAAGTCGACATCTGTAGCCATGTTTGTAAGTGTATGAAAGTTAAATTACACTAAAGAAGAATTGAATAAAGAGATAAAAGGGGAATGAAAAAGGAAAGAACACATATACTAATAACCGGAACTCAACTAAATCACTGCACCACGTGCGAAGTTCTACTCGGCCATTTTAAGTCGAAAACCAAACGAAAAAGTAGCAAAACCAATCACCGAGCAGCTTGATCACACCAATCACAACAAACCCGACTAATACCGCAATCAAATGACTCCCAAACTACTTCAAACCAAACATTTGAAACATAACGCAAAACAAAGCCGTCGAAGCGAGACAAGAAAAATCACGAGAGCGGCATTTACCGACGACATGGGTTCCGATAGCCGCGGCGACAATCGCCCGATGGGGATGGAACGCCGCCGCGTGAGGCTGCGAGGGCTTGAGGCCTCTCCCATGTGCCTCAGATCCAGATGCTTTTGCACCGTCGACCACTCCATCTCCTACTCACCCGAAACTCCGATTCCCATCCTCAAGATCGATTCAAAGAAAAATAAAAAGGGACGCGAGTGCCCAAAACAGCAATCACGAACAACACCGCGCACGGGAAACATCCTCGATCGTCCGCATTAAGCTCAATTCAGAGCCGAATCGGTCGATGGCGCCGCTCGGAGATCGCCATGCCGTGAGAAGCGGTACACGAAACTACGACCGGCGTAGCTCGATCCACGAGCAAAGCGCTTACGCACAGGATGGAGGGAGACCGATCTAGCAAGATGATGAGTTCGATCAAGAGGAGTTGCGGAATTACCCGGAAGATCGCTCCTTAGATTCGAACGCGCATCTCGAAGAACCGATCGATGGAATGCCGAAGCTACCAGAAGAGAGATCCCAGAGAGATTGAGGAAATGAAGACGGCTGAAATCGAAGAAACAGAGCGCTTCTTCCCATTCCTCTTTTTTTTTTTTTTTTTTTTTTTTCTTTGATTGTACATGGGCCCAAGGGTGGAGCGGATGGGGCCGAATTAGCTGCACTCTGGGCTGAACGGCTACACAAACGGCTTCCTCGGTTTGAGTCCATTTAATTATTTAATCAAAATTTTTGAGTCAATTTATTTTTGTAAAATCTTTAATGCGGGTCGAAAGGGTTAAAAATAGACCCAATCTCACCCCCGAATGCTGCAAAGCGTTTACCCGCCACAACCGGTGCATATAAGAATAGCGCAGATCCCTCACATTTATCAACAATATATGATCTCGGTAGAATTTTTTTTTTTTTTTTGTCGGAATCCCAGGTAAAATTAACTAGCCACAAGCAATGCATAAAAAGAAGAAATACAAGGTTCTCTCACCATTATTGAAATATACATACACGATTATTTTGTCCCGTGCCACGTGAAAATTCTATGTAAAAATTTCGCTTCAAAAACATTTCACAAATATCATGCTTAAATATATACGTGATAAGTATAAAGCATAATTATTTATTAGTCAAGTGAAAGGACGGTGTTCAGAGAAATCATCCTTAACTTGATATTCCAAAATGATTTTGTCCAACATTTTGTTGATTTTTGTGTCATCATTGTGCAATTGCCAGTGAAAAATGAAAGAGCTTCCTTGACAGATTTACAAAATTTGAAAATACAATTTCATGGAATTTCCAGCATATTATGGTCTCTTGCTATTTTATATGCAATAGTTTTCCTAAGCGTATTTATTTGGTTTCCATCATCGATCAATATATCGTTTGCAAGTTCATCCCGCATAAGTTCAAACAACATCATCTACTAGCTCAATCCAGCTAGAACATCAATAAGTCGTAACAGCAAATCAATCTAAAATTGCTACGACTGACAGTGATTTCAAATGTGCTTTTCAAGAACCAAACGACATCCACTATGGGTGTGTGACGTATCAAATCAAAGCTCTAGAAGTGTATTTTTTATGTCTAGAAGGGCTCGAGGTCAAAAACCTCATTTAGCACTTCATTTTTTTTAGCCAAAACAATAAGTCCATCATAAAGGTATGAAATTGCAGATTAACACAAATCACGCTCAATCAACCTCAAATTCATGATTATTGATCGTCAATTCATAGACAATCATCCAATAACATTGTATAAAAGTAATCAACCGAATGAAGCACTCATAAGAGAAGCAAAGTCAACAAACAAAACCTCCTCGCATGCTCAACAATCACAAAGAAGATACTTCAAGTCATATTTTCAGAATAGTGTGTATATTTTTTAGATGGATTCGAGTTGACAAATGACTTACATTCGGGGCTTTAATACACCAAATCAAAGCTTAAGATGTGCACGTCTAACTTCTAGCTCATCACTTCACAAAACAACGACATTTAAGAGTTCAAAATAAACCTAACAAAAACATACTCATCCATAAAACCTAACAAAAACAACGATATAGAGAGAGAGAGAGAGAGAGGGCGAGGGCGAGGGCTTTGGAAGCACGCCGGCGCGGCAACACAGAGAGGAGCGAGAGAGAGAGAGAGAGCGAGCGAGCGAGTGAATGGAAAGACGGGATGCAGAGGACGTACTTATGCTTGCGGTCGGGGGAGGATTAGGGTTTCGTTCCCCTTGAAGTTACGATTTTGCCCCCAGTAGACTCGCTTCCGGGCCGGCTCGCTCTTGGGCCGCGGCCCGTCCTTGTTCTGGGCCGGTACGGGAGAGCAGTCTTTTCACCAAGGCGATTGCCGAGACCTCGTCGGCGAGCTCCGTCGCGTCCCACTTCCGAATCGACGCCAGCCTCTCCCTCCCCCCCCATCGCCGGAGATCGAAGGGCCAACGATCCCCGATCGCGAGCCAACCGGCGCTCGATCGCCGAAGCCGCGCCGAATTCGGCCGCCGCCGCCGCGGCGGGGGTCATGGCCTCCGATTGCTTCCCTCCGTTCATCGCCGCTCAGCTCAATTACCTCGTCCACCAGTCTACTCTCGGCGTCAAAGGTACGGAACTCGGTTCGGCTCCCGGACCGTCCTTACTTTCGAGTTTTGCGGTTTCCGTTTTCGTGAGCGAGCTCCGGTGGTCGCAGGTCGAGAACGTGTGGTCCGGGAGCAAGAGCTACCCCGGTGCTCGATCAGTTCACTCTGTTGATTCCTTACTGCCTGGACTACATCATGTAAGTCGCACCTCTAGTGCTCTGCTTTTAGATGGCGAAATTCCTGGTATCCTGCGGATGATCGGTGTCTGATCTGTTTGCTTTACGCGTTCCTCGAATGTCCGGACCGCGCATTTCGACGCAATGTCAGAAGATTTTAGGTTGTTTAGTTGAAGCGCACGCTTTTGGTATTTGTCTATCGTCTCGGCTACATTAGATTTTGGCGAGTAGAGTATCTGCCGTGTTTGCCTCGAGGCGGAAAGCTTTGTGATCTGAGATGATTCGTCGGTGTTTGTGTAGGGGATGTTCTATACAACGGGAGTTTCCCTTTGTCCCCCAGATGTTATATTCGCGCCAGAAGATGAACATTTTCATCCGTTTCGGCTGAGGAGCAGGGAGGAGGAAACGAAATGGAGGGAGCCAAGAACAGCTTGTCTGATTGGAATCACAAAGACCCTACTCGGCTATGTGCTCTCATCCAAGAACTGAGGCTAGTGTTCTCTCGAATTTGATGTGTCGTGGTTTGTGGATGTGAGTATTCTAAACGGTCGAAAGTCGTTAACCGGAGAATGACTTTGCTAATTAGGGATGAGTACACGGACTATCAGAGGAGACGTGCTGGAGAGGTTGATGATGATAGGCTGACGTTCGAGATTAGCACTATTTTGTCTAGGGAGGTAAATGACTCTAGACACACTAAACTTTGACTCTTCCATTATATTATGAGAAGCAAAATGATGATGTGACTCTTATCATGAGCAGTCTTGTGACATCTAGATTGCTTGTATGCTTGAGACATTTGTTGGCACCGCATATGTGGTATTTGAACTTGACTAGTTTGCCGAAGTTTTAATCAACCTAATCTTCTCTTCCCACTTTTTTGTAATCTATTGGTTCACTATAGGAACAGAATCTTCATGATTCTGCTTCTTAAAACCTCTCATATGCAATTGTGCCGTCCTCCAAATATGAAGTCCGGTATGACCATAGGATTCTATCTCTTGCATTGGTTGAAATGGGTAATTACCAATGACAGGGTAGGTTCTAACTAGTACATGGTTCCTACAGTGTAATTGATCAGTGGATAATAAAACTGGTCTGATAGTCACATCAATATTGATGGTAGAAATTTGTTTGGACTTGCTTATTTACTTCTTTACTAATGAGGTGATATAACTGATGTCTCATTTTGATTGAGTTCATTCCACAGTCCATCCAAGTTGTTGGACCATTCCTCATCTTCTTGTTGTGCATAACTCCCTTTTCTTTCTACAGGGAATTGAAATGCATATGAGTTCTGGACTTGATAAGGTATTTCTTGGAAGGATGTGTTCTGTATTCTCATTTAAGTTGCAGCAGTAGTGTTGTATTTGAATACCATTCAATTATATTTCTGGTTATTGTGCCTTTGAATTTTAGCGTAGCCACAGGGGGTAAAGTTTGCAGTTCCCCTGGTGGACATGAATATAAACAAAGTGGTGCATGGATGCCCTTGGCGACATCTCCAGAAAATACATTTACAGGTCTCCTCAAATTTTCTGTTGAATGTATCTTAAATTCAATGGCATGCATATGGCAATATGGGAAATTTTCATGGTGGCAGGTTGTGTATCCAGTTGGAAAAAGTATGTATCTGCTGCCTCCGCCTCTCGTCTTAAGTTAGTATCTACTCCTGAATTGAAGGCTTTATTTTCTGTGGACGATGTCAAGCTTCCTTCATGGGTGGATGGAATGTACGTATAGCTATATGTTGCGTGGTTCATGATTCTATTTTCTTGTAGAAAAGTACTTATTTTCAGGTGTTGCTTTCTCTTGCTTTGATTTCTCTTCCTGGAAGGTGCATGGCTGAATACCTTCCCCATCTCGAAGAATCTCTTCAAGGACAGGTCAGCTGCATTTGCTTGGCAGTTACTTGTGACTGTTGATATCTTCTCGAATGACTATTATACTTCAGAAGGTTAATACCGAATTCTTCTCAGATTATGGAAGCAGTAGCACTAATCGATATTAGGAGGCACTTTATCGAGGCATTAGCCCCTGTGTTTGGCAGACCAGTGGAAGCTGATCCGGTATGCATGATCAAATGTGTGCGTGGGCAGATATGTCAATCATTATGACTAATCCCTAATACTCATGGCTTGTTTTCCCAGGTCTTTGCAGAAAAGCAACGGTTCTGGTTGCCTCTGGCGTATTCACCTTTCTGGTATCACTTATATTTTGCTATGTCTTCTTTATTTTAGACTCTGATATCACACTCTGTTGCAACAAGCATGAGCTCGACACAAGAGTTGGGAGAGAGAGGGAGCTGTTCTACAACGATGGCACAACGGAGGCCACTTCTTTTCGATAGGAGTAGCTAAAGACATTGGAGGTAACAGCAGTTGAGAGAGAGAGAGATTCCTGCCAACCATTTTGCCGCCATCGCCGGCCTTCATGGCGATGGTGGGGGTGGCGGCAACAAGGGCAGCCCTTGCCGCCTGCTTCTTTTTCTTTTTAGCTTATTTTTTACTTCAATCTTAATTAAAAATTTGTATTAAAAATTATATTTAGACAAAAAAGATGTCGTTTTAGCATTATGTTTTGTGTTTTAGCCATATTATCGTCATGGAAGAGAGTATAAATATTAAAAAAATCATGTTGGCATTTTTCGTTTATCAAGTTAGAAGAAATTAACAAGAATGACTTAACCGCACGCCAGATAAATTTTAGAATTTAATTGCATATTTTGCAAATTTTAGGATTCAACTACACTTTCGTGATAAATTTTAGACTTTTATTGCACGTATCTTACGAAGGACACCTAATTTAAGTTGCATGTGCCCGTCCGTCATGGGGAAGAATGGTGCACGACAATATTGTTTCTTTGCCCTCCCTTTGGTTTGTCCACATCGTTTGGTTGTCCTGTTATGGAATATGCTCCCACTAGTTCTCTCTCCCACATAGTGCATATTACCTCCACTACAACGAGAGATTATAAATAGCACAATTGAGTACATCAGTTTCACTCCCAACACATCAGTCTTTCTTTAATCATCTCAGTTGAAAAGTAGATATAAAAGAAAAATAAAAATTTGTCCAACTCTGTCATACCACGATGGCAAAACACTTTCGCTTCTCTTTCGCATGTCGGTGCTCTTTGCTTTTGGTTTTGATTTTGTGCCATGACGTTTCCATGTTGAAGAAAGGCATTTGAGGGAAGTTTCAAAGGCTCATCGTCGTCATCACCACCACCACCATCATGAGACGGGTGTGAGCGCTGGAAGAAGTTTCGGAGGTGGTGAAGGAAGAGGTAAGAAGAGGACGAGTAAGGTTGAGCATGTTGCAAATTTTCGATCGACCAAGCCTGGTCACAGCCCTGGTGTTGGTCACTCAATCAACGCTTGAAGCTTCTTCACTCCCTCTCTCTCTCGCTCTCTTTTCTCTCATTGAATTTCTTCGGCCTCAAGGAGTTGGTTCTACCGCGTAATTCTTCTTCTTTGTACTTAAAAGCTCTCTCTCATTGAATATCTTGCAGCTTCAAGGAGTTGGTTCTACAGTGTAATTATTCTTCTTTGTATTTAAAAGCTCTTTCTCTCTCTCTCTCTCTCTCTCTCTCTCTCTCTCCCCGCCCATAATTTCCGGTTGTTCGCCAATAGGTGTACATTGCTTGGAAAGGCGAGGATGATCATTTGCTCCATTGCACACTAATCAGTCCCAAAACTCTTGCATGACTTAGAAACTTTCAAATCTGCGATGAATGGCCAAAACTTGGGATAATCCTCAATCCACCATCAAGTTTTGGCAAGACCAGGATATATCGCCGGAGTTTACGTAGACGATCCAAATTATATATAGGAAACTAACAAGTAGAAGATCCTTAGAATTTATGGGAAACTGTACCTAAGGAGTTTGGTTTTAGGACGGTTTAAAATTTTATCTAGCTGAAAACTGTGATAATGACGAGAAAAAAAGAAGTCACTAATTACTCTACACAATAAAGAAGCAGCTAAAAGCGTAAATGCATAACTCATTTCAGAGTTTAGAATGATTTCAGTATCAATTATGTGCGTAACCATTATTTAGTTACAAAACAAAAAGTCAATTATATAGCTTCATGAATGTAACAATGACGAAGAAATATTCCAGAAATTGGATTGGGTCGGAAATAAATTTTTGCTTTCATACCATTCAATCTTCTTTTTAGAGTATAATATTTGAAATAATAACTTGAGGTATTTCATTCAAAATGTTTTGATATCCAATGCTCTAAGTCTACTACAATCAAAACTTCAAGAGGTCCCGGATCGAAAGCTGCGATTCTAACACATCTTAAGTGGGGGACCATGGTGATGGGAATCATGTACTTAGTCTCCTTGAGGTATAGGGACCCGGCCCTTCGATGTCGTTCGGCACGACGGGCCCATGGTGGAGTCTCGATTATCAAAAAAAAAAAAAAATAGATGAGATTCTTCTTCGAGGAAATTTAACTGGTTTCCTAGGAAAAATTAAAAGGCAGAGAAGGCATCATCTTTTTTTTTTTTTTTTTTTTATGAGGGACGGTGCCGTTAAGTAATAATTTCTCTTTGAAAATTTGTTCCAAAAGTTATTTGGTTGGCTTTATTAGGTTTTAGAGCAAATGGATGTGTTTAAGTTAGAGAACTAAAGTTGGGTCATGGTGAATCTCTTTGTTGTATGTATTAGAGATAACTTTGGCGTGCCTAGACTTGAGTAATGTGTACCTTATCCATGTCAAATTATTCAACATGATTTATCACGGGTAAGTTTCACAAATTCAACGACCGTGACGTGTGACTTCGGCTTAAAATGAACTCCGATTAGAGAGGGAAAATCACCAATTCTATCGTTATCTATCCATCTAAAAGTTGAGGCAAACTAGTAGGAGATAGAAGTACATTCCATCATCTAGATACTCTAATACCCCAGACAGAGTGAATTTCTCAAATACAGTACACCCAAGAAAAGCGAACCAAATACAGCAGTTTCGCTTCCTCGAGTGCCAACGCCAGGTTGACTTCAGCAAGAGGTCATGCGCACTAAATTTTATAATCCAAATGAGGAAAGGCTGTTACCACAGTTTTTTTTTTTTTTCCAAATGAGGAAAGGCTCAGTAGTATATATTGTACGATAACACACTCATAAAAGAAAAGATCACTCAATATTATCCCTAAACTTTTGATAAATGTTCAATCTAATCTTTAGATTATATGAAAATGTTTAATGTAATCCCTACACTTGAATTAACAGAAGAATAGCATTGGATATTTTCATATAGCATATAGACTAGATCATATATTTATCAAAAATTCGGGATCATATTGGACAAATCAAAGTTTAGGTGACAATATTGTACGTTGGTTTAAAGTTCATGAATCACGTTTGACAAATTAAAATATTAGGGATGATATTGCATTTGCATATCGGGTTAAAGTTCATATATCATTTGATAATTATTCCAAGTACAAATAATAACCATTACTAAAGCACAATATTGACAGAGTGAATAGTCGACTTTCTACGAAGCCCTTATTAATTTATCATGAACAATGCATGATCATTTGTAATTAGTATGTCATTGCAACACAGCATAGACCTATACTAATTCAGTCTGAACACTCCTCTTGACTCGCTCTCGAGGTAGATCATGCATACTATACGGGGAACACACGGTAATGGGGTTGTGCAATTTTGCTAATAAGCAAATCGACATTGGCAAGCTAATGTAATCGGTAATTAGCTTATCCATGGATAAATTAACCAATCAATTCTAAATATATTATATGTATGTCAATTTAGTCCTAAACATTTCATTATTGTTAATTTAGTGATAAATTTTTGTGTGAAATTTCAATTTCTCTTTAATCATTTTGGTACCATATAAAAATATGGTTAATATCACGAAAAATCCCAAACTGGTACACATGTGACAAGTTTACCCTAAACTAAATTTTGGTCACGAATAATCCCAAACTACAATACTTGTCACAAATTTATCACAAACTAATTTTTAGGTCACCCAAACTCCACACCGGTACACTCATGATACATTTACCATCCATTAACTTCTTTCAAATTTTACCTAAAATTGTTAAGCTAGATGACACAAGACAAGAACTTAATTGGCATGGCAAATCCACATGATAATCCATAACAATTTGGGGTAAATTTATCATAAATATACCAACTTGAGATTTTTGCTAACCAAAAATATAATTTGGGATAAATTTGTCACAAGTAAACTAGTTTCTGATTTTTGTGATCAAAAATCACAAAGCATTAGTTTGAGGTTTTTGTAACATTAATCCATAATAATGAAAGATGAAAAGAGAAATATCGACAATTTTGGTGCACCCATTAGACAATGTATTACAGGTACGACACTGTAGCACCCAATTTACAAACTGTACCTAATATTCTTCACCAATATATATAACCAAGGGTGCACGACTTGAGAATTATTCAACACCTGGAATCTCGAAGCTGTGACCATCGGTGCACGATCTAAAATTTGAAAGATCCCCCCTAAAAATGCTTTTCGGGTCAATCGGCCCCACGTGCACTCATTGTAGTGGCAAACAAGCAGGTTTAAACTCGAGCAAGTAGCTACTTTAGTCAATCTCCGGGACATGATTGTTAATCGTGAGGGACAAAGATTCGTCTTTTCCTCACTCTGTCTCGGAAGGTCAGTCAAACCTCGTTGGTAGGCCTCACTCCAAAGTATCATTTCCATGCCGAGATAAACCCTCGTGGCTGGAAAAAGCTAGTTGAAGCGTGCGCGGTGCTCATGAACTTTGATCCCGCATTACTGATACATGTCCTTAAAAAGGCTTGTGTATATTTCCACTAGAATTCAAGATTGACTAAAAGATTCTCAGGAATCTTGCCCTGGGACAATCCGAAGCCATCTTTACATCTAACTTGCGACAAAAACAATACCAGTGCATTATTCCTTCTCCTTGGAATATGAAGGTATCAGAGAGGTATCAACCATTAAATAGCTCGATATTTGGAGGTGTTGAAGGATGGAGAGAGATTATAAAATGAACGTAGACCTTATTATAGTATGGATTTGAATGCTACTGACGTGGAACCAAAGATACATTTCAATACACCTGCGGAGGATCTGGTGGGGACATCGAAGATCGACTTTTCATTTGGCGCATTCCCTCGGAAATGATGATAATTTGGACAATCATTGCGCTTTTGTTCGTCAATACTTTAGTTCCTACCAACACTAAGGCTTGTTTTCCCTCCTACTTCCCTCTAAAGGTCTTTGGGACCAAAGGGTAAGTCAAAATATATCTTGGTCAGAGAATCAGTGAATCTATCTATATATCGCCGACAGCACGCAGTAACTAGACAAAGCATCACATAAGCAATTAGAAGCAAAATCCTGCAACAGCATCCATCAAAGATAAACTACATCAACCGCCAATAAAAACCATGGACACTAGCGCTCCATTCGTCCATGAAAATTACCCCCGGTTAAGCCACAAGTTCTTCACAGGAGAGTTCCGATGTAACTTCAGAAAACAACTTCACTTGGTCTTTAGGACATTTGATTTCCGGCATCTATCATTTGCCATAAAAACTTCCACAACAAGCCACTCTTCCTTCGAGTCACTCTCTAGTCTTTCCTTTTTCCATTACAGATCAATGGACAATAATCAATGAGGACCTTCAACTAGTAGAATTTGTATGTTACATATACACACCGGTGACATGAATGCGTGGCCATGACAAAATGGCTCAACATATACAATGAATAAAACAAGGGGAAAATTTGGAAGCATACCACAAGCTCCTACAAAAGAATACAGAGAGTACGTACCTAAAGGGCACACGTTCTATTCAAACTCTCCAATAAGCAGCTTCAACATCCTACAGAAGCATTTTATCTAGCAGCACCTTGAATCATTGAGTAAGCAACATGAAGCCTAGAGGATCGAGAACTCAAAACTCTCATATCTGTGTATAAATGAGAGTATGTCTTTAGCCGAATGGTGAAGGTACAGGAGCAGGACCTGCAAGAGCATCCGATCTTTTGATGCTTCCCATACCACATATGATGCATCCAGGAGTTGATAAAGCTGAGAACTTCGCTCCACATAGATCACAGACATCGTACCCAATAGTTGAAAGACGGCTGAGAGTGGCAGCACAGAACTGAGAGGGATCTTCCAAAGGATCAATAGATTTGTTGGACAAACCCCTCTGAACGCACATGTCAATAAGACTCCTTAGCTCGTCCTGTTTGCCTGGAGGTGCTTTTGACAAGAGGAGATCAAGCATCTGCTTGGCATAAGCAAAGTTTTGAACATCCATGTTTCGTTTGATGGCAGTCCGAATGCAATTTATTCGGTGCTTTGCAAGTAGTGGCAAAGAACCCAAATGTCGGGATAGTCTGGCCATCTCATCTTTAGCACTAATTGCACTGGCACCTTGGACTTTTGCAGGCGTCCAATTTCCTGTGGTATCAAAGTCAATAGAGGTAGATGTGGTCTGAAGAAACTCAAATAATGGGGAAAACAATTAAGCGGACTCCTTATTGATTATGACTACTTTATCCTCCCAAACTCTCTGCATTATATCAAAACAAATTTCATATCACAGAGGTGGCACTGACAATGTCACAGAAAAATGGGCTTCACTAACAAGAAAGAACCTCGTGCAATTACATATAGTAATCACTTTTCTGGGCACCGCTTACAGAATGGCAAAGTGAAATTTTACTCTGGCTGTATAATGTGAGCAGATGAGGTTCCATGAGTGGGTCTTGCTGTAGTCAAATTCTCTATATTCAGGATATGACTACTCAACTAAAATGAATGCAGCATTCTCAGAAGTGGCAGTCATACATCGAAAACCATAGAAGATTAGACCATGTCTCCACAAATATTCCTTTGTAAAATGTGCTGAAGGTTTTCAGAGCTGCAGTGTCAATATAAAAAATGTAATGATGCAAGTTTGGGCATAATAATATGGCCAAATTATGGATATCTAGAGGAAATAGAGTTCACCTATAAGAATAAGTCGTGAAATTTGCATGTTCAACAATACTGACAAAATGAACCGAAAGAGATTTTCAGACTTAAACTGACTTGCCTTCAAAATCAAAACGAGCATTTCATTAATTTACATTAACTGACAGAAAAATTACCACACACCTGTAGAAGAGTAACTGCAATTTTGTACTGAGCACAAATAGTGCCTTGTGCCTTAATATCAGCCCCACGTGACTGGTCCTTTGCAAGTGCCAGGAAGGCTTCATCAAAACAAGATAATGCATCAGCTAGCTGATTCTGCTCAAGGTGTACAAGACCAGTTTTAAAACATACTGATGCAGCAGCCCCACGTGGAACCTGTAAATGCCAACAACATAAAATTAACATGCATTCCATATGAGGAATTCATCAATCAGTTGTTGAAGCAGAGTGGGAGTTCAATGTGGCCACTGGCCAACTAATGCATAACCTCAATGTACAATCATCTAATCATATATCAAGCAAAACTTTGACAACGTTAAGATTGCAACATCATTGAAAAATGAGAATAAAACAGGATGCAGCCCCACTTTGTTGTCCATAACAAGAGAGATCAAATGGAGTTCTTCACAAAATTTTAAAAAGTAAAAAGAAAAAAAGAAAGAAAGAAAGAAATACTCAATAGATCAAGGTGTTAAAGTATTTTACTTCATATAACATAGTTCCAGAATCTTGCTCTTTGCCATACTACAGCAGCAGCATTATCAAACCATAAGCATTTGTGCAGTCTAACACAACTTTCATACTATAGCAAAAGGAGAGAAGCAAAGACTAGCCCGTTACACTAGTCTAGAACTTAGAAGCCCCAAAACTACTCTTCATGGGATCCAAATAGGTGGAAATGCTTCTCAATACTCAAGAGAAGAAATCTATAGGACAATTTCACAATTCAATATACGTCTATGTAAATAATTTAAGTTCACCTGTCCAGGCCGCACGAATGCTGGTGGAGAAGCAGGATGGACAGGTTTTCCAGAATCTGTGGAAGCTGAAGCCCCAAGAACACTAAGATCAAGAGGTTGGGTTGAGATGGGGACTTGAGCCTGAGGCTGCGGTGCTACTACAGTGTGAGCAGCAGTTTGTGGTGGAACGCCACCATCAGGAAGTCCAATTGAATCAAGTGGGACAGCAGGTTGTTGAGAGGCTTGAGGGGGAACACCACCATCAGCAAGCCCTATATCAGCTGCAGATGTATTGACCTGACTAGTTGTTGCTTTTCCAGTTTCAACGCCTCTAGCAGGTTCACCCATTTTTGAGAGAGATGTCCCAGGAGGACGCAATTGAGCTGCAACCTGCAGGGACGATACGGTATTCTGGAAGAAGTCCTCAGGAATGGGTCTAGCTGTCACCCCCATTCCCGTAATGGCAGGACCAGGCTGTGCTGCTGGTGCAGATTGTGATAACACATCAGTACCAAAAATATCTGCAGGAGCAGAAACCGGACTAAAACCTGCAGGGCCAGTAACCATTCCACCAGTTGAAGAAGCAGAACGTTGTGACAAGCTCTGCCCAATATCCAATGACTTTGTCCTACTAATTGATGAAACTAAACCCTCACCTAGCTTGAATTGCTTTGTTGCCTCTTTGATCTTGTCAACATCCACGGGAGAGGCAACAGGTTTATCTCTAATTCTTATTTGCAATTTCTTTGTTTTGGACACACCTTCCTCATCGCTGCTGCTACCATCATCACCATACATTGTTTTCTTAAATTCTTCTTCAGCTTTGGCTTGTTCGTCTGCAGCAGTAGCAGTATGCATTGTAAGGGTTTCCAGACCCATCAAGGATTCAGCCTTGGAGTCGGCCTTGGCAATGCCATTAGACGTTGATTTCACCAAAGAAGTTTGTATACCATTTGGCTTACTGTCATTTCTAACAGGAATGAGAACTTTGGCCAAGCTGTCTTCCCTAACTGCCACAATATTGCCCCTTCCTTTGATTGAACCCAAATACACACCAATATGATCTGCAATTATAGATGGAATAGCACCATCATCTGTTTTCATATATGGCATAACTTCAGCCGCAAGCTCCCACTGAGGTATGTCCTTCAGATTAGTAGGGTCTTAATTTCCCAGTTTCCACCACCCCACTCGGGTCCTTTAGGGACCATGCTCTCTGCAGCAAAATTAGCAAAAATTCCTTGTGTCCATCCTGTAGAGCGGACTCTCAAAATTCGTTCACAATATCGCCGGATTTCTGAATCGCCACCATCTTCCTCCAATTTCTGAGCAAGACGTCGCATGGCACTGGGGTTCAAGTGGCATATAAAGAGATCCAGCATACTTTCATAGTCAGATATGACTTCAAAAGTCTCTTTTGCATAGTCAAACTGACCATACCTGCATGTCAATTCTCTATTAGCAACTGAAGGCAGGCACAAGTAAATGGACCCAAGTACAATATTATCTCTTCAATACACCATTCTGTATGCACTTGAGGTCAAGTGTCAACAAATATTACATATGGGACCCATACACTAAAGCAGTGAAATAGACAAGATTATGTATACTTAGGCAAGGCTAGTATTGCCAACTTAAACAAATATACCATGGTATTCAACCACGCGACCCAATCAACAATATTCGCAAGCTTGAGAATAATCAATTTTCAAGGCTCCCCAAGTCAATATTCACGTTAATAACTGACATGGTGTTCGTCGAAAAATAACGCTTAAACAATACATCAGAGCTTCAAACTGCATTTCGGATATATTTTCAGAGATATTCGTGGAGAATGAAATGTGTCACCTCACATGTTAAACAGAAGCAGCAAGATCACATAGAAATTGAATTCCATGCATCTTTTTGTATAGCAGTCTAAGTATCATTTGGAATAACAAAGGATGCATGTGTGTAATATGTTTGTCATCATGCTATATGGAATATAGCTAAAAAGGAATTAACAATAACATCACCAACTCAAAACCACTCCAGACTTCTGACCAAAAAGGAAAAAAAAAAAAAAAAAACCCACTCCATAGTAAAAGCCGTCAATGTCTCACTTGTCACACTATTGGCAGTCAAGCTCAACAAGCCAGTTCTTCCAGCACCAAATCATCACTGCCCAAACAAATATTGCACAAATTTCCAGCAATGACCTCATTCATACCAATAGGATTTACAAATCCAAGCATTTAGACCAAAGAATATACAAGAAAACAATAGATTTCAACAGGAAATCCCTTATACATTACTATATTGATTTATTATAAATCTGGTGTATATGGGAGCAAATGTCGGATCAAGATAATTACAAGCAGAAACGGAAATTAACAGTACAGGTGGACTTTAAGAGTTGTAAGAATTGAAACAAATTATTAGGAATGACATGTAATGTGAACATTTCTCGAGGCAAGTGAAGTTCCCAACTAGGTACTTATGTCTACTTACTTGATACAGGCATATCCCAATTGTCGAAAACGATGGAACAAATGAGAAGTTGGAGGGCATTTGGGATAGTCTCTCGAACGCAAAAACTCATCCTTCAAGACTGATAGAGCCGTAGAAAATCGGAGGGCTTTAATTGCATATATACCCCTCAAGACCTAGACAGCCAAAACAGTAAATAAACAGGATAGGTCCTAAGATGATTGATTATGATGAAGTCTGTTGAACATGGTGAAAAGCAAACCTGTGTGAATTGTGGACCCGATTGAGAGAGTGATACAGCTAAATCCCCACAAACAGGAGGACCTCTTGCGAGGATGTTGAGTGATCGTGGAGTTATACGCAAGCTGTCAAACCTTGTTACCCAAAAAAGATATTGCATGTCAGGTTTCACTAGGATCTCATGCAAATTCATTTAGCAATAACATGTACATCTTCACTCCAGACAGTGTAGCATCAGGGTTGAGTACCTTGACGTTATTTGATATAGTATCTCAGAAAGGTCAATTTTTTGCTCAAAGTGTTGTTGCATTGTGGCAAATCCAATAAGAAGAGGTTCAAGAAGTCCAACAAGACAGCTCCTAATTTCAACTCCTTTCTTCTGTCTAGGATTTATTTCGGTAGGGGTGGCCAGCAACAGCCTATCATTCAAAGCACCTACCAAAACTGGAAAGGAAGATCATCCTGGTGTCAAGTACAGTGACAGTGTAAAAATCAAAAGATGAAATATAAATTTAAAAAATGCTGGAAATTTTTAAAACATCCTAAAAATACAAAACTCAGCACCTGCATAAGGCATACTGATAGAGAGAATGGTCCTTGCTTTCCCATCCCAGCCAAGCACGCTAATTGAACTGGCTGTGGAGAACAGAAGTGCAGGCCCAACCCATAAAATAGATCTGAAGTAAGGTGAAGTTAAGAACATACAATGTTCTCATCACATCAATAACAAAATTTTCATAATCTGTACATGTGAAAAGCATGAACTCTACTGCACATGTAGCCAAGAGGAAAAGGCTAATTGAAAAGCCTCTAAATTAGGATATTGGAGGCATTCCTTTGTCAAATCTGGTAGAACTGGTTGCCAGCACATCAAGATCAGCAGATGCTATAAGAACCCTATGCGTAGTAATTATTCCTGCAACAAAGCCTCTGAGAGTTTCCTGCCAATGCACCTGCCGAAGTCCGACTGACATCAACATTTGAATTGGCAAACGCATTTATTCAATGTCATACATAAAATTACAAAAGAAAAAGTATACTAGCACATGTCAATAGGATTATCGACATTAAACAACAATACCTAACAATCAGGACATCAAGCCAGTATGATTTAGATGAGTTCAATTAATCACATAACAGCAGATAGGATCACATCAAGAGGTAACAGCTATGTCGTTGAACCAGCAACAAGGTGGCAAAAGAAGTCAGAGGAGAGGACATGAATCCTCCACAAAACTAGAGTGCATCATTTGAAATTGATACTAAAAGAAAATTTAAACCACATTTCTATGACCACACCCTTGCAGATTCTGAAGTGAAACAATGGAGCTTTTAAATCTCCTCATTCTTGAAATTAGTTCACAGATAGGGAAAGAGGAAGAGGATCAATTTTCTTACAAAGAGATTCTCATTTCCTACCGAAAGTTACAAAAAACACATGCTATAATATGTGCACAGAAGCAGTTTCATTCCTATCAGCAGCACCTCAACACATATTCCTCAAATGTAATTTAACAATGTTCATCCAGATCCACTATCTACAGATCGCAGATTTGTCTTCCAAGTGCACACAATTCTCAGGTGCTCCTGAACAATCTAAAGCCTATATCTGCCCTCAATAAAAAGTTAATTCCAATTCTATAGCTGGTTGAAATCGGCAAAGTGTCCTCATGACTAGTATTAAGAGAAAGGTTTCCCAAATCAAACTGCAAACTACATGTGGCCAAAAAGCGAAAAAAATCACAAGCTCATGCAGGAACCAAGAGTTTACAGAAATCCTATGTTATAACATTCTAACAGACCCACAAAAGATAAAATTAACTACAATGGTGAAAATTGCTCAGATCTCTGCTCGACAAGGGGTATCTTTATGCTAGTGTCACACAGAAAATAAAAATATATCCTCATGGACATTTTCTTATATCATTTGTCAGGACTGCAGGTTGCCTGGACAAAATTAGTTAAAGGTCAAAGATAGCCCTCTTCTTATCAGGAACATTTTCATTCAAGTGGCACAAAGGGGATACCAACCCATTTGCAAAATCAATTACTGGATAAAGAGTCCAGAAGGCTTAAAACATTTCTAGTTAACATTACCTGGAGAACAATCTCATTTACTTTCAGCTTAATGGATTTTTTCCCTTCTGCTTTTGTCGATATGTAATGGCCATTTGTAGTTGAAAGGCGGGACCCTTGGACCAGCTTCGCCAAACCGATGGTGTTCCCATGTGAAGCAAACATCAAAGTTGACTCTGCACATTAATCTGGATCATGTAAAAGCATCTAACAAGATATATGAATGACAAAAGCAAATTCCACTCTTCAGGTACCTATAGGAGTCGTAAAATTCTATCAACTTCAGTTTCAAACATGAATGGAAGAGGGCCTTGAATAGAACCAACATTAGTATCTGCAGATTCGCTTTGCTCAGCACTAGAAGCTTCCTTCTTCTGATTATCAGCTTCTAGTAAAGTTCCTCCTGGTAGTACAAATAAAGAGAGTCCAGATTTGTCGTTGTCGAGTACTGCAAACTGATTCTCATTTGGACCAACAAATGCAGCATCTAAACCTGAAAAGTTCAGAAATAAATGATCTAAGTCATTCTGTGGCTTTTATATCGATGTACATGAAGTAAAAGTGGATTTTCCTTGGAAATTGGAAAGACAAACCTTTGACCGAGCTCCCCTTACTGTTAGCAGCCTGAATATTAGTATTTTCCCAGTAAAGGAAAACTTCATTTGCAGCACCTCTGCACTCATAAACAATGAGAAAAAGATGCTGCTTCATGCTGTAGACTATGCGTGTTGGATAGTAATCCACATTCCCAGGGATCTGCAATTGAAATAACATACTGCATCAATTATAAGAGGACAAGTTTCTGGAGACATTAGCCTAAGGTGATTGACAATTCAAAACAATATTCCAGATGCCAGGGTTTTGCGTTGCATCATACCGATTTTGAAGTTTCTTGTAGATAGAATCTGTCCCAGAACAAAGATTGTATGCCATGAGGTTTAGGTCATCTACATAAAAAGCTCGGACAGGATAGTGAAGGACTCGACTCTCTTTATTAAAGAAATTCATCTCCAAATGGAATGGCTGCCAAATGAAAATGGCTTCAGACAAAAATACAATGAAAATAGATAGAGATTGTAGAGATTGAGCATCAGAGACTGAAAAGTTACCTGGCAAACAGGAATATCTTTCAGAGGATGGCTAGCATTGGAGACAGTAACAAGGGGTAATCGAGAAATAGGAGCACTTTTTGCATGACCTTCCATGAAATGCTGCAACAACATACCAATAAGTAGTGTGAACAATCTGAAGAGAAAATAGAGACAGGCTAGCTAATATCATAGGGTGGAAAAACACCTACTACAGAAAAACATCAAATAGCACCCACAAATCTGAAATCTTTTCCAGCATGAAAAATAATAGAAACAGTGAAACCACTTATTGCCAAAGGTAAAAATGTCATCATTTCCTGATAAAAATTCAAAGAAAGTTGAAGTTCAAGGGTTTTGTCAATATGAATTTAAAGCAATTTAACCAGCCCAGACCTGATAAGCATTTCAATGCGTTAATAGTAAACAAATTTAGAGCACATTCCTTTGGGCCTTCAAAAAATTCCCAATCCAGGCCTACTGAAAGATTGAAACCCATTGCATGGGTTACGCTCAATGAAAGTCTTTTTAAGGTTCAAATTTTTAGCTAATGCAGCCAACTGACTTCTGAACTGAAATCTGAATTAATTATGCTCCATTTATGAAAGACAGAATTAAGTACATATTCTCATTCAAACCAGGAGACACTACTACATCTATATTCAAAGTGCAATAACACAAAATGCAGCTCTCAGGTAAACCGTCTTAGTTAATATTGTGCTTGGGCAAATCTTATAGCGTATTTCAGATGCAAGAAGATTTATAAATTTAAAACTTCCACAACTCAACCATACCCTTATATGTAAAGAGTGATTACACAACCACATAAGACTATGTTATACAGCCCACCCATGGTTCAAAAATCTGGAAAGCAGAAAAGGACTCATGTCTCGGCTGATACTTCTTTTCATCATACTGTGTAACTTGGAGATTATATATTCAATAACTTTGAATCAGTCTTGTATTTTATTAGCAAGCTTTCCTTCTGCTATCTAATCTTATATATTAATCATGTGGTGAACGATTTTTCAGTAAATTTCATCGAATATACAAAGGACTGGAGAAGAAAAAACAAAGGCCAAGGAGAAGACTGCAACATGCAGCCACACATTGCCAAATTAGTTAGCTGAGGTAAAAAAAAAAAAAAAAAAAAAAACCATTAGATATATATGTGGTAAAGCACAGAAAGGTGAGACAAATAATCAACATTAGTCCACAAAAATTAAAGCAAAGAAGAAACATACGCTATAAAGAAATGCCTTCCTTGCAATATCTGAAATTGTAAGGTGATTTTGACTGGAAAAAAGATCAAAAAGAAATTAATCATTCAACAAAGATACAGAATAGCATAAATGATTTCAGCAAACAGATAAGCTCATGTAACAGGGTATAATAAAAATGAACGCTGTGAGAATTTCTGGACTCACCCCTTCAAGTGATGCTCTTGCAATTGTGCTTGAAGTTGATGCTCGACCAAGATTCCAGAGGAACCCAAGGAGGAAAGTTTCTCTTTCAAAACAGATGCTGCACATCACTTATGAATTATTAGTTCACATATTGGAAGCTAGAATAAAAATATTAGCCATAACCAATGAAAATATTACTTGATGACAGTAAAAAAGATGATATATGATTAGATGTATATTCAGGATGCACTAGAAGGATTTCAGGAAAGTCACTGATGATGGTCTATAATTTTACTAAAACATACAAAAGCAAATATTTCAGAATGCATGGATTGAAGATAAGTTCTCTAACCCCACAGAGGAAAAGTGTATAACAATTAGAACTAAAACTTAACAAGAAAGGGGACAGAATTCAAAGGGATTCAAGATACGTTCAATCACCCATTGGGTGGAAGAGAGGGTCATGAAACTAGAACCTAAATCTAATGCCTAGAGGTCCATGGTAATTGCCAAGTAAGCCACTCCTTTTCTTGGTAAAATCACACATTTTCCTCAAAGAAGGAATTTAAACATCCAAAAGTTATCCATAAGTTAGACCAAACATTCACCAAAGAAACACATTGTCAATAAATATAGCTCATGACTATTAACTTGACTGAAATTGCTTGAAAAGCATCGACACTATAGAATATCCGAAGATGCAGCAATAAATTGAGAGAAGGATAAATCAACTTATACATAGATGAGAGTATTCAGCAGTTGTTAATAACAAAAAAATAGGTCAAATGGTACATCAAGGTAAATACTAGAAATCACCTGAAGACCCCTAGCACTTTGGAGAACTGCAAAGAGTTGTTTCCGTCCCTCCCGAGTGTATGCAGCTCTACTTTTCGGGTTGTCAGTGCTTGCCATACTCTGTCAATGGAAAAAATGAGATTCATTTCACAAGTCCAATCAGGATACTTTGGTAGTAATAAGTAGATGGCTGCACGTAACTGCAAAGAGAAGAGTGGCTAAATTCAATTTGGGATGCACTTCTAATGCTCTAATCCGTGGTAAGGGATACACCGTTTCTCCCCTTGTTGAGATAAAATGTTAGGGATATCAATTGGTTCAATTGCTGCAGCCAAAATCAAGAAGACCATGAGCCAAAGCAGATCAGAATATGTGCAAGTACATGCAAGGCAGAGGAGAAACTAGACATCAGTTATTTCAGCTCCAGCACTTCAACAGTTGACAACAACATCAAAGTTGCAGAAGTCAAGAACTCATGAAGAAAATGAAAATACATCTTTGGAACACTGATTCTGTTCATAAGAAATTAGTAGTCAGGACTATGGAACACCAGTAATAATTATTTCTTATTTGGCAAAATATTTGTTATATGTTAACAATGCCACATAGATTATGGAGCTTTTACTAATGACTCCTGCAAAATAGACTGCATGTGATCATGATTATTGCTTTACTTTCCACATCCAACTGGATAATTTATAGATCGATACTGAATCATCCTATCATGCTTCAGATAAGCACTTCATTCACATAAAGAAGCAAACCAAACTCATGCTGACTTCTTATCGATGCAAATTTTATATATGGGTCAACAGCTGGAAGACTAACAATCCAAAAAGAAGCAGCTTTCACCCATGGAATGGAACATATTTTAGCAACTGGGGGTCAAAAACCCATTATTTCAATATCCATGAGAAAAAAGCCTCTTCACAACTTTCAATATCAAAAGCTGGTCAACAAGATGCAGGGAAAACAAAAATACTTAGAATACTTATCGAGCTAGCTGCCAAAAAGCCAGTGCAAATCTTATCAACCAAGTAACAAAACACAAAGTTCAATCCACAACACAACAAGCACCATCCACCAGACTCCCATGATACGTAATAAATGCAAATTGAATTTCCAACACAAACCATCACATGGTTTCCATATTTAAGTTCTTTTACATTATCTCATATGTAAAATGTGAAATCATTGCCAGCATTTAAACATATTGGACTGAAATAAGAATTTAAAATAGAGGAGAAATCAGAGTTGCTCGCGTCAGGAAAGAACTTGACAATTTTTTTCCTTATAAGATCAAAACACTTTGCACTTCCTTGAGTATCAAATGACGGTTTCACACAAAAAGAGACGACGGGAAAAATCAGCATATTCTGCTATGGTGATGTTGTGAAATGCATGAAGAACCCATAAATCTGGAATACCTGCAGGTTCAAAAAAATTTGCTTGCATGGGTGGTCTGTTTGGATTAAGGTTCACACGTGTTTTCCAGACTTGAAGGTTCCCATCCTTTGAAAGTGTGACTAGCAGCCGCAGCATTGAAAGCCAAGCAATTGAAATAATTGGTTGAGAACCCACCTGCGTACTGGTTGCACGTAATTAGAATAATGCATCCATGGTCAGAAATTGTTACTGGGGCAATAAAATTCTTAACAGAACATTATAAACACAGTAAGAATTGCGTCACCACTAATCCAGAATGTACCACACAAATATCAATAAATTAGAAAAAAGTACTGCAAAATTGTTATGATATCATGGACAATCCAAGCATCTTTTTGTTTTCTTTTGGCTTGGAGGACCCCACCGTTTAAAAATGACATCTCTATATCAAATTGCAACTAGTCCAGATCATAATAACAAGTCGTGAAGCATTATACACCAATTGCCTAGAGACGCTAACTGTACCATGACTTTTTCATCCACATTCCAAAAAAATTCCACTGGGCATATTATCCAGGATATTGACCCCCTATTAAATGCTCCAATTATCAAGATCTTCAATCTTTCCAAAAGCTAATATTTAAGGAAATGTCTCCCTTCTATTGTGATTGATCATCTGTACATAGGTGAATTCCCTTGGTGCTTCATCAATTTACCCACATAAAAGAACTACATTGATGTCATGTCTAAGGACAGAATTTTAAAATAGCAATGGATAGAGCTTTAATAATTTCATGGCAACAATTGTACTGCAAATCAATAGCTATGACCAAAAATATAACTCACATATTATTTTTTCGGGTTCGTATATAAAAGTAACTAGACCATTACCGATTCTCCACTTCTAAAGCTTGAAACATGAAGATTTAGCTACTTTTGAGATATTATAAACAAAAGATTAGCCACTGTACATAATGTACATTATGCATGTTCACCACACACATTGCAATAGGCATTTGATTCCTAGTATGTGATCATGCTTCAGAAATGCCAACTTCAGTAAATGCAGAGACCTATAATTACACTTGATTGACTGGAATTAAGACCTGCTTCACTCAATGATACGCCCACAAAAGTGATGTAAAAATCAATAAATGGAAAAGAATCAGAAGTTGAAGGTGGACCAAGGATGATTATAACATTAGTAATTCACCTTTGTGGATGACAAGAGTGAAAACAATGTTTTGATTTAGACCAGAGGTGCTCAAAAAAATTGATATCCTATGTCACAAGTTAAATAAACAGCATGGGTTCCTCTATTGGCTACTTTTCTATGGACACATAGGATGCTTCTCCTTTATTGAGTCTCCAAATTAATTATCCAAACAAAACAGATACCCATGCATAGGGAGTATGAAATCTAACTTTCCTACACTCGATTGATTCCTATAAAATGTAGTAGCAAAAAACCCTCCCAACCCACTCATTGAAGGGGAGAATGGATAATCCAAGCTCATTGATCATTATTTGAAACCCTATGTAGCAGCAAAAAAACGCCTCCCAACCCACTCTTTGAATGGGAGAATGGATAATTTAATCTCATTGATCATTATTTGAAACCCTAACTACTACCTATTTATGCTAAGTATTCTCCTTCCTCAATATAATCCCATAATGTATTTCCCTGCAGCGAATGCATGTTAACTTATAGTCATTGTCAACACGGTTTCTTTGAAGTCATTGTCAACATGGTTTCTTTGTTTAACTTGCAGGTTGCATGGTCTATTTAGTTTCATGGGAATCTTAAGCTCCATTGATGAAAATCAACTTAGATTCTGATTTTCTGGGACTTGCCTTGGCAATTAATTCATCAAAGTCCATGATCTGTAACAAACTAGAATAACTGGTTAGGTGATTTTACCAGTGGGTTGGGTTTGGTTGAAATATTTGAACCCAAATATGTCACTATAAAGGGCATCAGGTAAAAAGAAGAGATGTCATTAAGGAAAGAGACTTAATATACCCCCAACTGAATTGAAGCAAACCCAATCACAAACAACTCTAATTTAGATGCAATAGACAACTTTGACTATGATGATGATGACAATGGTGATGGAGAAAGGAGATGAACTCAGAACGTCCTACTTCTGTAGCAGCATACTTCAATGAAGCCGCACCAACTACCAAGGAGCAAGTAGACAAGTTGACTCCCAATGAACCAGCCCAAATAACCAAACTGGTCTAAAACACAAATAAAAATTCTGAGCCGGTATGACCAGGTTGGTTCATGTTCTCAAGCCTCCGAACTTTTCTAAACACCCGAAGATTCAGTCTCTTCTACCTTTCACATATTTATGATACTATAGACGTGTCATTGACAAGATGAAGCCCCCTAAGCATAACAAATGACCCCAATGCATCACAAGATAACTATTAGAACTTACATTCCAATCATATTAGGTCTCTCAGTGGAGACATCCCATGCCAATAAAGTACCCCGTCTATCACCAACAAAAACCCATTCTAAAGTAGGATGAAAAGCGAAGGCACTGGTTCCAAGGAGCTTGATAGTATTATCAACTGCAATGAAAGCAAAGCCAGTTAAAGCCACACATTAAAATGTCAAAAGGACGCATAGTGGAATGAGCTCTCACGTTGTAATGTGTAATGAACAGCATATGTATGGATGTTGTAAGCTCGAATCAATCCATCTGCATAAGCTACATACTGTAGTTGGAAAAAAAAAAAGTAAACGTTCAGCATTAGCAGTACCCACAAAGGAAAAGGACAGAAAGTTCTTTTAACTGAAAGTAAAGAGAAAAAGGAAGACAATATGTTACCAGGACAGGAAGGCGAGGATGGCAAGCAAGATTGACAATAGGTTTCTTCAAGTCTGTCTTTATTTTTGTTGGTGCCCTACCTCCTTCAACAGTTCCAACAACTACAAGCATGTGCCAGAAAAAACAACCTTATTAATATGGATCCATCAATAAGGCCAGAACAAAGATTTATCTGCTTTGCCAGAATCATATTATTTAAGAGCAAGTCTAAGGCTCTGTGCATGAAATGACAGTTCTGTAGCTACAATCTGGAGATTATAAAGCTCAATAAGAAAGTAGCTCAAAAATGAGCCCAGCAGATGACTGTTTGAGTGGCATTTGTGCTTTATCTTTCTTTCTATGCTTTTTTAAGGACCTTTTCCATGATATTTGAATAAGCTATTAGAGCCCAATTGGTGACGCCTTTTTCCAGGATCACAACGTAAGATCTATTCCCTAGAACCCTTTCTACTAAAGAACAAAAAGACCAAGATGATCCTTATGCAACAGCTCAAAAACATATGCAACCATATATCGATGCAGCACTGCTGAAATTTTGCTAAGGACATCTGTCGTCATCTTGTCTTGCACATTATATCCCAGATAAGAATACAGCAAACGTACTTTCAGTTTAAAAAACAACCAAAAACAATTAGCTTTCCAGTTCTGGGAAACAAATTTCTGAATCAGAGCATTACCAAAGCCCACACAATAGAGCTACAAGATTGCATCTACTGAGCTATCCATCCAATCTAAGTAGTAGCATCTCAACTCAAGTAATGTAGTATATAGGCTTTTCAACGATATTGAATATAACTAAGTGATTGCATAATGCCAAATTTTTCTGCAGTAATTCTAAATGTAGTAGAGATATCCTGGTTATCGGTTAAATCAGATACACTCATTTTTAGTCTTTTTTCCACCAACATCAGCTCATGGCTTGATGCCCACAACTGTATTCCTTCCATCTCTTAATACCATTGGTCTAAGAACATCTTCCTTTCTAGGTAAGTAAATTGAAGATGAGAGAGGACAGAGGTGTAAGTGTGCTTATTGGCAGAGGCCCACTCAAGCATAATGCATGATGTACTTTACTATTCTGGAAGTGTGCATAATGCATGCCTAACAAGGCTCTTCTTTTATTTCTTCAGCTCATCCTTGCTTATCTTTCAGAATATTTCTCTCTTCCAATTTTCAATACCTGCCACTTTATTCTCCACTTGCTATATACACCCGTCAAGCCATCATGACGGAAAAAACCTACCAATAGACTTAAAGCCTTCCATATTGCCTCACAAACCAAAGCATAAACATTTATTAGTGTTTTATAGCTAAGATCTGGTCAGAGTTTTATGCTCCTACAATATGAACTGGATCATGGCAGGTTATAGATTAAGCTTGGCAGAGTATAATAGGCCCCTTTAGTAAAACAGTTCGACTTTCTTGTACCTTTCTTCATAATTTGGGCCATGGCTCTTGAGAGGAAAGAGTTCCCCATTAAGATATTAACAGATAGGTGGGTGATAACTTTGTGCTCTTGGAATATTGTAAGATCTCTGAGTTTCTCTAACCCTTGAGTTCTGTTTATATTAAAATGCTTCAATAAATACAGCAGACTCTCAGTTTCTTTCTAGCTCAGAGGTTCTTTTTGTATATAGATTTACATCCCTTATTTCCTCAAAAACGAATCCTTTACCTTCTAATAGAAAATATACTCTAAAAAGTGTGTGCGAATTATATAGTATACATGCATGTGTGTATTGGCGCCCCCGGGAGAGAACAAAACAAATGCATAGGAGAAAAAGCATAAGATGTAAAAACTAAACATTTCATAATGGATCAATAACTAAATCAAATGAAGAGATCAACTAACCTGTCACACTCATCCTTCGATGAAAACCAAAAACACAACGGGTTGCAGAGGGGTCAAAGCAAGATGGACTTCTGTGTCAATGGAAATCTGCTCCATCCTCTTTTCAGGTGAATGTAACACACAGGTCTGTTCGGAGTCAAAATCACAAGATCGAATTGTGCAGTCCTGTGAAGGGAATGAATAAGAGCAGTGAGGTGAAAAGAAGCACAAGTGAAACAACACCCACCCAAAAAAAAAAAAAAAAAGGAAAACTGCTTCAGATAGGTATCTAATACACGAAGAAGAGAATCAAACAAATAAGACTGCAGCATGATTTAGAGATGGAAGATTACCACGAGTAATGTAAATTTACAATGACTAACTCAATGAGCACTGAAAGAGAAGAGGCAGGGTTTCCTCTCAATAACTCATGCTTGTCCATGAGTGAAAAGGAAAGGAAAAAAATCAGTAAAGCAGATACATTTGGTATATAGTAAATGTCAATAGCTATCTACTTGTTTCCTTCATGAAAACTGAAACAGATACGCTAGTGTAGATCATTCTATTGGATTTAGTTTACAATAAGAAGGAACACAGCAGATCTAGATTCTAGAGATGATAGTCAAAGCAGTGGTCATCAAATTGTGTCCCTCATTGGGGTCACAAAAGTATCACTCACTTCCATCCAGCTGGAAAATTGGTAATTAACTGCAAAAATTTCCTCACTATGAAAATCATGCACTCCTATTTATCATGTGAACTTTACAAGTATGTGCATCTGCATCCATGCATAAGTTTGTGCGACATGTGCAACTGTTACATATCGACCATGAAAGAAAGGATCCTATACCTATATGCTCAAGTTATGATACCACCAGCCTAAAACATCAAATAGACCATGCAAGGACAGTAACGCAGAAACATCCCAGGAACATATCGTCATCTTCATTTAGCAACTTAAAATCCTATATGCAGAAAGCCATCAAGAAACTGACCTCAAGGATAGCAATTACAGCATGCCCACTAGTGGGACTATACTGCATCCGAACAACAGGAGAACCGATATCAATTGACGAAATCTTGCTTCCAGTAACTGCATCAAATTCTGGTTGACACAAAAAAAAATTAAAAGTTATCATTTTCACCACCGGCAAACAACATGCAGAGAAAAGATTATAGGAAATACAGACATTTTCCCAAACTGGGCAAAAGGAAAGTATTATGACATGTAAAAAATTCTGGGTCAAAAAAGAGAAAAATGAATGTAGATGATTATTGACATGGCAGGCCTCATGAAGCTAACTGATGTCTTTGTCTGATCAATGGAAGTTTTGCCACTTCTTCCAGAATCAAGGGAGTTCTGAAACATTGTAACTTCTAAGCACTAATTTTTTTTAAATGAGCCCAATGTGCCAAACTTGTCTAGTATGTGGTATTATTTACACATCTGATCTAGCATTGCACTCGATAGGAAATCTACCCAAGAAAAACTCTTTAAGCCAGACTTGAGTTAGCGAGTAGGTTAGGCATTTGAGTAGCAACCATCCTTGGGTAAAACCGTATTTTGCCTCAAATTCTCTCTATTTTTATTCATATCCATACAAGAAACTTTACAAACTTGGCTATCTTTATAGAAATGAGAAATTTCATCTTCTTCACAACAACAAACCTGACTAATACCGCAATCAAATGACTCCCAAACTACTTCAAACCAAACATTTGAAACATAACGCAAAACAAAGCCGTTGAAGCAGAGACAAGAAAAATCACGAGAGCGGCATTTACCGACGACATGGGTTCCGATAGCCGCGGCGACAATCGCCTGATGGGGATGGAACGCCGCCGCGTGAGGCTGCGAGGGCTTGAGGCCTCTCCCTATGTGCCTCAGATCCAGATGCTGCACCGTCGACCACTCCATCTCCTACTCACCTGAAACTCCGATTCCCATCCTCAGCATCGATTCAAAGAAAAATAAAAAAGGGACGCGAGTGCCCAAAAACAGCAATCACGAACAACAGCTGCGCACGGAAACATCCTCAATCGTCCGCATTAAGCTCAATTCCAGCCGAATCGGTCGATGGCGCCAGCTCGGAGAGGAGTTGCGGAATTACCTGGAAGACATTTAGCACAGAGACAGGAAACCAGGGGACCAACAAATGGACTCTCGGGTGCTGCTGCTCGTTTCAATCGGATTCTGAGAATGTTGCCTGTAATGTCAAAAAAATAGATACGTCAAATATAATCACCAGAAGACATTTAGCACAGAGACAGGAAACCAGGGGACCAGGAAACCAAGAAGCAAGCACGACCAAGCATTATCATAAAGCATTGGTCGCAATAAGACAAGTTTTCTAGTTCTTTCCACTTGAAAGAACCGACACATTCAGGTCCAATCAATCCACTCACCCTCCCCCAACCAGCAGAAAAAACAATATAGGCAGAGGTAGATAACATTATTTCTACCTGTTGCTAGTGAACATCTAAAAAGGCTAGCATCAGCAGCCAATATGACAATTTTTCGGCACCATCAAATCCGATCTATAATAAACCAATTTCGGAAATCTATACAAGGATGCCAAACCAGTACAAATAAACAGACAAGATTGAGTGTGCTCGTCAATCTCAGGAAATAACTTGGAGAATACATGAAACAGATGTCGCCATTTAAAACAAGCCATACACCCAGTTTATTGTTAATCATTAGCAGGATTAAAGATTAGATGCACGATAAGACATCTCACAAAACGGTTTTAGTGTTTTTTTTGGGTCATAAGTTTTAGTCCAAATCACTGAAATTAACCCAACAAAAGAATAGGTGCAAGTCCGCATATTTCGCATATTTGAATAGGTGCAAGTCCGCATATTTCGCATATTTCGTAGGTGCATCAAACTATTTAGTATTTAAGTTCAAATTACTCATGCAACAAATACCAAACAAAGGCACCAGGCAGGAACTACAATCTTTAAATCTTTACAAGAATGGCACCCAAGCTGGGTACGTCAGAAAGCATTGCCTCACTAAACACTAAACACAGAATATGGACAAAGTTTGCTCCTTTCACTTCTTGCCCCCATCATGTACAAAACAGAGAACCCCATAATTACAAGATCCAGAAAATACACGGGCAACCAGCGTCTACCACTACGCGCAACACAACCTTCCACCCGGCGGCAACCTCAAGATCCAGGCAAACCTCACATCACATGTACAAATCGCTACACAGACCCCCGCCTATCACGGCCGGAGCAAAACCAAGGCCGTAGACAAAACCGAGAAATTGCGAGACAAAACCGAGAAGTTTGCTCAACCAACCTTAAGAGACCCCATCAAAGTCTCCCTCAGCGTCCCTCTCTTCACGCATCCCTCGCGAGGCGTGTAGGGAAAGCAACGAGACATCGTTCCAAAAGACTTCGCCTTTCGCCCACACGAGAGAGGATCGCGAGGCACGCGGTCGGATCGAAACCCCGATTCGAATCGGAGAGGAGGAGTAGAGGACGGAATCCCGCCTGCAAGCGCGCGCGCTACGGAAGGAGGACGATGGAGAAGACGAGAACGCGCGAGAGAGGAAGAAGAAAACCCTAGCCCCCAACAGATTCTGATATCTGTACAGCCTTTTGCTGGGAGCAGGGGTCATATTCATAGCGGAGGTCGACCGACTTAAGGTTGCGTGGCTGTGATGTACCGATAATGCCCTTTTGTTGTGGTTACGTCTCGGCTGAGGCCCGTTTGGTTCGGCTTTTGGGGAATGCCATTGGAATACAAATATCTTTGAGAGAAGAGAACTTTCGGAAATGTTAGGCCGTTTGGTAAATTTTAGATTAAACGCAACTTAGATAAACACCGTTTGGCAAAATTTACATTTAGAATTAGCTTTGGTTATTTTTTATTTTTTTTAAAGTCTCGAAATCAAATTCCGGCGGCTGGCCACCGCCGGACGGCCACATCCGGTCTTCTTGCAGGACCGCCGATCTGGCGCCGGAGGTCGCGGATGCCGATCTCGGCCGTCCGGCGCGGATCGCCTTCCGGCGCCAGATCCGCCTCAAGACCGCCCGATCGTCCGTCTGCGGCGCCAGATCCGCCTCAAGACCGCCGGGACTGCCTCGCCTGTCGCCCGGGTCGCGAGACCGGGCGACGCCGCCGAGGTCGCCCGACCTCGGCGAGGCTTCTCGGCGGCGGTCGCGGGCCGAGCGCCGCCTTTGGCAAAGAAGAAGACGAACGGCGAAGAAGAAATTGAACGGCGGAGAAGACGATGAACAAAGAACGCGATGAACAAGTAAATTCGCATATCCGAATGCCCAATGCTCAAAGCTGGTCCCCCAAAGATTCGCCCGGCATTCGCCAAAGATTCCAAATGCAAACATTTTGCCAAGTAGCATTTGAAACCCGAACCAAACACCCTTAAATTTTTCCCAAGGGGCTTTGGGGCTCAAAGCGCCTGGGAAAGTTCTCGAACCAAACACCCCTAGTCTTCCCCACGGCGGGCGCCGTCGGGCCTACGTTGGGCCTTACGTTGGGCTGACGATTTCTTAGTTGGGCCCGCCCATTATCAGAGATTATTAATGCCTCTAAATATCCTTGACCGATCGAAGTGGACAAGTGGAACTCCATTCCGCGAAGAGATTACTCGTCCAGACTCTCCAAATTAATCCTTCCAGCTGATTGATTAGGCTTACGCGAGTCTAGCGGGTTTTCAGGCTCATGACCACCTCTCATTATTGGAAAAGTTCCAAAGGATGAGGTTAGATTAAAATGTCGCGACTGATTTCGACTCTTGTTCGAATATAAGGTCATTGAAAAATCGAATCTAATTGCTTAAATTAACAAAATAAATGCGGTGCTCTTTTGATCTCTCATAATCTCAAGCATAGGTGTACTTACTCGTATAGGTTTTTCTTTTATATTCTTAATTTGCACCATGTAATTTAGCCATATGTTATTGACCAGAAAAAAAAAACTATATGTTGCTTTAGCATTTAGATAATTGTATAAATGATTCCTTAATTTTAGATCAATGTGTAATGTGTTCATGAATTTTTAATTTGTTCAATGCATGTTATTGAATTTTAAACTAATATGCATTTGTCAGTTGTAGATTTTTATTTTATTTAATAGGTCCACAAACTTTAGCATATATTTAATCTACTTCCTGTATTATATAAACACATTCAATATTATCTCTTAATTTGAATTAATGAAAGGATGTCATTAAACATTTTTACTTTTGGAGTAAATTGAATATGCACTGAAAGTTTATAGACTACATCATATAAATTAGATTTTTAAAGACGACATTGCATGATGTGCCAATATTTATAAATTATATTAAACAAATGAAATTTTGAAAATTTGTATTTTTCATCAAAAATTTTGTTTCGAGAAACAGATTGGGAATAGAATCAAGAAAAAAAAGTTGATTCTTGTTCCGGAACGAATTTGAGAATCAAAATCAAGAACTCTTTCCTTCGGCCATCTCGCAACCGCCATCCGCCATTTGCCGTCCTCTCGCCGCGCCCCGCCGTCCACCATTCTTTGGCCGCCAAAGGCTAGCCAAACTAGAGTGAGGTTCGACGAGCTTACTGGAGACAAGCCCAGCCACTGGCGAGGCTCGGCCTCCCAGCATTTGGCGAGGCTCGACCGACGAGGTTGATGATGCTCCTGAGGTTGCCGTCTTACGCCTGGCGCGCCGCCAATCCGACGACTAGCCACAAGAAGAAGAAAAAGATGAGTAAAAAAAAAAAAAAAAAAAAAAGGAAAAAAAGTGAAAAATTTATTAAAAAAATTAATTTGAAATAGAATTAATAAATCTATCAACGTAATTTTATTTCAAAATTAGAAATTTTAAACTTTTAGAAAAGATATTTAGAATCAGTTCGCAAGAACAAAATAAAATAAATCATTTATGACTATAATCACCTCCCGCTGCCCTTCCCCGCCGCTTCGCCATTACTCTTGCACTGAAAAGTTCCCTCCCGGTTCCGGAATTCGGACGATGACGACGAGGTCGATCAGAGGAGCCGCCGCTTTGACCCGCGCCGCCGCGGCCGGCGGAGCAGCCGCCGCGGGCGCGTCCCAGCACCGCCTCCTTCGAGCCGCGCTCCGCGATCTCCGGGTGGGCACGAGCTCCCCGTGGCTCTCCGAGGTACTGACCGGCCGGCGCTGGCCGTCGATCCCCTCCGCGTCCAATGGCGCCGCGGGGGCCAGGCTCGTGTCCTCCGCCGCCGCCGCGGCGACGTCTCCGGCTCGGGAAGAGGGCTCGCGAGGGGCGAGGTTTCTCCCCGGTGACGTCGTCCTTTACCAGTACGAGGCTTGCCCTTTCTGCAACAAAGTTAAAGGTTAGCTACCGGGCTTTCTCTAGAATCTCTTAAGAAGCTAGAATAGTTCAGCGAGGGAAGCGCTTCGCCGTTTCGGTACGTGCTGCTTCTTGTTTGCGTGGGAAGTAATCGGTGTTCTTTGGCCCTCGAAGGCTGAGCATGCGAAGTTTTGCTGTAAGAGATTCAGTCTAGTGGTGTGTATGCACTGAGAGAGGCATCTTGGGGATGTACGCTTTGGCTGATCCCTCTCTCTGGTTCGAATCAGAGTGTCCTCCAGATTTTGTTCGCTCACAGTGGTTTCTTTGTATTTGTAGCATTCCTTTTTTCCTCTTATCATCACAAAGGGAAGTTGAGGCTTGGGGAAATGTAAAATGATAACAATGAAGTTAATCGGATCGCATTGGACACCGTAACCAGTATCTACAGAATATGTAGGAAGATAGTTCTTGGCCAGGAAAACCAAACTAAAGTGAGAGAATTTAAAATGCTGAAGTGTGCCTTCGCTTGTGCTGCTGGTATTACGGCATCTCTCATGATTGTTAGTACGTCAGTCGTTGTCCATTATTAATCTTGCATGTGGGTATCATTAATTTCATTATGATGTTGTTTGATTTTCTTTTCTTTTCCTTCAGCATTCTTGGATTACTACAAAATACCGTACAAAGTTGTGGAGGTCAACCCCATCAGCAAGAAAGAGATCAAATGGTCTGATTACAAGAAGGTGCCTATACTGATGGTAGATGGAAATCCGATGAATGACTCTTCAGGTTGTTGGTCATTCCCCTTATCCTTTTTATCTCATGCTTGTTCTTTCATGTTGATGCGATTAATGATATCTAACTTTGGAGTATTCAAGCCTATTCTGCCGAACATGCAAGTTTTTGAAGGTCTTTTGATTTTCAGTCACACTCTGCAATGACCGATTTTGGTGTGTGCATCAGTTGTTCGGAAAAATTCATCCTGATGACTTGGCGGAAAATGAGGAGGAGAGGAAGTGGCGTGGGTACAATTAACTTCTCTGCCATTTTCTTTTTTTTTCTGGGGTTTCTGTGACTTCATTTCCTTTCATCCAAGCTATCTTAGACATCTCCTGTTATGTTTCACACAATGTCACTGACTCACCATTGGTGTGTAATACAACTGGATGTAGGTGGGTCGATAATCATTTGGTTCATGTTTTATCACCAAATATATACAGAACTCCTTCAGAAGCCCTTGAGTCATTCTACTATATTACTACCCATGGTAAGGACAACATATGCATTGGTGTTCCTGAGTTGTTTTTGGCAACATATCTGTGTCTTTTTTTCCTTTTTTTTTTGGAATTTTTACCCCATTTAGTTGCTAACTGTTGATAGCTTGTTCCAATTCCAACAAAAAGAAGCAATTAGCATGGAAATATTTGCTGGCACTGTTACTTTAATACTTAGCTGTACTTTCTATTGCTTTACAAGTGAAAGAGCTGTCTACAAGCTGTGCGAAAGCACTGTGCATTTTACCGGTAGCTAGCAAGTAGACAATGGAAGCTCAACCTATGGATGTGCTTAAGCATCTATTTTTCGAAAGAGCATGATCATCATTGATCATTGTTTACCTTCTACTGAGACATGAGCAGTGAGGCTAAGCTAGGTGTGTTGTTATGCTTTAGTTCACAGTAGTTGACTTGGCAGTGCCCTTTTTCTGGAAAGGTTTATTTTGGTATAGCAGCAAGAGTTGACAATGAGTCAAGCTGTTTGTTTAAGGAAAAAGCAAGTAAACTCTGGTCAACCCCATAGGGAGCTTGGTCCACCAGCTCAAGTTTTCATGTATTTCCGCAGTGATATGGTATCACACTTGTTGTCTATTGTAGGACATCAATTCTAAAGCATCCTTAATTCTTAGATCATAGCTGTTTTGAGCATAGTAGGGTTTTGAATCCAGAAACCATCTTTTATTCCCAGATCATAGCTGTTTTGAGCACAACCAGAGCTTTCTGCGAATCTGTGAAGTTTCTTTTTTTGAAGATAAACGAGTTTAGATTTTCTGAATGCCCACATCTTTTGACACATACAACCCAGTAAAATGCGTAGACAATTATGATACTAAGAGTCATACACTGTGGCAAAAGTTTGCAACTGATTCATGATATAACATTAGACATGCAAAGGCACCACAAAGACTCAATCAACATCCATGTGGTCTTCCTTCCATCATGTGACTGATCTGACCTTTTGTGGTTGGGCTAATGTTGCTGTTGATCGTGATCTTTTATTTCTTTTAATCATGTTTAGTACTAGACTCACTGTAATTCATTGTTCGGCTAGGGTTTGGCTCTAGGACCTGTAGTTGAAGTGCACTAGTTTTCATATTCTTAAGTCTTTGCTAAGCGCTTAGAGGATCCAATATCTATACTCTAGTTTCATCTATTTCTAGTGTATTCTAAGCTTTTATGAGATCCATACTCTACTTTCATCCCTTTCTATTGTTGCCTGTTTTAGTTTGTCAATTCTTTTTCTCTCTGATCTTGTGAATTTATTGTGTACTATAGTTTCAATAAATACTAGTTTGATTCACAATTTCTTTTGGTGATGTTTTTTATTCTAAACAAACAGTTTAGAGTGCACCTTTTCTGTACTCCTCGGTGTATTTCTCCTGCTAATTGTGATGAACATCTACTTATTGAGTACCATACTTGCTCTATATACTTCAATGAATTATGATTATAGTATGATGAGGATCCACAATTATAGGCAACTTCAGCTTCATGGAGAGGTTAATTGCCAAGTACAGCGGAGCTGCAGCTATGTATATGGTGTCGAAGAAGTTGAAGAAGAGACACAACATTACAGATGAACGCGCAGCCTTGTATGAAGCTGCTGAAACATGGGTGGATGCTCTTAAAGGGAGGCCATTTTGTGGTAAGCTCAATCGGTTCTGCTCATTGGTTGGTCAGAAGCAGTGAGAAGAATGCTGCAAGACTTGACTCTCTTTTCTGGTTGTTATCTGCAACAGGTGGCGCAGAGCCTAATTTAGCTGATCTCGCTGTTTTTGGCGTGCTGAGGCCGATCCGGCACCTCCAATCTGGGAAAGATATGGTTGAGCATACTCGAATAGGTGAATGGTATGACAGAATGCAGCATGCCGTGGGGAATTCTACGAGAGCAATGACTCAGTCGTGACAGGAGTCTAGGGAAAAAATTTAGAGCAAGGCGGATGTTGTTGTTGAGTCGGCAATGCCCTGAGTCTCATAAGAAACACCCCCCTTCTTTTTTTCTGTCGGCATTTTGAGGCATATCTGCTGTTCTTATAGCATTGATAGAGTACCGTGTCAATAAGTTGTTTTTGCCATTTTGACACGCACTTCAATGAATTGTACGCACTGATTGCACTCTAAGCTGGTGATAAAATCTGCAAGCGGTGGTTAGTGTTCTACGAATGTATGTGCACTGGTGACCTGATGCTTGTTTTGCGGTCTATGTTATGAGGCTCGCCCTCTGCTGCTGCTTGACCCTGGAGAAGCTTTCTAAGCATCACAGAAGTCGGCACGGCATGTGTTGAGACATTGAAGTCGAACCCTGGCCGATAAAATGATAGCAGAGTCTCTGCATCTTCTAACCGAGTTGTTCGGGATTTTGACCCTTGACTGGATCCTTTGGTAAGTTCCTCAACAGTCAACAGGCCAGCCAACTCTAGGGATCATTGACATTCAATTTTCTGCTTTTTCTGCACCTAATAAAATGATAATATATTAAAATGCCTCAAATTGTCATGAGCGAAGGTACTTATATTTAGGGCCCATTGGAAAAATGCAATGGGGAGGAGTTCTCCGAAATGCTTTAGTGTTTGGCAAATTATAACTTTAAAGTGTATTGGAAAGTGACTTTGGTGTAAATACTATTTGGTAAATTAAATATTGTTTGGTAAATTCTATATTTACAAAGGGCTTTTATTAATTTAAAAAAAAATTAAAATCAAATCTAATGAAGCATTGTCATCGTCCGACAGTTGGCCAACCGCTGGCGGCCAGATTTACCTCCGATGAGGCTATCCGGTGGCTAGATTTGGTCATCGGCGATTGGTTGGCCTCTGGTAGCCTCGCTTGAGGTCGGCCTCCACTAGATATAGCCTTCGACCCTCGCCTAAGGTTGGCCTTCTCTAGATCTCGGCCTCCATAAGATGAACAATTGCACCCAAAAAAAAAAAAAAAAAAAAAAAAAAGTCAGCAAATGAGCAAGTAAGAGTGGACTTGTATTTCGAAAATGTCAAAAGTTCAAAGTAGATGCGAAATTGTTTTGGACTTTTAACATTTCTAATACGACATTTGGTTAATGTACTTCCAAAAATGCTTGCCAAATGCCTAATAATTTCCTCAAGGAACATTGAGAGCTCATAACCTCTTGAGAAAACCGAACCAAACAGGATTTTGGTGATTATACTTGATAGTTGTAATTCTCCAATAAGTTTTGACAAATGACAAATTAGAATCGCCCCTTCACATCTAGCAATTTTAGTCTCGCACGGTTGAATATTTTCGCACTAGCATATTTCAATGAAAGATTATAAAAATCTGAATTTAGTGCAATTCTTTTTGTTTTTTTCTCTTTGAACTTGCTTTCATGATTGCGATACTCTTTAACGGAGAGCTTTATTAGGGTGCATTTGATAACTTTTCTATCTCTAAGAAAAAATTTTGTTTAGAAATAATTTTATTCATTTTTGTTCTTGAGAACAAAAAAATAGATTTTTTAATCTTTTATTTTTGTTCCATATATATTCGTTGGCAACTTTTCCATTCCAGCAAAATAGAATAATTAGCTGACAATTTATATTATTTTTTTGTTTTGTTTTGAGAAGCAAAAGAACATAAAGATAAAAAATCAAGATAATTACAAAACATATCCTCAATGGTAATTATCTTCAAAATTTTAGTTTTTATACTTATGGTCAGTAATTTTTTACAAAATATTAGTAAAATTATTGCATTTTTAGCATACCCAACATTTGAAGATTTTTGTTACTTACTATTGTGGATTTACATGAATCGGATTAGCTGATTTTGTTCTAGTGTTGTTTTAATTCCGGTTCCTAAAAATGGAATTGGTGTCTTGATGGTTCGATTTTTGAAGATTGACTGAACAAAACCAACTAAGTATATTTTATTATTTTATTATTTCTTCAAAAAATTAATAAAATGTGAGTTAAATGCTATCTATTCGGTTCCAAATAATGAGAAAAGGTTTAGTGGAGAAAAAGTAGTAGGAAAAATAAGTGATTAATTTCATTGTATAGGATTGGAGCTCTCCTGTCGCACGCGTGTCCACGCCTCCCCACCGCCCGGAACCCCGAAATTCCAATCTTGACCTTGAACTTGACCTCACGGAGCAACCGCTCCACCAACGCGGCTCACCATAACTCGGCGTGCGCCGGCTCCACCCGATCTCTCCTCTCCCCACGAACGAACCCTCCCTCTTTTCTCTCTCCTCTCGTGTCCGCGTTCCTAAGGGCCCGCATGGTTGCAACTTGTTTCTGTTCCCAGGAACAGAAATTTCTGTTTTTTTGTTCTGGGAACAAAAAGAACAAAACGCGTTTGTGTGCGTTTCTGTTCCTTTTGTTCTTTTGTTCCTGTGAACAAAAGAAACAAAAACAAGAAACACAAAAACTTGTTTCTTGTTTCAAACACAAATCGAAACACTTTTCTTTTTTTTTTTTTATCTTATTTTTTGTTCTTCTTTCTTTTGGCCGGTCGCCGCCCTCGCCATGGCTCTGGCGACCGGCCGACGAGGGCGGCGGCCTCCCAGCCCACGCGAGCTCGCCGCCCCGGCGCGAGGCCGACGCTCGCCGTCCCCGGCGAGGCCGAGGCTCGGTAGGCGGGCGGCCTCGCCTCGCCATGGTGGGCGAGCTCGAGCTCGCCCGAGATCCGCGAGGCCGACCTCGCCAGCCGGCCGGGCGAGCCTCGGCCTCGCCGAGCCACCGCTGTGCGACGCCGACCGCGGTGGCTCTAAGAGGCCGAGGCTCGCCGGCCGCCGGGCGAGGTCGGCCTCGCCGGATCTCGGGCGAGCTCGAGCTCGCCCACCATGGCGAGGCCGACCTCGCCGCCCGGGCAAGCTTGATCTCGCCCGATCCGGGTGGCCCGGCGAGGCCGCGCCTCGCCGCCGGCTGGCGAGCTCGGCCTCGCCGGATCAAGGCGAGGCCGACCTCGCGCCGGCACGGGCGAGCTCGATCTCGCCCGATCCGCCTCGAGCTCGCCAGGGCGGCGAGGCCGACCTCGCCCGGCGGCGGCGAGCCTCGGCCTCGCACGGCGGTGGCTCGGCGAGGCCGCGCCTCCCGCCGCCGGGCGAGCTCGGCCCCTCGCCGCCGTCGCCGACAAGGCCTTGGCCGGCGACCGCCAAAAGAAGAAAAAAAAATGAAAAAAAAAAAGAAAAAAAGGAAAAATAAGAAAAAAATAGAAAAAATAAAAGAAATAAAAAAATTATCCAAATTTACCAAACATGTTTCGTTTATTTTTTATTCCCAACAAGTTTACCAAACGCGTATTTTTGTTCAAAAATTGTTCCCCGAGCATGAAATACTTTTTCTATTTCTCGTTCCCTGGAACAATTTTTAAACAAACACAACCAAACGCGCCCTAAGCAACCGGAATCATCTTTCCTCCTCCTCCTCCTCCTCCTCCATCTCCATCGACCGAATATCCAATCCAATCCAATCCAATCTCTCTCCCCCTCATTGCGACTACACCGCCGCCGGAAAATTGACTCCTACTGATATTCAATTTTTGAATACCTCTTGCAGAGCAGAGGCCATGGACTTCAAAGATTGGTGTGAAAGTGAGTGTGTGAGGCTTATTGGGATTAAAGGTACTTCCCCACACTTTTCTACAGTATTCCTTTAAAGTTTAATTTGGTCATTCTGTGGACCATTCATAATGCGATAAGTGGTAGCAAATGAAACAAAAGATTGTCAGCAAGAGCGTGAATGAACCTTTGTAATGACTGCTCAATTTCAAGCCTATGCAACATTTTCTTTACCAGTAATATAGCTTAGTAAAGAGCATGAAGCTTCAAAATAAAAAAGGACCTTAGTGCATTTGATCGTGTTATTGTAGCAAAATATCATTTTCTTGATTTTTGCAGATATCTACTTCCACTCGAGTATAATGCAATCATCATCATTATTTTTCTGTAGATACAAGTTTCCTGGAATATTGCTTGAAGCAGTCACGATCAGAGGCCGAGATGCCGCTTTTGATTGAGAATCTTGGATCCTTTGATCCGGATCATGAGTTCATTGACAAATTCCTGAACTACAAGGGATTGTTACCAGCAGACGTGCTTGAAAATTTGAAATTGCCTTTCAAAGTCGGAATGATGGGAAGGCACCTCTTGTCAGTGGTGCCGGAGATGTGAATTCTGATGATCTAGGGCAGCTCGATTTCTTAAGAGGTCCCGACGAAGAGGGGGAAGAAAGGGAAGAAGGCCAGCCCTTCAGTTTTAGGATTTATTATTGTTGTCAGTAATTGGATCATTATGGGCGAGATCCAAACGGTCGAAGAGTAGTTGGGTTTCATGGGTTGGATGTAAATACATGTTTTGATTGAATGGTCGAAAAGTCATCGTCAGATTTTTATGGCTGACCCTTTTTTGTTCTTCCTTTTAGAGCAACAGCTGCGGCACTAATTTAATCTGCTCCAGCCATTTTGTGCACTCTGTAGTTTAGTCATTTTAGCTGTGTCAAACTTGTAACTTTATTTCAAGGGAACTCGTTTCCTTTCTGTTCTTGGAATACTTGGTGGAGTCCTATGACCTGTAATGCAAGAATTTTCTGAAGTTTCTGATTTGTTAATAACAATAGTAAACCCTAATATCCAGCTGCGGACTATTACCTTAACAAGCGAAAATTACCAATTTTTTTTTTAACCCTATTATAATTTTTATTAATTTAATCCTAAATTTTTTAATTATATCAATTAAGTTTTATACATTTTTACGTTTTGTTAATGGTTGGAAGTCACTGCATTTTTTTTTTAATTCTCTTTTTCTTTTTTACTGTTTCCGTCTAGGCAGCCCTCCCTAGTCACAGTTGAAAAAAAATAAGAAAAGAAAATAGAAAAAAAAATCGAAAAGCATTGAAATATTATTAAGAATTCTCTCTATCAAGTATCGGCCGTGCTATATACACGTAGGATGGCTAATATATATGTTAGCGATTTCCAACTAGATGAATGCAATTGGCAAAACATGAAAACTCAATTGAAAGATTTAGTACCGAATAGATTAATGTTTTTTTTAATATAATTTTCCCCATTAAGCAGCTAGTAGCCTCGACTCGGTTCAAGGATATTCAATCGGCATTGTGCAAGCAATTAAGGCTTTGTTAATTTCATGAAAAATGTGTTGTTTCTAGAAAATATTTTTCAAGAACTTATTTTTCAGGAAAATAACAACATATTTAGTCGTCCGACTCAAACCTGAAAATGAAGTGAAAATTATCTTTTGCCATTCGGTATTTGATTTAATTTTCCTCTATGCACTCCTTTTGATCATTTATTTTTTAATTTTATATTTTATTTTCTTTTAAAAATTCAAAATTTTAATTATTTCTTTTTTTTTTTTTCCCTTTCTTAAAGAAGTTGCCAGCCAAGGCGATGGCTAGCAAGCTGAGGGATGAGCTTGCCAGCCTCTAATGATGCTTGAGCATTGCCGATCTATAAGGCTAGAGCCTTATTGCCCCTCTAATGACGATCGAGTGTCGTTGATTTGACAAGGCTTGAGCCTCCTGTTCTCAAGCTATGCTCGAGCCTTGCTGTCCTTTGGGGCCATTCGAGCTATCCTATGGTTGGTCGCCAACCTATGTTGTAGCTAGCAATTGGTTGAAGAAGAAGAAAAAAGAAAAAAAAGGACAAAAATAAAATATAATTAAAAATTCAATTAAAAAAAGGAAAATAGAAAATAATAAATAATTAAAATGAGTAGTGAAAGAATGCGTTTTCCTTTATTTTTCATGAATTGAACATTGAAAACTTCGGAAAACATTCTTGAAAGTAAGCGAACGGAGCCTTGAAGAAAAGACAAAGCTTCACCGATCCTCTTAATTCATAGTCTCTTTCCTGTATTTACATTGCCTTTCTTTTGTTCTTTGTCCACGTATTTGCTATGTAATTCAATTCAATAAGCAGCAGCTTGACTCATGACATTCCCTGATCTCCACCTTCTTGTTCCCTCTTCAAATCTGCAGGTGGTAAAAGCAATCCATGGACAACCCACATATGTTGAAGTCTACCTCCTCGATCCTCCAAGTCTCCTCGATCTTCCGCTTGTGATTCTGCGCAGCTCCATACCTGAACATGGTCACCGAAGTCTTCCCACCGTGAGCGATGTTGATCCCATCGACGTTTCTGTAGTCCTCGATGGTCGACTCCATTGTGGTTTCCCAGAAAACACTGTCGTTCCCCTTATCGACTTCATCCTTACTAACTTGGTGTCCTCGAAGTGGACCAAGAGGCCGGTCCTCTGGCTGAAGTAGCCCCACACCTTGTGATGGGCGAGCTCGGTGTTTGGCGAGCTCTGTGCTTTGAGGATATTTTGGGCCGCCTCGATCTTTAGAGCAAAGCAGTCTTCACCGTTGATCGTCTTCTCCCCAATGCATACTGCATCCAGGAATAGGTTGGCTGTCGATCTTGGGTCCAAGCCCTAATGATAAGTAATGAAATTTAGAAAATTTAGATCAGACTCCAAAAAGGACCAATAAAACTGAACAAATTGATTGTTAATACGATCCCCCAACTCAAATAAATTCATCATTGATGATGACAATTGTTGATTATTTTTTATTTTCCGGCATTTGATTTGAAGTTCTTTCCCTGGAAAATCTGATCCTTTCTGGTTCTGCTAAAAGAATCTCCAATCATTCCTTGTTTCAAAAATGACTTCTTCCTGCTTTGTTTCTATGAGAACGCTCATATCTCACAAATGTAGTCAATTTTTACCAAGATTTCGAACCGTGAAGCTACCCAAGCCCGACACACGTTTTACCAAGAATACTGATTTCTAAAGCCAGAAGTTTTAAGAGTAATCATAAAAAGGATACCTGAAAGAAGCGGCGAAGGGGTCTAGGAGGACCGCGATTGGCATGGCAAGGCTGAGAGGAAGACTGGTTCCAAGCGACTTTGCCGTTGCTGCCCGCGCTCACCTTGAGTCCCGCAACCACCAGCTCGAGGAACCAGAGATCGGGGTTCTTCTGCCACAGCACGAACCCGCCGACCTCATTACTCCCGGTGGCGTGTACGCTGCCATCGCCCTGCCGCATCTCAGACGCCGCCATCTTCACCTGCCCCACCGCGTACATGCTGTGCACAGCGTTCAATGCCCCTTGCCCTCCTGTGGCCGCCAAGTACTGCTGAATTATGTACTGCGCGGTCGAGGCTTCCTATTTATCGTAATGCCACAGAGAGATTTACTTTAATTTCATTCTCAAAACAGTAGGAAAATAAAGGAGAAGATATCAAACAATTACACATGCAAGCCACGAATACCCTATCATGAAAAGACCTTTTCTCAAGGGCAAAAATGAAAGAAAAGAACGTGATAATTTGCAAATAAATCAAACGTGATTTCCTGACCCATCGATACAGGATCTTCTGGTGCGTAAACTTTTGCAGCGACCAAAGTCGAACGGAGGGCAAAATATTGCTTTCCAAGCACAATGACGAATTAATCATCTGAAAGAGAACTAGGAATCGTTCTTCTTCTTCTTGTTTTTGGCGGGAAAGTTAGTGATGACAGGAGGTTAGGAGTAGGCTTACGATGGTGCAACCCTTGAGGGGTCGGGTTAGAGCCTGATCTGACTGGACCTGGAAAGGAATGAGAGGCGACCCGACGAGCTTGAGCAGAGCCATGAACTCGTTCCTCGACCCGGATGACAGACGCTGCTGTTGCGGCGATTCTGACGACGAAGAAGACGAAGCATACGAACCAGAAGAAGAGGAGGAGGAGGAGGACTTGTTGCAATAATCGATGGCGGATGAGGACGAGGACTGGGCCTTCATCAGAGCGCGGAGGTTCTGCCATCTCAGCACGGCATTGCTACCCATGCTGGTGAACATCTCCTCTGGGATGGGCACCTCCAGGACGGTGTCAAGGCCGTCCTCCCTGTCAAAGTTGGGGCACATCTTCCTCATCGACAGCGACGACCAAGAGGACGTCGTCGTCGCGTACATTGATTGTCTCTTTATCTATATACTTTTCGCTCGAAGGATTTCTCGTCTTTCTTTTTGACCCTCCAAGAGGGAGGAGGAGGAGGAGGAGGAGAGAGGAAGGTTTCTTCTCCCCTCTCTGAGATAGAATATAATAGTTTTTTCTGGATTGTTTTGGCTTTGGTTTTGATTTGGTTTGGAAGTTGTAAGGGGCGAATCAAAAGAAGAGAGAGAGAATTGCATTGCATTCTTTGTAGTTGACGTGCAGGCACGAATTCAGGGCTAAGTTTGGTTGGTTTATTTTTGGGTAGTCAACGAGCTGGTCGTGGTCAAAAGTTCATCCGCAACTTACAACCGATTTCGCCTTGGCCATTAAGAAGTGACAGCGTGGATTTCAAATTCCATTTCCATTTCTGTACCAGGTTATCTCCTATTGATATTGGATCTCTATCGATCAATGTAGCTAACCCTCAATATTGCTCTTGGTAAGACGGGCGATGAGAAGCCAATGAAGTTATGTCGCGACCTGACCTTGTCAAGACCCAAATGGAGGGGAGAAACGGGCAATGAGAAGCCAATGAACATCTTTATGTCGCGACCTAACCTTATCAAGACCCAAATGAAAGAAAGAAAATATCAAGTTTAAGAGTACGAGTTCCCTTGTGAAGAGATTGGGTGTGGAGTTCGAACTTCGAGATAACCCTACCATTACACCTTATTATTCATTAGGAACTTTTTACAATGTGTATTTTCCCTCGATTTCTACGCAATTAGATACTTAAGTTTGAGGACTTAAGTTATGTTAATATTTTTATTAGTGCCCTCTCTGCAATTGGATTTTGTTCGCCAAACAGATCCCCGCCAATCATGGGAGCCGGAGCAAAACCCAAAGGCCGTAGACAAAACCGAGCAGAGGACGGATTCCGCCTGCAGGCGCGCGCGACAGGAGGAGGAAGATGGAGAAAACGAGAACGCGGGAGAGAGGAAGAAGAAAACCCTAGCCCCCAACAGATTCTGATTTCTGTACCGCCTTATGCAGGGAGCAGGGGTCGTATTTATAGCGGAGGTTGACCGACTTAAGGCTGCGTGGCTGTGATGTGCCGATAATGCCCTTACCATCGGCGGCCTCCCGAAGAAAGAGACCCGAGCGCCGCCGGGTCGGGCCTTGCATTGGGCCTGAGGATTTCTTAGTTGGGCCCGCCCATTGTCAAAGATTACTAATGCCTTCAAATATCCTTTGACGGATCGAAGTGGACAAGTGGAACTCCATTCCGCGAAGAGATTACTCGTTCAGGCTCTCCAAAATTCCAAATTAATCCTTCCAGCTGATTGATTAGGCTTACACGAGTCAAGCGGGTTTTCAGGCTCATGACCACCTCTCATTATTGGAAAAGTTCCAAAGGATGAGGTTAGATTAAAATGTCGAGACTGATTTCGAATCTTGTTCGAATATAAGGCACCTAAAAAATCGAATTTAGTTGCTTAAATTAACAAAATAAATGCGGTGCTCTTTTGATGTCTCGTAAGCTTGAGCATAGGTGTACTTGTATAGATTTTTGTTTTATATTCTTAATTTGCACCATGTGATTTAGCCATATGTTACTTACCAAAAAAAAAGAAGAAAAAGCTATATGTTGCTTCAGTACTTGGATATTTGTACAAATGGTCCCTTAATTTTGGATCAATGTGTTTATAAGTTTTTTATTTGTTCAATGCATGTTATTGAATTTTAAACTAATATTCAATGTCAGTTATAAACTTTTATTTTATTTAACAAGTCCACAAACTTTTAGCATATATTTAATATACTTTTTGAATTATATAGAAATGTTCGATATTATCTTTTAACTTGAATTAATGAAAGGTTATTATTAAACATTTTTAGTTTTGGACTAGAATGAATATGTACTGAAAGTTTATGGATTGCATCATAAATATTAAATTTTAAAGATGATATCTCCTAATATTCATAAATTATATTAAACAAATAAAATTTAAAAAAATTGTACTTTTCATCAAAATTTTCAGGTCGTTTATGTAAATTTCTTTTCCTAATGTACCGTGATATTCAATGTATCGGTGCCAAACGTACCAGATTGCAGCAACACGCGTCACCGTAGCATTTTCCGTCACGCGCCAGTTCCGTGGAGAACTCTTCCCTGCCGCACTTTCAAACCGGTTCCAGAATTCGAACGATGACGACGAGGTCGATCAGAGGAGCCGCCGCTTTGACCCGCGCCGCCGCGGCCGTCGGAGCAGCCTCCGCCGGCGCCTCCCAGCACCGCCTCCTTCGAGCCGCGCTCCGCAATCCCCGGGCGGGCACGAGCTCCCCGTGGCTCTCCGAGGTACTGACCGGCCGGCGCTGGCCGTCGATCCCCTCCGTTGCCAATGGGGCCGCGGGGGCCAGGCTCGTGTCCTCCGCCGCCACCGCGGCGACGTCTGCGGCTCGGGAAGAGGGCTCGCGAGGGGCGAGGTTTCTCCCCGGCGACGTCGTCCTCTACCAGTACGAGGCTTGCCCTTTCTGCAACAAAGTTAAAGGTTAGCTACCGGGCTTCTCTAGAATCTCTTTAGAAGCTAGAATCGTTCAGCGAGTGAAGCGCTTCGCCGTTTCTGTACGTGCCGCTTCTTGTTTGCGTGGGAAGTAATCGGTGTTCTTCGGCCCTCGAAGGCTGAGCGTGCAAAGTTTTGCCGAAAGAGAGTTCAGTCTAGTGGTGTGTATGCACTGAGAGATGCATCTTGGTGATGTACGCTTTGGCTGATCCCTTTCTCCGGTTCGAATCAGAGTGTCCTCGAGATTTTGTTCGCTCACAGTGGTTTCTTTGTATTTGTAGCATTCCTTTTTTCCTCTTGTCATCACAAAGGGAAGTTGAGGCTTGGGGAAATGTAAAATGATAACGATGAAGTTAATCGGATCGCATTGGACACAATAACCGGTATCTACAGAATATGTAGGAAAATAGTTCTTGGCCAGGAAAACCAAACTAAAGTGAGAGAATTTAAAATGCTGAAGTGTGGCTCGCTTGTGCTGCTGGTATTACGGTGTTTCTCATGATTGTTAGTATGTCACTTGTTTTCAATTATTAATCTCGCATTTGGGCATCATTAACTTCATTATGATGTTGTTTGATTTTTTTTTTTCTTTTCCTTCAGCGTTCTTGGATTACTACAAAATACCGTACAAAGTTGTGGAGGTCAACCCCATCAACAAGAAAGAGATCAAATGGTCTGATTACAAGAAGGTGCCTATACTGATGGTAGATGGAAAGCAGATGAATGACTCTTCAGGTTGTTGGTCATTTCCCTTATCCTTTTTATCTCTTGCTTGTTCTTTCATGTTGATGCGATTAGTGATATCTAACTTTGGAGCATTCAAGCCTATTCTGCTGAACACGCAAGTCTTTGGAGGTCTTTTGATTTTCATTTACACTTGCAATGACCCATTTTGGTGTGTGCAGCTATTATTGATCAGTTGTTCGAAAAAATTCATCCTGATGAGTTGGCGGAAAATGAGGAGGAGAGGAAGTGGCGTGGGTACAATTAACTTCTCTGCCATTCTCTTTTGTTTCTGGGGATTCTGTGACTTCATTTCCTTTCGTCCAAGTTACCTTGGACATCTCCCTGTTATGTTTCACGCAATGTACCGACTCACCATTGGTGTGTAATATGACTGGATGTAGGTGGGTTGATAATCATTTGGTTCATGTTTTATCACCAAATATATACAGAACTCCTTCAGAGGCCCTCGAGTCATTCGACTATATTACTACCCATGGTAAGGACAACATATGCATTGGTGTTCCTGAGTTGTTTTTGGCAACATATCTGTGTCTTTTGAGGAAGCAGCTTGCTGAATGCTCCCCCTCCTTTTTTAATTTTTTTAATTTTTTTACACCATTTAGTTGCTAACTGTTCTTGTTCCAATTCCAACAAAAAGAACCAATTAGTGTGGAAAAATTTGCTGGCACTGTTATTTTATTACTTAACTGTACTTGCTATTGCTTTACAAGTGAAAGAGCTGTCTACAAGCTGTGCGAAAGCATTGTGCACTTTACTGGTAGCTAGCAAGTAAACAATTCAAGCTCAACCTATGGATGTGCTCAAGCATCTATTTTTCCGAAGAGCATGATCATTGTTGATCAATGTTTACCTTTTCCTGAGACATGAGTAGTGAGGCTAAGCTATGTGGGTTGTTATGCTTTAGTTCACAGTAGTTGACTTGGCAGTGCCCTTTTTCTGGAATGGTTTATTTTGGTATAGCAGCAGGAGTTGACAATGAGTCAAGTGTTTGTTTAAGGAAAAAGCAAGTAAACTCCAATCAACCCCGTAGGGAGCTTGGTCCAGTGGCTCAAGTTTTCATTTATTTCTGCAGTGATATGGTATCACACTTGTTGTCTATTGTAGGACATCAATTTACAGCATCCTTAATTCTTAGATCATGGCTGTTTTGAGCATAGGAGGGTTTTGAATCCAGAAACCATCTTTATTCCCAGATCATAGCTGTTTTGAGCATATCCAGAGCTTTCTGAATCTGTGAAGTTTCTTTTTTAAAGATAAACAAGTTTAGATTTTCTGAATGCCCACATCTTTTGACACATACAACCCAGTAAAATGTGTAGACAATTGGGATACTAAGAGTTATACACTGTGGCAAAAGTCTGCAACTGATTCATGATATAACATTAGGCATGCAAAGGCACTACAAAGACTCAGTCATCATCCACATGGTCTTCCTTCCATCATATGACTGATCTAACCTTTTTGTGGTTGGGCTAATGTTGCAGTTGATCGCGATCTTTCATTTCTTTTAATCATGTTTAGTACTAGACTCACTGTAATTCATTGGTCGGGTTGGGTTTGGCTCTAGGACCTGTAGTTGAAGTGCACTAGTTTTCATAATCTTTAGTCTTTGCTAAGCGCTTACAGGATCCAATATCTATACTCTAGTTTCATCTATTTCTAGTGTATTCTAAGCTTTTATGAGATCCATACTCTACTTTCATCATTTCTATTGTTGCCTGTTTTAGTTTGTCAATTCTTTTTCTCTCTGATCTTGTGAATTTCTTGTGTCCTATAATTTCAATAAATACTAGTTTGATTTGCACCATTTCTTTTGGTGATGTTTCTTATTCTAAACAAACAGTTTACAGTGCACCTTTCTGTACTCCTTGGTGTATTTCTCCTGCTAATCGTGATGAATATCTACTTATTGAGTATCGAACTTGCTCTATATACTTCAATAAATTATGATTATAGTATGATGAGGATCCACAATTATAGGCAACTTCAGCTTCATGGAGAGGTTAATTGCCAAGTACAGCGGAGCTGCAGCTATGTATATGGTGTCGAAGAAGTTGAAGAAGAGACACAACATTACAGACGAACGCGCAGCCTTGTATGAAGCTGCTGAAACATGGGTGGATGCTCTTAAGGGGAGGCCATTTTGTGGTAAGCTCGAATGGTTCTGCTCATTGGTTGGTCAGAAGCAGTGAGAAGAATGCTGCAAGACTTGACTCTCTTTTCTGGTTGTTATCTGCAACAGGTGGCGCAGAGCCTAATTTAGCTGATCTCGCTGTTTTTGGCGTGCTGAGGCCGATCCGGCACCTCCAATCTGGGAAAGATATGGTTGAGCATACTCAGATAGGTGAATGGTATGACAGAATGCAGCATGCCGTGGGGAATTCTACTAGAGCAATGACTCAGTCGTGGCAGGAGTCTAGGGAAAAAATTTAGAGCAAGGCAGATGATGTTGTGGAGTCGGCAACGCCCTGAGTCTCATAAAGAACACCCCCCCTTCTTTTTTTCTGTTCTTATAGCATCGATAGAGTACCGTGCCAATAAGTTGTTTTCGCCATTTTGACACGCACTTCAATGAATTGTATGCACTGATTGCACTCTAAGCCGGTGATAAAATCTACAAGCGGTGGTTAGTGTTCTACGAATGTATGTGCACTGGTGACCTGATGCTTGTTTTGCGGTCTATGCTCCGCGGCTCGCCCTCTGCTGCTGCTTGACTGTGGAGAAGCTTTCTAAGGATCACAGAAGTCGCCATGGCATGTGGTGAGACATTGAAGTCAGACCCTTGTCGAGAAAATGATAGCAGAGTGTATGCATCTTCTAACCGAGTTGTTTGGGATTTCGACCCTTGATTGGATCCTTTGGTAAGTTCCTAAACAGTCAACGGGCCAACCAACTCCAGGGATCATTCGTATTCACTTTTCTGCATTTTCTGCACCCAATAAAACGATAATATAATAAAATCCTCAAATTGTCATGAGCGAAGGTACTTATATTTAGTGATTATACTTGATAGTTATAATTCTCCGATAAGTTCTTACAAATGACAAGTTAGAACCGCCCCTTCACATCTAGCAATTTTAGGCCCCGTTTGTTTGCACTTTTTTTTTTTTTTTAAACAGGTTTTCTGTTTTTTTGTTCTCGAACAAAAAAGAACAAACGCTGCTTGGGTGCGTTTCTTTCTTTTTTTGCTCTTTTGTTCCCAGAACAAAAAAGAAAAACAAGAAACACAAAATTCGTGTTTCTTGCTTCTGGAACACAAATCGAAACACTTTTTTTTTTCTTTTTCTTTTATTTTCTTGTTCTTCTTTCATGGCCGAGGCCGGCCGCCGCCTCGCCACGGCCGGCGACCCGCCGACGAGGGCCGCGGGCTCGCCCACCCACGGCGAGGCTCGCCGCCCCGCGAGGCCGACGCCGCCGTAGCCGGGCGAGGGTCGGGCTCGCCATGGCTAGGCGAGCTCGAGCTCGCCCGCCCATGGCGAGGCCGACCTCGCGCCGGCTCGGGCGAGCTCGGCCTCGCGGATCTCGCCAGATCCGGCGAGGCCGAGCTCACCTGCCGCGGGCGAGCCTCGGCCTCGCCCGGCGGTGGCCCGGCGAGGCCGCGGCTCGCGGCCGCCGGGCGAGCTCGGCCTCGCCGGATCAAGGCGAGGCCGACCTCGCGCGGCCGGGCGAGCTCGATCTCGCCTGGGATCCGGCCTCGAGCTCGCCTCGCGGTGGCCCGGCGAGGCCGCGCCGCCCGCCGCCGGGCGAGCTCGGCCCTCGCCGGCCAAGGCCTTGGCCTAGCGATCGGCAAAAGAAGAAAAAAATGAAAAAGAAAAAAGAAAAATAAGGAAAAATAAGAAAAAAATAGAAAAAATAAAAGAAATAAAAAAATTATCCAAATTTACCAAACATGTTTCGTTTATTTTTTATTCCTAACAAGTTTACCAAACGCGTATTTTTGTTCAAAATTGTTCCCCTGAATGCAAATACTTTTTTCTATTTCTGTTCCTCAGAACAATTTTTAAACGAAACACAACCAAACGCGCCCTTAGTCTCGCACGGTTGAATATTTTCTCACCGGCAAATTTCAGTGAAAGATAATAAAAATCTGAATTTAGTGCAATTTTATTTTGCTTTTTCCTCTTCGAACTTGCTTTCATGATCACGACTCTCTTTAACGGAAAGCCTTAGTAGGATGTAATTTGATAACTTTTTTTATCTTTAGAAACAATTTTTGTTCAAAAAATAGTTTATTCATTTCTATTCTTGGGAACAAAGAAATATATTTGTTTTTTCCTTTTGTTTCTATTCTATATCTATTTGTTTTGTACTTTTCTATTCCAACAAAATAGAATAATTAATTGACAATTTCTATTTTTTTTATTCTGAGAAATAAAAGAACAGAAAATAAAAATAAAGGATAATTACAAAACATATCCTCAATGGTAATTATTATACAAAATTTTAGTTTTTGTACTTATGGTCAGTAATTTTTTACAAAAATTCATAAAATTTTTGCCTTTTTAGCATATCCAACATTTGCAGATTTTTATTAATTACTATTCCAAATTTTCATACTAAACCCATTGTGTTAATTGCCAAATGGAGTCGTAAAATTAGGGGTGTGTAAAATATAATTCCCGAATTGAATCGGATTAGTTGGTTTTGTTCGAGTGTTGGTTTCTAAATGTGGAATTGGTGTCTAGATGGTTCATTTCCAGGTAATTGGATTGAACCGAACTAATTAAGTATATTTTTTGTTTTATTTTATTGTTTCTTTAAAAAATTAATAAAATGTGAGCTACACACCACCTCAATTTGGTTTCAAATGAAGAGAAAAAAATTTAATGAAAAGAAAATAATAGAAAAAAAAAATAAGCGATCACTTCATTGTATCGGATTGGAACTAGACCAAATTATTGGTTCAGTCCGGTCCCGACCTTAAGATCAGCCGATCCAGCTCCTAAGAATCGAATCGGGAACCACCTCTACAAAAAATTTCATCAAAAGTCAACCGAGCCACACCATCGGACGCCAGACGAGACGGCCGTGGAAAGACCACTCTGGACCCCACCGCCACCGGCCTCTCCTGTCGGCACGCGTGTCCACGCCCTCCCCACCGCCCAGGAACCCCGAAATTCCCATCTTGACCTTGACCTCGTGGAGCAACCACTCCACCAACGCGGGCTCACCATAACTAAGCGTGTGCCGGGCTCCACCCGATCTCTCCTCTCCCCCACAGAACGAACCCCTCCCTCTTTTCTCTCTCCTCTCGTTTCCGCGATCCTAAAGCAACCGGAATCATCTTTCCTCCTCCTCCTCCTCCATCTTCTTCGACCGAAAATCCAATCCAATCTCTCTTCCCCCTCATCATGCAGCAAGGCGACTACTCCTCCGCCCCGTACTACCACTACCCTCACCTCCCGCCGAACCCCAACCCCGCCGCCGCCGCTGATCCGCCGCCGATGTCCTTCGCCTCCGCGCCCCCTTCTCCTCCGGCTACTCCCCTCCGATTACCCCGCCTACCCCCTACGGCGCCCCCGCCCCGCCCCCGATCCGATCGCCCCCCCCGACCGCCCCCTCCTACGCCCCGCCCCCGATCTCCAACTCCAACCCCCAAGCGCCGCCGCCGCCCCCGCCGCCGGTGTCCTCCTTCGTCCCTTCTACCCCGCAGGCCCCCTCCTCCTTCCCTCCCTTCGATTCTCACGCCCCTACCAGCCGCCCCCGCCGCAGCCGCCGCCGCAGCAGTCTTATTACGCGCCGCCCCCGGCCCCTCCGCCCGCCCCCGCGCCCGCGCCTCCCCCGCCCGGGCCCTACGATCAGCTTCAGGCCGCCGCGAGCTACCCTCCGCAGACCTCGATCGCGCCCCCCGCCCTGAACCCTAGCTCGGTCCCCAATCAGAGCACGAATTCGACGTACTCGTCCATCTACGCCTCGTCGGCCCCGTACAACCCACCGTATGAGCCGACGTATGATAATTCCGTGAAGTACGATCAGGGGGGATCGTTCCTCGATGATAGGTATGGCGGGGGATACGGTCGTAGCATGTCCGATTACGGGTCGGATTTCTACAGGAAGCAATCGGATGTTTCGCAGTATGGTTCGGGTTCGAGGCGGGAGGACGCGTATGGAGATGGTGTGTTTGCTTACGAAGGAGGGAAAGTCGAGCCATATGGTGCTCGAGGCACTTCTTCGAAATCATCGACCTGGTCTGCGTTCGATGATTATGGAAGACCAATCAGTTTTCCTCTGGGAAGGAGTCTTCAGTCAGCTCACCGAAGATTGTAAGAGCAGTGCCCAAGGCGGAGACGCAGCAGGATGTAAAGAGTGGGGTCCAGAAGTTTAGGTGAAGCTCTTGCCTGAAAGTGGTTCTCAAAGTACAATGGATGTTCTCTGTCAGGTTTGTCTTTGCTTGTTCATTTTGCTTAATTTCTATCTTTAGAAGTTTATAGTGTGCAGAGTAGTAAGTTCATCGTTAGTATTTCAGCGCTACTGAATTTTACTCGTTTAATGCCTAGTTCGTCTTAAATCAGAGGCTAACCTAAGATTCTTTGGGGGTATTCTAGGACAGATAGACCGTATGAACATCAAAGTGATTCATTACAAAAAAATAAACCTGCAAAGTATGGGTACAAATGATCTGATGCAACTGAATATATTACATCTCTTGACCGTTTGAGTTGTGATGTTATGATAGTTTTCATTGTGATTCTTCATTGCAAGTGAACTGAAGTAAATGATGTTTTGGCTAAACTGCCATAATGATTTTAAAATAAAAAGCAAAGAACTTTCCTTTATTGGGCAACACCTGTTTTTTTTTTCTGGAAAACCTTAGCACATCCTACACTAATAGCTTGTCAGAGATGCAAGATTGTAATTTCGTATTGTCTTCATTATTCCAGTTCCTGTTATACTCTTTGCTTATTACTGAAGCAAGTAAAAGGATTGCCTGCCTTAGATGCTAATGCTAATTTTTTTTTTTTTTTTCCATTAGCTCATGTCTTAAGAAGTTGAAGATATGCCCTTTTGATCTTTAAATTTCTTGAAGATCACTGTTTGACGAAATAATTGTTTGATAGATGTGTTATGTGGATTTATCATAAAATTGTGGATTATGAGGATTGTAGATGTTAGTGATAAATGCGATGTTAGCAATCACTGTTTGTAGATGCCTTCAAAAAGACTAATATAATAAAAATTACATAAGTCACCATAAAATAAATCAATAATGTAACTATTACTGACCAAATTATATAATGGGGGAAGGACACTGACTGCATTTGCTGTAGAAAACGTTAGTAAACAACCTAGACTAGCTAAAAGAGGAATGGTGAAAATTGGTATACCTTGAAGGTTTCTTGTTTAGTACCCATATTAGCCCAAATAGTTAGGTCCTCTTTGACAGCTTAATTAAATGCCAATAACTGAAAAATTTGACACTTAATAAGATTAAAAGAGTCTGGTAATACTGACTAATTTTGATTAGACAGATTCATTTAAGCAAAAATTTCACTCAAGATGAAGTAAGGAAGCAGTTACTTAATTTGTTTGATGGAAAAACTTTTGTGGGATTTAGAACTTTACCAATTATATTGCTAAAGCCTATTATCACATCTGCAACTCCTTTTTGCTGAGAAACTAACAAGATGCAATGTTTATCTTCCAAAGCTTATATTGATCAATCTTTTGTTAAGCACTTGTTTTGTTTGCCTTAAAAATTTTCTTTCCTACTAATTTGAAAATTTAACATTTTATAGGTGTATACATGTCAATATTTGCATTTTTCTGAAAGATGTCGTGTTTTGCATAAAATAAAAATCGAATTATAAGCACTGCAGGATTTGGAAAAAATAACTTAAAATCCATACAAATCAAACATATACAGTGTCTAAATTCTGAGAACTTATTTTTCAAATTTATCGTAAGAGCTGTTCATTGATTTCTCAATCTCATTAATAGTTACTTTCACCCTCTTGCCGAGTGCCAATTATTGCAAGAGGAGGAATAGAACACCTATTAGTAAACCAACATAATTCCCTTTGGCATTGATAAATCATGGTGTACGTGCACTGTGTGTTTCGTTCCCCCGCACCTGGGGGGAAATATGAGGTGGAGAACACCTATAATTGAACTCATTGATTTCGTTACTATTCATATTATCTCCTTACCATGTTCTTAGTATTAATTCAAAGATCTTAAACATCTCTTTGTTTTGTTGTAAGATACCTATAGTAAACAAGAGCTGTGACCAATACAGTAGATCATTTTGTCTCTTTCTTGCTTTTATCCTTCAGTCATTTGGTGGTTGATTCTATTGCAACTGATTCTTGATGTTACGTATTCTCTTTCAGATAGGCTTGGATGGAATTCGTATGCTTGATCCTTCGACAAGTCGGACTTTGAGGATATACCCTTTAGAGACCATCACCAGATGTGAAGTGAGTTGATTGTCCTCTTTTACATGTTCTTTTACAGTTTATAACTTAATGTTGACCTATGGATGCATTGTGCCACGCAGGTGACAGATTCATCTATATTTTCATTTTGGTCAAAGAGTTCTGTGGATATTGAACCCAGACGTATTAGATTACAATCAAATCGTTACACAACTAACACACTCCTTGATACGGTGACGGCTGCGACTGTTCAGGTAGAATGCTACATCTGCATTTACCAATTATGTGCATGATGTGGTGGATGGATAAATTAGTGGGCTGACAAGGCTTGTCCAATGTGTGTGTGAAGAAGACTTTTAACCCTGTTATGTTAATATGTTATAATTTGTAGCCACTTATGAATGAATTCTCACACTCTATTGCTGTTGCTTAGATATTGAGTATTTCCTGCCTTTTTCCTTGCTTTCATGTGCATACTGGCGCAAGGCCAAAGTCCTTCCTTTCACATGCATAATGGTGGGATTTGCAAGGCCTTGCAGAAATGCAAGTCAGGCCTTCACTCATTTCTAAACTTTGAAACCTCACTGGACTGGCTGGTTTGACTGGAACTGGTCTAAGGTCTGGTCAGATTTAGACTACTAAATTGTCTGTGGCTAAACTGGCATTGGATGTTTTAGAGTTTTCATCCAGGGACTTACTATTGGATGTACATTGTTCACACCAGCCGTTCATCGGCTGAACCATAGTCTTTGTGGATTTGAACCTATGACCGGGGTCCAAGGATTGAGATGCACTTGTGCGCTTGAACTGTTAGACCACACGTTGCCCATACTTGCAAAGAGATGAATTCATTTAAGGATCCATATCCCTGCATTAGACCATCAATAGAAAATAGCTCCATAGTTTTTTTTTTTTTTTTTTTGTGGACCTTAACATATTATTTATTTATTTATTTATTTTATATAACTTTAAATAGCTCCATAGTTCAGCTGATGGTTTATGTGCTTTCTGGACTGAAAGTAAATGTTTTACATGCTCCAGTTAAAGGAAATGGGTGGAAGGACCAGGCCTTCTGATCCTGTAAAGACAAGTGAACAGCCTGCAGAGAGGAAGAAAGGTATTGCTGACTGGATGAATTTGATGAAGCCTGGCAATGAGGAGAAGGATCACTGGGTATAACGCAAAATCCATTTTTATCTTCTTCATCCTCCCCCCCCAGGGCAGGGCATATGCCGATGGAATTGATGTTATTTTGTTGCATTGGCTATTTGGGCAAGCATGCGTTAGTTTTTTTGTTGCTTGTGGCATTTTCCCTGATGCTGAGGTAAAAGTTCCTTCAGTCGGTGGCAGCTTCTGTTTAAGCTTTGGTTTATTTTGCTGCAATGGTTTGCAAGTAGGCTTTTGGGAAAACAGGATTGTTTGGAGATCTTGATCTGTCTAGATTTGTGGAACTCTATTGAAGAAACAAACTTGCTTCATGTGGACTTAAACGCATGCATTTACATGAACTTGGAAGCTCCATTAGGCAAATGGGATGGAAATTTTAAACTATTTAGAATTCTTCCAGCTTTGCCAGAGTCTCTGTACAGATATGCTTACCTTACGTCTTTGCACACCTGTTTGATTGGTTCTCTTGTGGCCTTACCATAAAATTGCCTTTGTTTCGAAGCATCTAGTGGTAGTCTTTGAAATGGACTTTTAAGGATGTTTTTTATCGTCTTATTTTATGTGGCCCCTCCAGCTTTTTTAAGGATTTCCATTTTGAGTTATATCAATTCTTGAGCAATCACACATGCTCCAAACATCTTCAAATTGCTTATGCATATTTGATGCCTTGAAATCCATTTGGCGTGAGTATTTTCCAGAGTGTGCTCTACAAGATTTCGCACTTCATCATCCCTATTTTATTGTCCATTTCATGGAAGATCTGACAATTATAGATGTTGACATCCTTTTGTATCCTGGATCTCCCTCTTTATAAGGGCTTAGACTAGCTACATAGAGATCTTGTGCAGACCAAAATTGGCTAGCAACTTGTGCCATGCCATCAAAATAGTGTTTTTCTTTTTGTATTTGTGTTGGTCATTTATGTCATCAACATAAAGTGAAAATATGGATCAAAACATGTCAAGTGTGTCGTCTTTGAATTAATCATAGTCACCAAATGCTGATGTCTCTCAGTAAATCCTTTTTGTGTAAAAAGTTATCACCTTTTGAAATAGTATTATATCGTGTTTTACCAGGCGTTTTGTATGCATTTATTCTCATTCTTCTTCTCAATCTTAGTGAGAAGAATGAGAAGTTACTATCAAAAGCATGGAAGTATCAAATCGTTGGTTTCCTTAGAATCTCACATCAGCCTTGTTTACCATAAAAGCTACTCACATTCCTTGGTTTTTGCTTATTAGGTTCCCGATGAAGCAGTTTCAAAGTGTACAGCTTGTGGATCGGATTTTAGTGCTTTTATTCGCAGGGTACATACTTTTATATCACTACTAGTCTCTTCAGTGTTCATCTGTATTGTTTTCCCTCATGTCTGGTTTTTTTGGATTCAGCACCACTGCAGGAATTGTGGAGATATTTTCTGCGATAAATGTACCCATGGTAGGATTGCCCTAACTGCCGAAGAAAATGCTCAACCAGTTCGCGTTTGTGACCGTTGTTTGGTATATTTCTAGTTTCTTTGAAGTGAATGTACCCCACATGTATCTTAGTATGTGCTTGGGCCTGAGACCTGTTACAACTTGCAATAGGCTGGCATATTACACTCCTCATACCTTGTCACTCTAAACAATGGGGTTTTGTAGGCTGAAGTTACTCAGCGACTGAGCAATGCGAAGGAAGCATCTAGTAAACCGGTGGGATTTCAGAGTCATGAGGACCTTGCAAGAAAGCTTCAGGTAGTCTTTCTGATCCTTTGCATAGATAGCTTCAGGTAGACAAGTTCCCTGTAATTTCTTTGTGGCAAAGTCTTCGGACAACTTTGCGCAATCTTTTGTGAGGCTCTTTTGAAGAAAGTGTGTTGTCACGCTATAACTTTCTGACATTATTTGTATGTGACAGGAGGAAATGGAGAGGAATCGCAAAGGATCAGCGGGTAATTCTCTAATCTTAACTGGATACACTTGTTCTCAACGCAGCTGTTTCTTTTCAGAGGATCCGTTTTTTTGATGTACCTGATGGATTCTGTCATGAAAGTACCCTTTTTTGGCTTGTTGTTAGTTGAGCTTCTGTCTAGTGTTGACAGAGGAACTGTCTTTTTACAGGCTCCCAGTCAGATGGTTCTGGAAGGAGGATGAAGGAAGTTGCCTGTCCCATATGCACTGTTCATTTGCAGGTATGAGACCCTTCACCAACAACAGCAAGGATGTGTTATGTTGGTCCTATTGTTAAATACTTCCATATTAAAAGGGGTGTGCTCTGGAATAATTGCAGGTCCAGGTTCCAACCTCTGGTTCTGAGACTATTGAATGTGGAGTGTGTCAGCATCCCTTCCTCGTGAGTGCCCACTAGTGCCACCCTCTTTGGGCAATGAGGCTTCTGCATTATAACTTCTTTGAATTGTTTAGCATGTGGGAAAGGGCTTTGGATGGCTACAATGAGATTAGTGACCTATTTAGTAAATTCCTTTGCTTTCTTTGGAGAATTTGAGCCAATGTTGGTAGTTCACGATATATTACTGTAAATTGAGATTTGAGTTGGTGCTGAGTGTGATAGTGACTTTTGTACATGGATGAACTGCAGAATTGTTGGTGCGGGTATTGTGGTATGCATATCGCATGCCAGTGGCTTGTTGCAAGTTACCTTTCGATGTAAAAAATATTTGATCATGTTAATCCTGTGACTTATTTGCATTTTTCTTCTTGCAAGTATCTTCTTTGTAGTTTGAATTATAGCTACAGTTTGCTTGGGCGTACCCTGTCACATACCTCATAATCATCAAGATCCAAGGGATAAGTTGCAATAAAGTGGCTTAATTGTGTTGGGATGCAGTTTAATCATGTTCATTTATGCCATGGGTCAGGTGTTTTTATATACTATAGGAAGGTATTCATCGTTCCACACTGTCTGAGGATTTTCTTGGTGGTTGTGAGCGAGACACCGAGGACGATAATCTGTGCGTTTCCCCACCTTAGTGAAAAGTCGACTCCGTTCCGCTACAGGGTATTCAAATGGTCCAAGAAATTGAAACAAGTCCAATAGGGAATGCTCATCCTCTAAAGTGAGCACTCTAGCTCTTTCTAATCATGGAATTATGCCTGGAATGAAAATAGGGAATGCCTATTAGAGTGATGAAAATAGGGAGTGTTAAGAGTGGTTCTAGGTTCAATACAAGTTCCATTTGGAACTTACTCGCTGAAAGAGTATTCTTATTTTTTGGAATTTAGAATCTGTTCTGTATACTCTGAAACCTAAAACTTACTTATCCTGAGTTTTAGGGTTGATTTCAAGTTCTATTCAGATTTATTTCTATTATTAATTGTATAATTGTAATGAATCTTCATTTTTAATGACCACCATTTTCCCTCTGTACCAATTGAGAATATACAAAATCAAAAGTCACCTTACCAGCACATTAACAATTGGAGCTTATCACACCATAACACTGAAGTATTGAACATATATACTTAAAAATCGAACCCCTATATTCATCACAAGACTTATGCCTTTAACTATTACCTTTGACTGTTCACTGGACTTTACCTCCTTTACTACGACTTCTGAAATGAACGGAAACTGAGGGTATGAAGTAAGATGGCCGTGTGGAGATTAACTAGAACGTTTTTACGAAGCATTAGTAAGTGTGACCTCAACTCTAGCCAAGCTCTCACCATTGACGATCATTTACAGGCATTGGAACATAAAACACAAAAACAACGAACCAAGAGTTCAGAAACAGATTCAGATATTGAGAAATCACTAGGACTTAGATGTGAATGGCTTGAAGACCAGATAAGGTCATTGAACCTAAATCACTTTACTTTCAGATTATACAAGAACGAGGTTAACTCCCTCTAAATCCTCAAACATTTCATCGAATAGGTGAATGGGCGTCTTAACTGAATGATGTAGAGGCAACGATTCAATTCCATATTGATACTACAGCTGCTCAATAAGTCATTTTCGTCTGAGTCCTAGAATTCTCATAAACATTTCATCGAACAGGCGATCGCATCTCAACTGAATGATCTAGATGCTACTTGATACTATATTGGTACCAAAACTGCTAAATAAGTTCGAAACACTTATAGATACTCATTGTCATAAACCAAAACGTAATCGGTACTAAAACTCTCTGGCCTACATTTCATAGATCTTTCTTTCCCAACAAATATCCTTCCTCACCCCGAAAAATGTTATCTTTCCTCAAAACTGATTCCTCCTCTCCGTGTTGGTCACTCTCCCAAACGATTATTCGTGGTTATGGGCAGAGGAATTGATCACCGCCTCCTCCACCTTCCGCCCTATCCCTTAGCCGCGTCTGCGTGCTCTGCTCTTCCTCCTCACGTTTCAGACGTGATGGATTGAGCTTTAGAGATTGAACTTCAGGCTCCATGTGTCTTGCTTTTATTTAATAGAAAAGCTTATTATCCCCAAGAACAAGTATCTTATTTTAAGGAATTTGATCTTATTTTATGTTTCATATCTCTTTCCCTATTTACATCAAGCATATCGATAACAATAAATAACATGAAAAAACTATAAATGAGTTATATTAAAATTCAAACTGGCATAAAGTATATTGTATTAGACAGTATACTATTTTAATCAAGTTAGTTATAATTGATTTTTTCACTTGTTTGTGTATATGATAACCAAGTCAAAAATAGGTTACAAGACAATATCGATATTAAGAGTACACTAAAAATAAGTTATATCAATTTAATCTCTTCTTTACTAAATTCATTAATTTATGGGAAAATTTCAAATAAAGGTCTAAAGTGAACATTGTTTTAAATCAGTGTGTGAAGTGTTATTATTTTTTTTAAATAAGGATTTGAAGTAGATATTATTTCAAATAAAGGCTTGAAGTGCCTATATCGGTGTCAAGAACAACCTAAATTCGGTGGACGTGAAGGACAATTTTATCTTTTAAATTTTTAAAATTTTTACCTTTTTCTTTTTAAAAAAACTTTAAAAAGGAGAACACAAGTGGGAGGGAGCCGCTCCATCGCCCAGTGGGGCAATGGCAAAGGCTAGCGAGGTCACCACGCTTGAGTGAGGGTCAACAACTTGTGGCGTCTAGAGGCGAGGGCCTCATCGGCCCTCTTCGAAAGTAGGAGAGAGTGGCGACCCTCTCCCAAATCTGGGCGAGGGTGAGCAACCCTCGCCCTAGCCTCGGCCTCGGCGAGGTTGCCGACCCTCGCGCAAGCCCGGTGACCCTTGCCCAAATCAGGTGAGGGTTGTTGCCCTCTCTCATTTCGGTGAAGGCATGCTGGCCTTCACCTTTGGTTGATGAGGGTCGTTGGCCCTTGCCTAGGCATCGACCTTTGCTGTCGCCCCACCGGCGATGGGGCACCGACACGTACTTGTGTTTTTCCATTTTCCTTTAAATTTTATTATTTTTAAAAATTTTCATCTAATTTAATTTAAATTTAACCGTGTTTAAACAAAAATATCATTGATTGGCCGTAATAATTTACCAATCGGCAAGCTGGTGAGACTAGGCCCTTATTTGAAATAGTTATAATGACTTCAAGCTCTTTTTTTGTGATTGATATAGCCACTTTAGGCTTTTATTTGAAATAAGGTTTACTTCTTGCCTTTATTTGAGAAAATGAGAGCACTTCGAGCCTTTATTTGGAATTTTTCTTAAATTATTTTTATTACTTTTCGAAAATCTCCATTTTTTCCTCAAATTAAATGAATTTTGAGGTTCAATCTTCATTTGAGTCTTATAATTGAAAAATCCAATGTCTTACTTCTTAGTAGTAAAAGAGTATAGTCAATTTCATGTATATTGAGTAGATTCCATTTTCTAGGGAAAAAATGGCATCGGCAGCAAGATGATGGCCAATTGAATATTTATGAAATAATTTAAAATTCAATTGACTATGAGATAGTGGGTAAAACGTTTAGGATTTGTTTTGTACTTATCCCAAAAGCTTTTTTGTTAATTCGTGCTAAATGAAGAGCTTATGAACTTGGACTTACTCCATCATCAGCAATTTGATGACACATCCTACGGGAATAGTACTAGAAATGTTTTAAATCTATTGTATTGGTACCCGTTCAGTCTTAAACTTTTTAATTAGATTAATTTAATCATAAACATTTTTACATTGGTACCAATTCAGTTTATTCGACAAATTTTGGCCGGTCGATGCGATGTGGATGTCGGCCGATGATCGCAGGTTGATGTGGCAATTTTTAAATAATTTTTAATAATTTTTTCTTTCCTTTTTCCTTTTCTCCTTTCTTCCTCCTTGGTTTGTCCTCGCGGTGGCTGGCGAGCCTCCTGCCGGTGGCTCCAAAGCCCTCATTGGCCTTCGTTGGCCATTGGGCGAGGGTCACAACCCTTGCTTGGCCTTGCCCAGGGCCGCAGGCGAGGTGGCTTTGCCCAAATTTGGGCAAGGTTAGCCTCGCCTTAGCCTTGCAGTGGGCAAAGGTGAGGTTGGGTGAGGGCCACACCAATGAGGGCTTCACGGCCCTTGCCCAGTGGCCGACGAGCCTTGCCGGCCATTGGGAGGATAGTCCAAGGAGGAAGTAGGGAGAAAAAAAAAGGAAAAAAATTCAAAATTCAAAAAATTATTTAAAAATTATCATGTCAACATTCGGCCACCGGCCAACGTCCACGTTAGCTTTAACTGGCAAAAAATTGGTTGGATAAACTAAATTGATATCAATGTGAAAATGTTTAAAACTGAATTGGTTTAATTAAAAAGTTTAGAACTGAATTTGTATCAATGCAATAGGTATATGATTGTTTTAGTACTTTTACCCACGTCCTACCTAGATGAATAATGTGACCGTGGCGCCTTAAGATGTTTGCGCATGAAATTGTAAACTCCTGAAGTCTTATGATCCTCCATAACAAATAGGTTATCAATGTGGTACTGCTAATTTCTCTTAGCTATTTTCTATTATGCCATTGAGTTGTTGGTTTCTAGATTCTGCTTTTTGGTGATTTAAGCTCCGAACCAGGTTATTAGGGGACATCCAAGCGTGTTGCACCTTCTTCTTCGTTCGTAGTAAATTGGACAAAATTTGCACTGACGTGCCATTAAGTGGGTGGTGGTTGTATCTTTTAGTGTCGCGTGTGATTCCCTCTCATTCTCTGCTGCAAACTGATAGAAAGATAGATTTTTAGGTGTAGAGACGAATATAGAGACGCAATCACAGAAGGAGAAGTCGCAGAAGAAGCTGCAGACGATATGATCGCGACAGGTACAGAGACAGGGAAAGGTGTTACCGTCACCGGAGCAGGAGCTATAGCAAAAGTCGAAATCATCGTGGAGACTAAAGGGCGCCCAAATATGATCACGAGGGTCGAAAACTCGTTATGTAAGTGTAATTACATTTTAAAAACTTTCAAAAAGTATGATTGAATCATAAAAATTGTCATACCAGTCCAATAAAATCCTTCTGTTGATTGCACTTATTAAAATTTTAGGATTTGATTGTATTTTCGTGATAAGTTTTAGGACTCGTTTCTATTATACTTTTTGAAAGTTTTGAAAATTAAATTACACTTTTTAAATAAATTTTAAGATCTTCGGTGCTTTTATCATTTTTTATATTTTGATCGTGTTCTCGGTGCCATTTGGCTAGATCATTGGCCGTCGTTTTTGCAAGAATGGGTCAACCGGGGCAAGATTTTGCTTCATTAATGCCAAGTGAGTAGACTCCCCTTTTGCGCGCTTAAAATTGCATAATGTGTGGCGCAACCTACGTTTTGATCTCGTGGAAAGTCGAGTGTTCACATAGGTCACGAAAGGCCATGACTTTTACATCACTTTCCTAAAAGAAATCTCTGCCAAAGTCTTTGGATTTCATTTAACGAGTGGGACTCGATTCCAAAATAGAAACTGATCAAGTTCGTAAAGTCACCAATGAAAACTACAAAATAAAATATTTTAAAGTCTTCAAGGAACCAAAATTACAATTGATATAGACCTATCTATGAAATCCAACCTAACTAGGGGTCATCACTAGCCTATTGAGGCTGTCTAGGAGCCAAGTGAAAAATAATTTTACGTAACTAAAGATTTGAGATCGGGCACTTGATTATACTAATTCTCGAACTAGTGTTCTTTTGGTATGCTAACTAATGTTGGCTAATGATATTACCTAGTGGGGGTGAATAGGTGATTTCTTTGACCTTGACAAGAATTGCGGAATTAAAACGATCCAGTTTGATACAAGCTTAATCGGATGAATTAAAGTCTTGGTATAAACAGTCTGTTCATATTCTTATAGCAGTAGGTGTTCCACTCTGGCAATTTTTTTGGGTCCTGACGAAGTTTCCAGAAAACGTGTTCGATTCGTTGGCCTTACTTTCGGCCAACGCATTAGTTGCGAGATTCTGACAAGCAACGGCGATGAAAAGTCTTGGCATTAGCGGTCTTGTAAAAGATATAGCGCGATTGATCTTATTTAAGTGTTCGGACTCCGTGACCATATGCTCTGCTTACTTTTCTCTCGATTCTTTACAAGGGTCTCCTCGTATCTGAAAGTGCAGGGTCAGCCCGTAAATATGGTGGTTTTGTGAAGATTCAGGGCGATAAGGAATATCGGATGGGACCAAAAGTGCGCCATGAAGCCCTTATTGAATGTATCTGCCGGAAGTTGGGGTGGCCCAAATTGGTGTTCTGGTTGGGGAATTAGCATCACATGTTGTGATCTCGGAGCGACAAATCCGAGTGCCCACATCTAACATATAATTTTCATGAGCTCGGCTATCTTATTGGTGCCGTACTTTTAATTTTCTAACCCTCTAATACCAGCCTCGGCTTTCAATGGAGGAAAACAGGACAGTACTTTGACCGGTTTCTTTCTTTTTTTTCATTTTTACATTGTTTCCATTTTCTCTTGGCTTAATTTAGGATTAGAATATTTATGAAGGCCCAAAAAGCACCTATCTGAATGGGGGAAACTCTACATATCCCATTAAGTTCAAACCCTTGAATTTAAAAAAGAAAAAGAAAAAAAAATTACATTCCACAAAAACAAATAATAACAAGTAAGAAGGTTTTATCACTAAGCTGAAAGAAATCGTTAATGTCATTAGAAAGATCTATTAAATTCCAAAGATGAGAAAAACTTGAAATGTTGGCTTTATAACTAATAAGAAAATCATTGTGCATTGTGACTTCTAATTCATTCTGCTCGATTCATTGCTCTAAAAAGACTCTCTAGTAGCCTAAAAACATTAGCTTTCATTACTACAGACTTAGGATTGCTTGGTGTCATATCTCACTCATCGCTAGCATCTTCAATTGAATTGTTTATCTCATCTTAATCGCTAACATTATTTTCATCAGTAGAGCATTGTGTGGCTATAATATGTGTGTGTATATATACCAACTAAAATTCGGCGTTATAAGACATCTTACTTTCTTGTAATCAAAGAAGTAAAGATTAAAAACTTTCTCCATTGTCATGTGTTAATCCATTGCAATATCCTCAAATAATCAAAAGTTCAAAGTACACTAGATATTCACCTTCATTTTTTTTTTTTTTTGAGTTCTTAAATTTCTTTTATTTAGGAATGAAATCCACCAAATCTGTTTTTTTTTTTTTTTTTGTTGCCAGAGATTAATATTAACTATTCAAAAAGTTGCTATTGAATTCTTCCTATACTACTTATTGTTCAAATATTATCACTTTGATTTTTTAAAATAAAGAGAAAAATGAATAAATCCCACCAATTTGTTGACAAAAAAAAATTATGAAATCGACAAGTTAGTATCATTGCTCCCAACTTCAAAATCATTGGCTGACATTCCACTATCTATTTTATAAAATGATCATACGGTCATGTATTCACTTTCCAGTTTCAATTTACTATCATCTTGAATGTTCTAAGTTGCGACAAAATGGTGGGTTGTATTTGACCATAGTGAAAGCTTATATTTCCTCCAAGCTAGAGAACCTTGTGAAGCCTTAGCTTTATTCCAAAAAAAGTAAATTCTAGAATTTTAAGAATAGGTAAATAGGATTAGCTCATTAGCAGCTCGAGCTCATAGACATTTCTATTTTGTTTGGATTTGAGGTCCTTTGGAAATTATGGTCATTTAGGAAGGAGAGAATTGCCTGAAAAAATCGAAGTGCCTTTGTGGTTATCTAAATAGGTCTTAAAGAAATTTGGGCTACATCATACAACATTTATTATAATATAATTATTGATTATAGTTTTCTTTACATTTTTAGAATCGATAATCTTTTAAATTTATCTGGTATTATTCCTAATAAAAGATAGGTTAAATATGAATGGATAGAAAAAAGATTCAATCTAACCACTACTTTTGTAATATAATTATGGCAATCCACACTCAATCTCACTTGGACCCAAATCATATTCAACTCAACGCAAGCTCCAAATTTTAGCAGTTTTTCACTTCAAATATGCTGTTAGTTTTCTTTTTTTACCGTGTTCTAGATCAGCTGTTCTAGATCAGCTGTCATTTCTGCAAGAATGGGGTGGACCGCGTCTTGATTTGGCATCGTGAATGCCGTGGGAGAACACTTTCCTTATACGCTTTGAATTCAAAATCGTGCAGCACGACGTGGGGTCTGATCTTGCGGAAAATTGGGTGCACCCACACCTCACGAAAGACGTTGACTTGACATCACTTTCCTCAAAGACCTCTCTGTCGAAGCCTCTGCTTTTCGTACAATGGGAGGGTGGGACTCATAAATAGGTCAGACCAAAAAAAAAAAAACCTCCGAAATGGGGACTGACCCAGTCAGAAAAGTGACATACGAAGACTTCAAAAGTAACAAGTCTTCAAAGAACCAAAATTCTCCACTTACGGCCTAAAAGTAATGTAAACGTACCTTTTGTCAGTCTTCACTTAGGCCATTTTATTGCATTCCCATTATCATGGAAAATGATAGGATCGTGACTTTTTTCTCAGAAAAGACAATCACCCCAGTCCACCTACAGCATAAAAGTAATATAAACGTACCTTCTGCCAGTCTCCACTTAGGCCATTTTATTGCATTCCCATTATCATGGAAAATGATAAGATCGTGACTTTCACAACCTATTTAAGCATCGCTTGTAGCCTCAGGAAAACACAAACCAACTTATCCGAACTAAAACAGGAGAAGGAAAAAAAGAATCCATGAACCCTTCATCAGAATTCAAGAGGGTCATGAGCCTTGCGGCTGCTCTTGTCCTTTTCACTACCTTTGCCATTCCACTCCCTGTTCATGCTTCTCTTGCAGAAGCACAAGCTCTCTTCAACTGGAAGTCTGGTCTTGGCAACCATTCGCTTTCTTCCCTCTCTTCGTGGACTTCCTCTCCTCATAATGTCACTGGTTCCAATTCAACCATGAGTCCGTGCACTTGGCGTGGCATCTCCTGCAATCGGGCAGAAGCGTGGTCGGCATTAATCTCACCAGTGCCGATGTTGAAGGTACGCTTGATGAATTTCCATTCCCATCATTGTCTCATCTCGCGAATATGGACCTAAGTATAAATAGTCTTTTTGGCCACATTCCTTCTCAAATTAGTCTCCTGAGCAATCTCACCTATCTTGACCTCTCTGTTAATCGGTTCTCGGGGAAAATACCACCGGAGATTGGCTGTCTAAGGAAATTGGAGGTCTTGCACCTGGTGTCCAATGAGTTAAATGGCTCAATTCCCCAAGAAATCGGGCAATTGCATTTGCTTAGTGAAGTTGCGCTATATTCGAACAAGTTGAATGGACCCATACCTTCTTCATTAGGCAATTTGAGCAAATTAGCTGTCTTGTATCTCTACAACAACTCCTTTTCTGGTTCTATTCCTGCTGAAATAGGAAATATGACAAATTTGGAATTGCTCCACATGAATTCCAACAACTTGACAGGATCAATCCCTTCTACTTTGGGGAACTTAACCAAATTAAGAGAGTCATGACTATCTCTCTAATAAGCTTACCGGTTCCATCCCCCTAGAACTGGGGAATTTGAACCTTCTTAGCTCGTTGAGCCTAGATAGAAATAATCTTACCGGTTCAATCCCGCCAATATTAGGCAATTTGACGAATCTTATCATTCTTTATCTCTACGGTAACCAGCTTTCTGGTCACATTCCTAATGAGTTAGGAAATCTCCGCTCTATGCTTGACTTAGAGTTGAGTACAAATCAGCTCACTGGCCCAATTCCTTCTTCGTTGGGTCACTTGACCGACCTATTATATTTGTTCCTCCGCGGGAATCAACTTTCTAGTTCAGTTCCTAAATCCTTGGGGAATCTGATGAACTTAAAGATGTTGGAACTGGATGCCAACAAGTTAACTGGCTCCTTACCAGAAAACTTGTGCCAAGGTGGATTTCTTGAAAGTCTCTCAATGAGTGGCAACAAGTTAACTGGTTCTATCCCTAGAAGCTTGAAAAATTGCACAAGCTTAGTTAGACTTCGCCTCGAGAAAAACCAGTTGACTGGAAACATCTCCGAGATCTTTGGTGTCTACCCCAACCTAACCTTTATCGACTTGAGTTCCAACAAGTTCTATGGAGAAATCTCAACAAATTGGGGAAGTTGCATGAGTTTAAGTGATCTAAACATTGCTGGAAATAACATCACTGGTAGCTTGCCTCTTGAGATCGGAAACGCGACTAAACTGAGTGTAATTGATCTATCTTTCAATAGTTTAGTCGGGGAGGTTCCAAAAGAATTTGGAAAATTGACTTCTTTGGAGACTTTGAATCTAAGCAGGAACCAACTTTCTGGCCAAATAAGTCCAGAGATTGCATCGCGACCTAGTCTTCTAAAATTGGATTTGTCGTGGAATAGATTAAGCAGGTCTATCCCACAGGCTATTGGGAATTCTTCAAAATTGACCCACTTGTATTTGAGCAACAACCAGTTGAGCCAAGATATTCCAGGGCAACTAGGGATGCTAACTCATTTGAATGAGCTAGACTTGAGTTGTAACTTGTTAAGCGGTGACATCCCAATTCAATTCAACAAGCTAGAAAGCCTAGTGAAACTCAACATTTCACACAATAATCTTTCTGGCCTTATATACAAGACTTTCAAGGATATGCGAGGGTTGGCAGAGGTGGACATCTCCTACAACAAGTTTGAGGGTCCCATCCCCACCACCATGGCATTTCAAAATGCAACAAAAGAAGCATTTGAAGGCAACACTGGATTATGTGGAAATGTCGAAGGACTTGAGCCATGTAATCAAGCGGTGGTGGATAGGGAAAGCTCTCGGGCTGGAGGTAGAGTGTTTCTTATTGTGTTTCCTCTGGTAGGAGCAGTTCTTCCGTTTATTTTCTTTGGAATTTTCTTCATTTTCCGTAGAAAGAAGATCCATCGAACAGTGGAACTAGCACCCAAGACAACTGAAGTCTTTTCTCTATCAAAGTACGATGGAAAGATCTTATATGAAGACATCATAGAAGCTACTGGGGCATTTGATGAGATTTATTGTATTGGACGGGGGGGCTGTGGAAGTGTCTTCAAGGCCAAATTAAGATCAGGTGATATAGTAGCTGTAAAGAAGATCCATCAAACGGTTGATAGTGGGCAAGCGGATCAAAAGGAATTTCTGAATGAGATTAGGGCTTTGACAGAAATTCGACACCGCAATATTGTGAAACTCGAGGGCTTTTGTTCGCATCCACAACACTCTTTCTTAGTGTATGAGTACTTGGATAGAGGAAGCTTGTCTACAATCTTGAGCAATGAAGAAGAAGCTAAAGAGTTGGACTGGAACAAGAGGGTGAATATCATAAAAGGCGTGGCATATGCTCTTTCTTATATGCACCATGATTGTAACCCTCCAATCATTCATCGAGATATTTCCAGTAACAACATTCTGCTTGATTCTGAGTACGAGGCGCATGTTTCTGACTTCGGCACAGCTAAGCTTCTTAAGCTGGATACATCAAACTGGACTGCAGTCGTCGGCACATATGGTTATGTAGCTCCAGGTAAACTATAAAATCAACTTTTGATTCAAAGATTGAGCTAAAGCAATGTCTTCGTGCTAATAGATATATCACCCTCTTTGTGTAGAGCTTGCTTACACAATGAAGGTGACGGAGAAATGTGATGTTTATAGCTTTGGAATAGTGGCCATCGAGTTGATCAAAGGAAGACATCCGGGTGACAGCTTTTCATCTCTAGTAGCTCCAATTGACATAGAGATCTCGGTTGTTTTGAGGAATATATTGGATTCACGCCTGCCAACACCCACACCAGGCATTGAGGATAAACTTCTGACCATCTTCCAGCTTGCAATTGCTTGCTTATCTGCTGATCCCCAACTCAGGCCGTCGATGGACACGATTGCTCAGAGACTATCAGCTCGTTCAACCACTTTCCATGGCGTTCAATTTTCAGAGACAGCCGCTGATCCTGCGAGAGATACAACAGCTTCAAGCAATTTCCTGGATCAATTCGTAGAAGATATCGTCTGATTAATGATGTTGCTCTGTCAACCACACGCAAGAAGGTCTAAGATCTTCTTTAATGAAAAATAGAGTCGCTTGAACTAATTGATTAACTCTCAAACTTTTTTCAATATATTGTTTCCCTCACTTATGTGTTTACTTTATTTGCATTTAGGATAAATATTTTGACCGTCAACCAAAGTGGAGTGTTTCATATCAGCATGAGGATGCGGACTATGTTTCGTTCATGCCCAAGTAAGTATAGAACTGCCTTTTGTTTTGGAAGAAGCAAAACTAGAACATTCTGGCATCTAGTTTCGTTTGTGGAGACAACAGCTGAACTCAAGTGATATTTCAAACTGTTTCTGTATCTGGTCTTAACCAGACTAGTGTCTATGGAGTCAATGTATCCATGTCGAGTTAGACTTAGAAAGTATTTCTTTTGTATCAATGTAAAGTGTTGATGATGTATCCAGTGTTGTTATCGTGAAACCGAAATGTCCATGTAAGGATGAAATGGAACATTTATATGAAGTCTCTAAACTCTTGATGATTATTAGTCCTATATGTTTATTTTTGATTTATGTATATGCAAAATCGACTTACTTGTAGAAGAGTTTCAATTATGGATCTTTTCAGAGTGCATTCAATCAGAAACTAATTGTTCCAAATCATGGCCATCAACCATAATTTTGGGTTTCATGCAATTACTACAACCGTGTATCATGACAGAGGGCGATCAATCCGTTCCTATTCGGAGTGCTATGTGCATGTTGCCATGGCATGAGTTGTTAATAGAAGTTCAGTAGCTTTTGATTGTCCAAAATAGAGAAATCCGGACTTCGTTTTCATTAGAGCTTCGAACTTGAAGTGCTCAAATTAGGAAGATCACTGATCACCATTTCATCTCAAGAGGAAATTATCCATTGTTTCAGAAAGACTACAAGTTCTGTTCTAGCGCTACCTTACATTTTAAGAGCGTGAAGGTAGATGATATCCAGCCCTCCAAAATCTTGGAGGTTTTAAATCACGATGGGCTGGTTTTGCTAGGCCTAGCTCCATTGTCAAATACAAGTAGAACTCATTTGGGTTTTAGCTCATCATCAACCATCTTTTCTATTTTTCAGAACAGAGAACTTACATCTGGAAAATAGCCTTGCGCAAAACATGTCAGAACAGAGTCCCCTCATAAACTTCATATGGAAAACAATAGACTTAGCCTCTGAGAGCTCATAGTTTTGTGAATTTGAGAAAGGAAACCATAGTAGACCAATGTTTGACGCCACCCTCGATCACTCTTGTGTAGAACCCCACATCGTAAAATCAAAGTTCCAAAAAACTTACGCCAATGAATAGTATAAAAGAAAACAATGAAGGGACAACTATTTGAATCAAGGCGTAGCGAGAGAATGAGTTATGTGCACCCAACCTTCTCGAGTAGTTGTGTCAATTCATCTCAATTCTTGATTGTTCTGCTTAGAAGAAAGGCAACAGGAAATATGCAATGTCAAGAAAGAATCACCCGGTGGGAATTGTCAACATTTTCATTATGCCAAATGGCATATACCAATATGCATTCCACGAGTTAATGCTTGCCGATGCATTTCCATTGTCAAATAGGAAAATAAGATTGAGGAATACTCGTGAACCTGAGAAAAAATGACTTCCAGATCAAAAGAGAAAAATGGCCATGTATTCACAAGGCTTCAAGATAGTCACAATTAGGGGTATGCATGGTCCGGATGGGTAGTTCCCGGCCTAGAACTGGGAATCGCCCAATAAGGATCGGTTTCGAAAAATTGGAACCGAGAACCGCTCATTAGTTATATGGATCCACCTGAGAACCGGATTGCCAGTCCGGTTTGGTTCCCGGGTGGATCCATGGGACCGTTCTCGTCAATAATAATATTGTTTTCCAAATTCTGCCGTGAGTACTCTTCATATCAAGTAATATATATTTTTTTAAAAACCGAACCGGCTTAATTAATAGTACCATTTTTCTTTATTTTATTGGAAAACACTACCAAAGAAGAGAAATAGTTTTTTTTTTCCTATTTTTGAATCATTTCAGTTGAAATCTAAAATATTCTTTAAGTTCAAGATTTTGGATGATTGTCATATGTAGATCGTTTTTCCTTTATTTCCTAACAATGCTCATTCTCTTATAACCTTTGCTTTACTGAATTCTTTATGCAGAAACAATTCCACCAATACTTCACTTATTCTTGAACACAGTGTCTTATGTGAGTCCTGGAAGTATCCTTTGAAGGAGCCATTTGTTAAGTTGCTGAAAGGCAGCTTACACACTTTACTAAATTCTTGTAAAAACATGGAAACTGTGAGAGGAAATGGAGCCCTAAAATTTTGGTTTGCTAATTAGTAATTAATTTTTTTATTTTAATATTAAAAATTAATGTATTATAATAAAATAATCAGTCCAGTTTGGGTGGGCGGATCTCGCCTATGGAACCGGAACTGAATCGGTACCCACCAGTTCCCATAAATTGGATTCGGGAACCGGACCAGTTCCTTCAAGAACCATCGGTTTCGGGCGGTTCGGCGGGTCTCGGTTCTTTTGCACACCCCTAGTCATAATGCTTCTAGCTTCCCTAGCCATTTTCAGTCTGAGTCATTCCAACAAGTGCACTTCCTACTTGATGACGGTCTGAATTCGCCTCATGGGGCCCAGCACATCTTTAAAAAGAAAGAAATAAAAATGAGGGTGGAATGTTTTTATGGTGAAAAGAGAAAATGACCGTTTGAACAAAAAAAGAAATAAAAGAGGGAGAGTTACCAAGGTTTGAAGGAGAAGAGGCAGTTCAGATTTATTGGTGAAATTTTGTTAGAATCAGCTGAAATTTTAATATGTTGTTTGTGAGATCAAGATCATCATTGAGATCCTTCTCAGATTTGTCTTTCGATTTTTGTGAGAGTTTTTTTTACTTCTTTTGTTAATCTACTAATGATATAGTGTTGTATTGTTGATGTGTTCATTCTCTAGCCGTGTGATTAGAGATGAACTATTGAATATTATGCTATTCTTGATAATTAGTGGAAGTTTTGAACGATCTGTAGTTTTGTCCACATTGAGCATGTAAAATTTTTGTATCATTTTTGTACTTTACATGACATTTTGTTTGAAGGCAACATTGGATTGTGTGGAAATGTCGATGGACTTGAGCCATGTAATTAAGCGGTGATGGATAGGGAAAACTCTCGGGCTAGAGGTAGAGTGTTTCTTATTGTGTTTCCTCTACTAGGAGCAGTTCTTCTATTTATTTATTTTGGAATATTCTTCATTTTTCGTAGAAAGAAGATCCATCGAACAGCGGAACTAGCACCCAAGACAACTGAAGTCTTTTCTCTATCAAAGTACGATGGAAAGATCTTATATGAAGACATCATAGAAGCCACCGGGGCATTTGATGAGATTTATTGTATTGGGGGGCCGGGGCGGGGGTGTGGAAGTGTCTTCAAGGCTGAATTAAGATCGGGTGATATAGTAGCTATAAAGAAGATCCATCAAACGGTTGATAGTGGGCAAACGGATCAAAAGTAATTTCTGAATGAGATTAGGGCTTTGACAGAAATTCGATACTGCAATATTGTGAAACTTGAGGGCTTTTGTTCGCATCCACAACACTCTTTCTTAGTGTATGAGTACTTGGACAAAGGAAGCTTGTCTACAACATTGAGCAATGAAGAAGAAGCTAAAGAGTTGGACTGGAACAAGAGGGTGAATATCATAAAAGGCATGGCACATGCTCTTTCTTATATGCACCATGATTGTAACCCTCCAATTGTTCATTGGGATATTTCTAGTAACAATATTCTGTTTGATTCTAAGTATGAGGCGCATGTTTCTGACTTCGGCATGGTTAAGCTTCTTAATCTGGATACATCAAATTGGACTGCAGCCGTTGGCACATATGGTTATGTAGCTCCAGGTAAACTCTAAAATCAACTCTTGATCTTAAGGTTGAGCTATAGCAATGTCTTCATGCTAATACATATATCACCCTCTTTGTGCAGAGCTTGCTTACATAAGGAAGGTGACGACAAAATGTGATGTGTATAGCTTTGGAATAGTGGCCATCGAGGTGATCAAAGGAATACATCCGGGTGAGAGCATTCCATCTCTAGTAGCTCCAGTTGACATGGAGATCTCAGTTGTTTTGAGGAATACATTGGATTCACGCCTGCCAACGCCCACGCCAGGCATTGAGGATAAACTTCTGACCATCTTCAAGCTTGCAGTCGCTTGCTTATCTGCTAATCCCCAACTCAGGCCGTCGATGGACATGATTTCTCAGAGACTATCAGCTTGTTCAACCACTTTCCACGGCGTTCAATATTCAGAGACAACCGCCAATCCTGTGAGAGATACAACAGCTTCAAGCCATTTCCCGGATCAATTCGTAGAAGATATTGTCTGATAAATGATGTTGCTCTGTCAACCACATGTAAGAAGGTTTAAGATCTTTAATGAAAAATAGAGTCGCTTGAGCTAATTGGTTAAGTCTCAAACTTTTTCAGTACACTGTTTCCCTCACTTATGTGTTTACTTTATTTGCATTTAGGGTAAATATTTTGACCGTCAACCAAAGTTGAGTGTTTCATATCAGCATGAGGATGCGGACCATGTTTCGTTCATGCCCAAGAATAGAACTGCCTTCTGTTTTGGAAGAAGCAAAACTAGAACAATCTGGCATCTACTTTCGTTTGTAGAGACAACAGCTGAACTCAAGTGATATTTCAAACTGTTTCTGCGTCTAGTCTTAACCAGACTAGTGTCTTTGGAGTCAATGTATCCATGTCAAGTCAGACTTAGAAAAAATTACTTTTGTATCAATGTGAAGTTGACGATGTATCCAGTGTTGTTATCTTGAAACCGAAATGTCCATGTTAGGATGAAATGGAAAATTTATATGAAGTCTCTAAACTCTTGATGATTAGTAGTCCTTCTATATGTTTATTTGGGATTTATGTAGATGCAAAATCGACTTACATGCAAACGAGTTTCTGTCATGGATCTTTTGAGAGTGCATTCAATCAGAGACTAATTGTCCCTAGTCGTGGCCATCCACCATAATTTTGGGTTTCATGCAATTACTACAACCGTGTATCATGACAGAGAGGGCGATCAATCCATTCCTATTTGGAGTGCTATGTGCATGTTGCCGTGGCATGAGTCGTTAATAGAAGTTTAGTAGCTTTTGATTGTCCAAAATAGAGAAATCCGGACTTCGTTTTCATTAGAGCTTCGAACTTGAAGTGCTCAAATTAGGAAGACCACTGGTCATCGTTTCATCTCAAGAGGAGATCATCCATTGTTTCAGAAAGACTACAAGTTCTGTTCTAGCGCTACCTCATATTTCAAGAGCGTGAAGGTAGACGATATCGAGCCCTCTAAAATCTTGGAGGTTTTAAATCATGATGGGCTGTTTTTGCTAGGCCTGGCTCCATTGTCAAATACAAGTAGAACTCATTAGGGTTTTAGCTCATCATGAAGCATCTTTTCTATACTTCAGAACAGAGAACTTAGATCTGGAAAATAGCCTTCCGCAAAACATGTCAGAACAACGTCTCCTTATGAACTTCATACGGAAAACAATAGACTTAGCCTCTGAGAACTCAGAGTTTTGAGAATTTGAAAAAGGATACCATAGTAGACCAATGTTTGAACCCGCCCTCGATCACTCTTAAGTAAAACCCAACATCATAAAATCAAAGTTTCAAAAAACTTTGTGCATGAATAGTATAGACAGAAAACAATGAGGGGACAGCTATTCGAATCGAGGCGTAGCAAGACAATGAATTCTGTGCACCTAACCTTCTCACGTAGTTGTGTTAATTCATCTCAATTCTTGATTGTATTGCTTAAAAGAAAGGCAAGAGGAAATATGCAATGTCAAGAAGGAACCAGCCGGTGGGAATTGACAACATTTTTTATTATGCCAAATGGCATTATACCAATATGCGTTCCACGAGTTAATGCTTGCTAATGCATTTCCATTGTCAAATAGGAAAATCCCAGGAAAATAAGATCGAGGAATCCTCGTGAACCTGAGAAAAAAAGACTTCCAGGCCAAAAGAGATAAAAGGCCATGTATTCACAAGGCTTCAAGATAGTTATAATGCTTCTAGCTTCCTAGCCATTTTCAGTCTGGGTCATTCCAACAAGTGCACTTCCTACTCGACGATGGGCTGGGTCCGCCTCATGGGGCCCAGCACATTTTAAAAGAAAAAAAGAAATAAAAATTAGGGTCGAATGTTTTTATAGTGAAAAGAGAAAAATGAGTGTTCGAACAAAAAGATAAATAAAAGAGGGAGAGAGTCCAAGGTTCGAAGGAGAAGAGGCAGTTCAAATTCAGAATCAGCTGAAATTTTAATATATTGTTCGTGAGATGAAGATCATCATTGAGATCCTTCTCTGATTTGTCTTTCAATTTCTCTAGTAATGGTTAGAGTTTTCTTGCTTCTTTTGTTAATCCACTAATGATATATTGTTGTATCGTTGATATGTTCATTCTCTAGCTATGTGACTAGAGATGAACTATTATATATTCTATTATTTTTGGTGATTAGTGAAAGTTTTGAATGATTTGTACTTTTTTCCACATTGAGCACATAAAAATTTTATATTGTTTTTGTACTTTGTCCTTAAATTTTTATATTAGTTGATTGAGTTTTGGAGAAAATATTCATACTGGACAAGTTTTAAGTTCTCAGGGAATATTTGCTCTTCCATCAATTGATATAAATAATCTTTTAGATTTCTCGGTATTATTCCTAGTAAAGGATCATGTCAAGTATGAATGGCTGGAAAATGGATGCAATTCACATTGACCAATATAACACATATCAACCCATATTTTTGTAATACAATTTTGGTAGCTCACACTCAATCTCACTTGGACTCAAATCATACCCAACTCAACCCAAGCTCCAATTTTTAGCAATTTTCCACTTCAAATATGTCGTTAGATTTTTCATTTTTATTTTTGACCATGCTCTCAGGGGCCATTTGGCTAGATCATCAGCTGTCGTTTCTGCAATAACAGGGTCGACCGCGTCAAGATTTTGCTTCATGAATGCCAAGTGAGAAGACTTTCCTTTTGCGCTTAAAAATCAAAATTTTGTGCAGCACAAATTAGGGTCTGATCTTGTGGAAAAGTGAGTGTTCCCAAACCACACGCGAGGCCTTGACTGACTTTGCCTCACTTTCCTCGAAGACTTCTCAGTCAAAGTCAAAGTCTCCGAATTCATATAATGGGTGGGCTCAATTCCGAAAAGAGGACTGACCAAATCAGAAATGTCACTACGAAGACTACAAAAGTAACAAATTCCAGAGTCTTCAAAGAACCGAAAATTCGTCTTAGTCAGCTGTTAGATGACTACCCCTGGTCCCCTACGGATACAAAGCAAATAAACGTACCTCTTCTTAGTCTCCACTGGTTAGTCGCCGTTTTATTGCATACCCATTACCATGGAAAATGATAGGAAGGTGAGTTTTCGCCGCCTATTTAAGCATCGCTTGTTGCCTTAGGGAAAGACAAACCCACTTACCCGAACCAAAACAAGAGAAGGAGAAGAAGAATCCATGGATCATACACCAGAATTCAAGAGGGTAATGAGCCTCGTGGCTGCCCTTGCCCTTTTCACTACCTTTACCAGTCCACTTCCTGCTCAAGCTTTCCCCTATAGAAGCCCAAGCCCTCCTCAAGTGGAAGTCCAATCTTGGCAATCATTCAAATTCTTCCCTCTCTTCGTGGACTCCCTCTCCTCGTAATGCCACTGGTTCCAACTTGACTAGGAGTCCATGTGCTTGGTATGACATCTCCTGCAATCGGGCGGGGAGAGTGATCGGGATAAATCTCACTAGTGCCTATGTCGATGGTACGCTGGACGAATTCCCATTCTCATCTTTGTCTCATATCATGTACATGGACCTGAGTATAAATAGTCTCTCTGGCCATATTCTGCCTCAAATCGGTCTATTGAGCAATCTCACCTATCTCGACCTCTCTATCAATCGATTCATGGGGGAAAATATCGCCGGAGATTAGCCATCTAACTAGACTAATAGTCCTACACCTGGTTTCCAATGAGTTAAATGGCTCCATTCCCCAAGAAATTGGGCAATTGCATTTGCTCAATGAGGTTGCGATGTATTGTATGTCTACAACAACTCCCTTTCTGGTTATATTCCTCCTAAAATGGGAAGTATGACAAATCTGGAAGTGCTCCACATGGACACCAACCTCCAAACAGGACCGATTCCTTCCACTTTGGGGAACTTAACCAAATTGACAGAGCTACACCTATTTGCTAATAAGCTTACTGGTTCCATCCCACTGGAGCTAGGAAAACTGAATCTTCTTAGCGAGTTGTGCCTTAATGATAATAATCTTATTGGTTCAATCCCACCAACATTAGGCAATTTGACAGAACTCGCCCTTCTTTATCTCTATGGTAACCAGCTTTCGGGGAAAATTCCTAATGAGATAGGTAATCTCCATGCTATGCTTGACTTAGAGCTGAGTACAAACCAACTCACTGGCCTAATTCCTTCTTCTCTGCGTAACTTGACCAACCTGAGATCTTTGTTCCTTCACCAGAATAACCTTTCTGGTTCAATTCTTGGTTTCTCAAAAACCTCATTGTCAACAATTATTTTGTCTTACAACAACTTTGAAGGTCTACTTCCACTTCCATCACCATTCACAAATTCCTATAATATTGCATATAATAAAATAGCGGGGAAGATCCCTTCATCGATATGCAATGCCACCAACCTCAGCATCCTCATCTTGTCTAATAATAGGTTAGTTGGTAGCCTACCCAAGTGCTTATCAAACTCGAGCATTGGTTTATCAGTTTTGAACTTGCGAATGAATAGTCTTTTGGGTACAATCCCGAGAACATTTTCTCAACGAAGTAGCTTGGGCACTCTTGACTTGAGTGAAAATCAATTTGAATGAGCATTGCCACAATCCATTGTCAATTGTACAAGGCTGGAAATTTTGGATTTCAACAACAATAAGATAGAGGATAAGTTCCCAGCATGGTTGGGAAAACTCTCTAAGCTAAAAGTTCTTATTTTGAGGTCCAACAATTTTAAGAGTTTATTAGATTTTCCAAGGGCAGCTCATCTCTTTCCCTAGTTGCAGAATTTTGGACCTCTAAACAACAACTTTGTTGGTCCTTTACCAGCCGATTAGATAGCGAAACTTCAAGGGATGATGAATGGACAAAATACACATGAGCCGCAAGACAAATCATTGTACATGAGGCGGAAAGTTGGATATGGATGGAGGTACTATGAAGATTCTGTGACTATGATCATGAAAAGAAAGGAGATTCAGCTAGAGAGGATCTTGACCATGTTCAGAACCATAGACTTATCGGTTAACTCTTTTCAAGGGAACATCCCGAGTATTATTGGAAATCTTCAGTCTCTCATAGGGCTCAACCTTTCTCACAACCACCTCATGGGTTCCATTCCTTCAACCCTTGGAAATTTAACTAACCTTGAATGGTTGGATTTATCTTCAAACAAGCTTAGTGGGAGGGTTCCTAGAGAACTGGGAGATTTGTCATTCCTTGGGTGTTTGGACCTCTCGTAGAACCAACTTATAGGCCCCATACCTCAAGATAAGCAATTGAGCACATTCACAAGTGATTCATTTCGTGGAAACTCGGGTTTATGTGGAACTCCATTACAAAACATATGCCGTAGTGATGCTTTGCCTTCTTCACCACCATGGTCATTCTTTCGAGAGAATAGTACAAGAAAGCATGGTAATGGTTTTGATTGGAAAGTAGTCGGGATAAGATATGCATCCGGAATTGTGATTGGAATCTCCATAGCATACATTTTATGTGAAACTGGAAGACCCAAATGGCTTGTGGGAGAAATGGGAAGGATGGAGACTGGAATCAAATTGATGAACAAGCCAAAGCAAAAGGCCATCAAATTTCATGGAGGCCGATGAAATTGCTGGGAAGTGGTCCCTTTGAACTATGTGTAATGTAGTTCAAGGAACACACTTTTTGTCGAATCGAAATGCAATTTTGCATATGTATGCTTATCTTATTATGCTATCATCTTCTTCGTTTAAGTGTGATTTCTAAATCGGGTTGAATGAACAGATGAACACAAAAGAGATCTTTCAAAAACTCGCCCTACATCATTAACACCATATATGTCCCTTTCTTGTTTAGTGTATGCCACTCTTGTTTATCCATGGGAAAGAAAGAAAGATGAAGAGCTGTCGAAGCCCATTTAGCCTGGGGTTGCATGATTGAATGTGTCATTGAAGTATGTCCTTAAGGATTTCTAAATCTGCCATTGTCCCACTACACATTTTTGTTGAAGTTGCATGCCGGTATTAGTTTGTTGACTTGCTTATGCACCTATTGTACTTGTCTACAATAGGGAACAGGGGCACTAAAGGTTCAATGCTCAAAGCATCTTTGAAATTTAGATTCAAGGTTAACTTATTGTAAAATTCTCGAGTCTTCTAGGCCAAAAAACTGATTTTTTCATGTTCATGGATTTTTGAAATTGCCACTAATTTTCAAATACTGTTGGCAAAAATAAAAATAAAATAACTGATAGCTTGCTCATAACTTAAATTGTTGATAATTACCAACATCATCATGAATTTATCAAGTCCATAGTCAATTAGTAACTTCTTCTAAATTCTGCTGTTAGTATCACTTAAAATCTCAAATTGGTATATCTATATCACAATTTAACCAAACAACAAAAAATCCTAAACTATACTTGTATCATATTTACTTCAAATTAATTTTTGTGTTGCAAAAAAAATTGAAACTACTACACTCTCGTGCCACATCTATTCCAAAATAATTTTCAAGTCATAAAAAATTATGACTTTTAGCATAGTTCTGAAACTTGAAGGAGCTCTTAGAGCAAAATCAACATATTTTGGCAAATTTCCCAATCAAAGATTTTGATGATTTGGGATTTTTTATGACATAAATTAGTTTAGGAAATATGTGTCACTAGCATACTAGTTTCGCATTTTTGTAACATGAAAATTAGTTTAGAGTAAATAGGATATGGATATATCAATTTGGAATTTTTATGACACGAAAATTAATTTAAGGTAAATGTAACACGGGTACACCTGTTGCTATGATGCAATCCTCCCGGTAGACAGGTTTAGAGTTACTTTCAAGTAGAAATATGATAGTCCTCAATTGGCATGGCTTCTCCCAAACATTTATCTCACATGAGGTTGGAAAATTACAATTAAAATGGATCAATTTATGAAGTCCAACATAACTAACCATCACGACTAGCCTATTGAGGTGAGTTTGGAGCCAAGTGAAGCACGGGAGTTACCTAACTTTTACACAACAAAATATTTGAAATTGGGACTTGATTACACTAACTCTCTAACTATTGTGCCTTTTTGGTACCTTAAGTTGATTGAATAGTTGCTTGAATAATTCACATGATCCTTATCCATTTTATAACTCTATGCCATTAAATGATGTCCATGCATGACTGTGCAATTAGAGAAAAAAAAAATAGACAATCACAATCAGGATGATAAGAACAATGTTGGGAAAATCTCTTGTGATGTTTTGAAGATGACGAAATAATCAAATGTTACTAATGTGTTTAATGGTTGAGTTACTAGGTGAAAGACGTACAAACCATCATGCATATGATATCCTAATAAGATTGTCTAAAGATGAGGAGAACACTATCCTATCAATGGTGAACATGGCATCGGGTGTAGAGGTGTCTACAATCTAGAGGTACTTAAGTAGAAGGTGAATAAGCCTAGGTAAAGCTTGGAGGTACCATGGATAGGTGAATGATGAGGTAGAGTTACGATTGCTAATATACTTGGAAGGACCAAAAATAGAAGCTAGAGTGAAAATTGAATATTAGCCACAAGCTTGATATAAGCAATGGACCATGTGGATATCAATAGTGTACTAAGTGGATATCAGCAGAATATTACGAAAGTGGGACATAAGCAACATATTGCAAAAAGTTTGATATCATCATATAACTAGAAAGCTAAATATAATTAGAATTGCTAATATAAGCAAAACACTCAAACTACCTACTACAACAATCTTGTTACGAACTTCAAGATTTTTATTTAAAGATATTTTATCTCATCCCATGACAGCTTATGATCTAATATGGATTCCTTATTTAGAACATCTTGATTGATTATCAATGTTAAATATTATCAACATGAAGTATTCAATCTCATGAGATATCTAGATTGATTGACAATCATCCTAAAAGCATGATACTTTCGATAGTTGAGGCACTCTATTCTTTGAAACCAAGATTTGATTGTATGGGCGATAAAATCTACGGAATTCCGATTGATCGACTTCAATGGCTAATTAATCTTTTCAACAATTGTCCAACGGCTAGTTTGGAAATTGATTGTCTTAAAGATTGTCTAATGGGAAGTCCGGATGGCCATAAGCATAAAAGGAGATCAAGATATCAAACAAGAGAGATAGATCAATAGTTCATAAAATTAAAATTTAGAGAGAGCTTTACATTGTCTTATGTGATCTTTAAAATTGTAAACATTTGAGAAGTGTTGGCAATGTTATAGTTTGTGCTTATGTGTAAGATAGTGAGTCCTATAAGCTTGAGTATAAGCAGCACTGGCTTTGAGGAGAAGTGCTTGAGTACAAGCATATTTCTACTGTAACTTCAAGAATATTTCTAATGCAATCCAGTCAATAGGTTGTTAGTGAGGGAGAGTGAATGTAAGCTTATATCAAGCTGAACCACTATAGTCTTTGTGTGCATTGTTCTTTATCTCTCTACTCATATTCACTTATTGCCTGATAGAAGCACTGCACTACGTTGCTTGATATAACTAGCTTGTGCTTATATTAACACATTGCCTCACCTAGTTTAGCTTATATTGAACTTGATTGTCTTAATTTTGCAATATTTGTCAATTTCCTTGAAATCAACTTTACGCCCCCTTTTAGGTGATACTTGTAGCCAACGGCAAATAAAGCATACATAAGTAAATTCAATGAAGTGTCAAACAAAGAATATATATATGAGTAGAGATAAAGAATATAGCCTTGTTATTAAGTCCTGGGACAACATCCACATTAACTATGTTCAAATTAAATCCAATTTTTTCTATTCTACCTAAACCTAAACTAAACTAAACCATAGTGCTATGAAATGAATCCTGTGCCTATGCGGCTACATGAACTAAGAAATTAAGTCACCAATCACATCAATACATTCAAAATCACGCCCAATATACAACCTGCACCATTGTTCGGTATGCAAATAACCCATTTCCCCCATCCAAATTATTTTCAACCATGCCAAATTGACTAGGAATGAATTACATGCTTTGTGTACAAGCTTAAATTATACTCAAATGGGACCAAAACTTTCGCATAACAAGCCCAGTGTCTCCAATCCGCAACATTCTAAGTGCAAAACCAACAATTCATCTAAACATTCGACATAAAAGCATGCCAACATTGCCAGGAAATCGACATGCTAATATTTCAACGCGAGTAATTAAGCCAACACCTAAACAGGGTTTGACCCAAACGCCCAAAAGAACAGTGACCCACAACGTTCAGTATGAAAATAGAAGCAACAACCTTGAGTTTCACATGAAAATAACGACTAAGCATACTAAAACGACCAGAAAATGAAACTTGGCACAGAAAATAATATAGCTAATATGTTGACAAAGCCTTTGCCTATTACCAAATTCAAGCATTGCTTGGATTTAGTTAATGTTTGTTGCAATTGAGTTTTACTATAATGGGAGGAGAAGATTTTTTGTTGCTTTTGTAGACTTCAAGCCAAGGTGAAGATTTGTTGAGTAGGTCTTGAATTTTTTATGGACATGGGCCAATGTTAGGCTTGGGGAAATATAAATATTGTTTTTCTCAAGTTATTAGGTTAAGAAGTTGAGACCGAAAATGTTTTTGTTTATTAGAGTCACATTTTGTAGTCCTTGAAATTCTATAGTGGATTTTGCTTTTCCTCTCCCCATGATTTTTCCCGAAGAGTTTCCACACAAATTTGTTGTTTTTTTTTTTTAATTCTTCTCAGCTTCAATTTCGATATAGCTTTCACATATGCCATAACAATTTTCTTTCCTAGATTCATCACAAGACCCATGCCATCAGCTATAATATTCGACCATTGCCGTTCGCCAGACATTAGCCCCTTTACTACGACTTACTGGAATGGATGGAAACTGAAAATATGAAGTAAGACCACCATGTGGAGATAAACTAGAATTATTTACGAACAATCTGTAAATGTAACATCAACTCCAGCTAAGCTCTCACCAGTAGCCATCATTTATAGGCATTAGAACATAAAACACAAAAATAATGAACCTAGAGTTTAGAAACAGATTTAGCTATTGAAAAATCACTGGGACTCAAAAGTAAATCGGTATACTTTCAGATTACACGAAAAACACGGTTAACTTGCACTAAATTCTGATAAACATTTCATTGAATAGGTGATGGGTGTCACAACCGAATGATCTAGATACAGCGACTCAATTCCATGTTGATACCAAAACGGCACAATAAGCTCGAAACACTTATAGAAACTCGTTTTCATAGATCTAAACATAATCGGTACCAAAACTCACAGGCCCATATTTCATAGATCTTTCTTTCCGAAGAGAGATCGTTTCTCACCCCCGAGAAATGCCATCTCTCCAGCGTCTAAACCAAACTCCCCCCAGTAAGAAAAAATCCGGCGTTCGCCCCCTCTCTCCTCAAAACCGATTCCTCCTCTCTATGTTGGTCACCCTCCCGAACGATTTCTAGTGTTTATGGACAGAGGAATTGATCACCGCCTCCTCCACCTGCTGCCCTGTCCCTTGGCCGTGTCCGCGTGCTCTGCTCTTCCCCCTCGTGTTTCAGACGTGATGGATTGAGCTTTAGAGATTGAAGTTCAGGCTCGATGGGTCTTGGTTTTATTTAATAGAAAAGCTTATGATCCTCGAGAGCAAGTGTGTTATTTTAAGATATTTGATCTTTATTCAATGTCTCATTTCTCTTTCGCTTTTTTCATCAAGCATATTGAAAACAAGATATAAGCTCAAAAAACTATAAATGAGTTATATGAATTTTCAAATTTTGTAAAGTATATTGTATTAAATTTACAGTATGATAATTTTAATCAAGTTAGTTATAATTGAATTTTTCACTTGTTTAAGTATAAAAATAAGACTATTGATATTTAAAAAGTACACTACAAATAAGTTTTATCAATTTTATCTCTTCTTTACTAAATCCATTAAATTATCTTTACTAATTTTCGTAAATCTCCAATTTTTCCTCAATTTAAATGAATATTTGAGCTTTAGTCTTCATGTGATTCTTATAATTAAAAAATCCAGTGTCTTATCTCTTACTTTGCAGTAAAAATGTATAGTTAATTTCATATATATTGGGTGAATTCCATTTTCTAGGGAAAAAATGGCATCCACAGTAAGATGACGGCCAATTGAATATTTATGAAAAGATTTAAAATTCAATTGACTATGAGACTGTGGGTAATACGTTTGAAATTTGTTTTGCACTTGTCCCAAAAGTATTTTTATTAATTTGTGCTGGATGAAGAGCTTATAAACTTGGACTTACTCCATCATCAGCAATTTGATGAGACGTCCTAGTTTGATGAGGAATGTGAACATGGCGCCTTAAGTAATATTTTGGCGCATGACATTGTAAACTCCTAAAGTCCTATGATCCTCCATAACAAGTAGGTTATCAATGTGGTATCGCTAATTTTTCTTAGCTATTCTCTATTATGCCATTGAGTTGTTGGTTTCTAGATTCTGCTTTTTGGTCATTCAGGCTCCAAACCAGGTTATTAGGGGACATCCAAGCTTGTTGCACCTTGTTCTTCGTTCGTAGTAAATTGGATAAAATTTGCACTGACGTGCCATTAAGTAGTGGTGGTTGTATCTTTTAGTGTCGCGTGTGATTCCCTCTCATTCTCTGCTGCAACTGATAGTAAGATAGATTTTCAGGTGTAGAGACGAATATAGAGACGCAATCACAGGAGAAGAAGTCGCAGCAAAAGCTGGGGACGAAATGATCGCAACAGGTACGGAGACAGGGAAAGGAGTTACTGTCATTGGAGCAGGAGCTATAGCAAAAGTCCAAATCGTCGTGGAGACTAAAAGGCGCCCAAATATGATCACGAGAATTGAAAACTCTTCATAAAAGTTAGGGGTGATCGGTTCCCGGTTCGGTCCGGTTCCACCCAAGAACCGGGAACCGGACCGGGAGGACCAGTTCCCACTTTTCTGGACCGTGGACCGGACCGGCTGGTCTTGGAACCGAGAACCGGACCGACCAACCGGTCCGGTCCGGTCCGGTCCGGTTCCAATGAATCATCACTTGTTTCATTTCATAAACCTCATAGGATTGCCCCCGAATCAATGAATCAATTGGCAATTAAAATTTTCACAACTTGTGGAGAAAGAGAAAATGTACCAATTTTGACGATGGAAAGGCATTTGAGTGTTGAGCAAAGCTGAAGGCAAGGTTGTGAGAGGGGAAGGTGTCGACGTCAAGGCTTAAGCAACTTGATCGAAGCTAGGCATGAGGCGAGGCTGCGACTTACTGCTACATGCTTCGCATGACCTATCAGCAGATTCATTTAGAGACTAAACAACCAAGCAAACTCCAATGAGACCGCCACACCTATATCAAGTGAGATCATACTGAAATAAACGCTACAAAAAGACAGAGATCTAAAACCGACGAAAGTGAAGCCGAGAAACGCACCTATGTGGAGGCAAACGTCACTCCAAAGAGTAGGAATGCACAGATCTCAAGCAAAGCATAAGAGGAAGAGAGCCAAGCGTAAATGCGCAGATCTCAGGCGAAGCAAAGGAGGAAGAGAGCCAAGCGTCAGAGCGAGCGAGGCGTCAAGGCGAGGCACTCGCCAAGCATTAGAGCGAGCGAGGCGTCGGGGCGAGGAGCTCGAAGAAGGAAGAGAGCCGAGTGTCCGAGCAAGCGCGGTATGAGGCGAGACCTCGCGGATAGGTGCTTGGAGGAGGAAGAGAGCCGAGCGTCAGAGTGAGCGAGGAGTGAAGCGAGGCATCGGGGCAAGGCGCTCGGAGGAGGGAGAGAGCCCAGCATTCGAGGGAGCAAGGTGTGAGGCGAGACGTTGCGGCGAGGCACTCGGAAGAGGAAGAGAGCTGAGCGTCCGAGGGAGCGAGGTGTGAGGCGAGACGTTGCGACGAGGCACTCAGAGGAAGAGAGCCGAGCATCGGCACGAGTGAGGCGTGACGTGAGGCGTTGGGGTGAGGCGTCGAGCGAGAGGGGAGGGGTCACGGTTTTGAGAGGGAAAGGCAAAGTGAGAATTGCCGCCGAATTGGATTGCAAAATTTGGGAAAATGGAAGTTGATGTGATGGGTACTGTAGATTAGAGTAGAAACTAAATAAAAGAAAGAGTGGGGTTAGGCTTACGAGAGGGAAAGGGAAAAGTGAGAGCTGAAAAATTTGGAAAAGAAAATATGATGTGATGGTTACTGTAGATAGGTTCAGAAACTACAAAAAGGGGGAGGGATTCGCTTAAGAGTTACAAGAGGAAAAATAAATATGGTGATGGGTACTGCTGATTAGTTTAGAAATTAAAAATAAATAAATATATATAAATGGTCGGTCCGGTCGGTCCGGTTCCGATCCCAAAACCGGGAACCGGACCAACCGGTCACCGGTTCCAAAAATAGGAACCTGAGACCGGACCGAGACCCTCTAGAACCGCCCAAAACCGACCCGGTCCGGTCCGTCCGGCCGGTTCCCCGGTTCGGGCGGTTTCCGTTGCACACCCCTAATAAAAGTATAGTGTATTCTAAAACTTTCAAAAAGTACTATTAAATCATAAAAATTGTCATACTAGTCCAATCAAATTCTTCTGTTAATTGCACTTATTATAATTTTAGTATTCGATTGTATTTTCGTGATAAATTTTAGGACTCGTTTCTATTATACTTTTTGAAATTTTTGAAAATTAAATTACACTTTTTCAATAAATTTTAAGATCTTCGGTGCCTTTATCCTTTTAAAAAATAAAAATTTGGCCGTGCTCTCGGTGCCAGTTGGCTAGATCATTGGCTGTCGTTTTTGCAAGAACGGGTCAACTGGGGCAAGATTTTGCTTCATTAATGCCGAGTGAATAGCCTTCCCTTTTGTGCGCTTAAAATTGCAGAATGTGTGGCGCAACCTACGATTTGATCCCGTGGAAAGTTGAGTGTTCACATAGGTCACGCAAGATCATGACTTTTACATCACTTTCCTAAAAGAAATCTTTGCCAAAGTCTTTGGATTTCATTTAACGAGTGGGACTCAATTCTGAAATAGAAACTGATCAAGTTAGAAAATTCACCAACGAAGACTACAAAATAAAAAATTCCAAAGTCTTAAAGGAACCAAAAATTCGTTTAGTCAGGTTTCGTATGCTATCTACAACCTAACCTTTTTAAGCATCGCCCACTGCCTCAGGAAAAGAAAGACCAACTTACGAGAACCAAAAGAGAAGAAGGAGAAGAATCGATGGATACTTCACTAGAATTCAAAAGGGTCATTAGCCTGACGCATGTGATTCCCTCCCATTCTCTACTGCAACTGATAGACAGATTGATTTTTAGGTGTAGAGATGAATATAGAGACCGCAATCACAGGAGGAGAAGTCGCCGCAGGGGACGATATGATTGCGACAAGTACAGAGACAGGGAAAGGAGTTACCATTACCGGAGTAGGAGCCATAGCAAAAGTCCAAATTGTCGTAGAGACTAAAGCGTGCCCAAGTATAATGATAGAATCAAAAACTTATCACAAATTGCAATTGAATTTTAAAAATTTTCAAAAAGCATAATTAAGCCATAAAAGTTATCATACTAGTCTCATCAAATATTTCCGTTGATTGCACTTATATAAATTTTAGGACATGATTGTTCTTTTGTGACAAATTTTAAGACTTATTTATATTTTCTTGATAAGTTTTAAGATTTTATTATACTTTTTAAAATTTTTAATATTAAATTACACTTTTTAAATAAATTTTAAGATCTTCGTGCCTTTATCCTTTTTTGTTGACCGTGCTCTCGTTTCCACAAGAACGGGTCAACCGCGGGGGGAGGGGGCGGGGGGGAGAGATTTGGCTTCATTAATGCCGAGTGAGTAGACTTTCCTTTGTGCGCTTAAAATTGCATAATGCGTGGCGCAGGTTACGATTTGATCGCGTGGAAAGTTGAGTGTTCACACAGGTCATCTAAGGCCATGGCTTTTACATCACTTTCCCAAGAGACTGTCCAAGTCTCTGGATTTCTTTTAACGAGGGGAACTCAATTCCGAAATAGAAACTGACCAAGTCAGAAAAGTCACCTACGAAGACTACAAAATAAAAAATTCCAAAGTCTTCAAGGAACCAAAATTCGTTCAGTCAGCTTTTAGATGCTACAGACAAACTTCTTAAGCATCGCTCAGTGCCTCGGGAAAAGAAAAACCAGATGGTCCCCTACGGGGACCGCGCAAATAAACGTACCTTTTCTTAGGGTGCGTTTAGAAAAGTTTTCGGGAAATACAAATGTCGTTGAGTGAAAGGTATTTTTAAAAATGTAATGTGTTTGGTAAGTTGTATTGTAAAAGTCCTTTGTGAATTACCTTTGAGTAAAATAGTATTTGGAAAAAAAGAAGAGTTGGCTAGCCAAGAACAAGAAGTCGCCGGTGAGGAGCAAGCGGTCGACGAAGGGCGGATGGTCTGATGCAGGCCATTCGACGAGAGTCATGGCGACCAGATGGGTCATGCAAAGGTCGCAACCTCTGCGGAGGTCGCTTGAAGGTCATGGCCGATGACCAAATCTGCATCGTGACCTTCGTAGAGGTCATCTCAAGGTCGTGGCCGACGACCCATCTAGTTGCGGCGTGAAGGTCGCGACCTTCGTGGAGGTCGCCTAAAGGTCACGGTTGGTGACCAGATTTGGTAGCGACCAAATCTGCGTTGCGACCTCTGCGGAGGTCGCCTAAAGGTCACGGTCAGCCGACCCATCTAGTCGCAGTGCGAAGTTTGCGGATGGCGACTAGATTTGCGACCAAATAGGTCGCTTGAAGGTCGCGAAGGTCGTGACCTTAGCGGAGGTCACGACCTTAGCGGAGGTTGCCCGAAGGTCACGCCCGGCAGCCACATTTGGTCACGACCTCTGCAGTGACCTCTTGATCGAGAGGTCACGACGTGGCGGGCGTGACGGTTGCCAAAGCAACTACTTGTTCTTCGTCGACAATCACTCGCAAAGAAGAAGATGCATAGTCAAGGCAAAATCGAAAAAAACGAAAAACCAATGAGGACAATTTGGGAAGAATTTTTTATTTTTTATTTTTATTTTAGGCCCTCAGCTCTGCACGCTGAGAAGGGTGGCATTCCCCAAATAGGGTTTGAAATTTTTTTACCAAACACCCATAAATTGGCCCAACGAATTTTGGGTGTTCAAAGTGGCTTTTAAATGCCACTCCCAAACGCATCCTTAGTCTCCAGTGATTAGTTGCCATTTTATTGCATACCCATTACCATGGAAAATGATAGGAAGGTGAGTTTTCACCGCCTATTCAAGCATCGCTCGTTGCCCCAGGGAAAGACAAACCAACTTACCCAAACCAAAACAAGAGAAGGAGAAGAAGAATCTATGGATCCTTAACCAGGAATCAAGAGGGTCATGAGCCTTGTGGCTGCCCTTGCCCTTTTCACTACCTTTGCCATTCCACATCCTGCTCATGCTTCCCCTGTAGAAGCCCAAGCCCTCCTTAAGTGGAAGTCCAGTCTTGGCAACCATTCAAATTCTTCCCTCTCTTCATGGACTCCCTCTCCTCATAATGCCACTGGTTCCAACTCGACTGTGAGTCCATGCGCTTGGTATGACATATCTTGCAATCTGGTGGGGAACATGATCGGAATAAATCTCACTAGCACCCTTGTCGAAGGTACGCTCAACGAATTCCCATTCTCATCTTTGTTTCATCTCATGGACATGGACTTGAGTATAAATAGTCTCTCTGGCTATATTCCACCTCAAATCGGTCTCTTGAGCAATCTCACCTATCTCGACCTCTCTATCAATCAGTTCTTGGGGAAAATTTCGTCGGAGATCAGCCATCTAATGAAACTAACAGTCCCGTACTTGGTTTCCAATGAGTTAAATGGCTCCATTCCCCAAGAAATTGGGTAGTTGCATTTGCTCAATAGATCGCATTGTATTCGAATTAGTTGAATGGACCCATACCTTCATCATTGGGTAATTTGAGCAAATTGGCTACACTGTATGTCTACAACAACTCCCTTTCTAGTTGTATTCCCCCTGAAATGGGAAATATGACAAATCTGGAAGTGCTCCACATGGACACCAACCTCCTAACAAAACCGATTCCTTCCACTTTGGGGAACTTAACCAAATTGACAGAGCTACACCTATTTGCTAATGAGCTTAGTGGTTCCATCCCACTGGAGCTAGGAAATCTCCGCGCTATGCTTGACTTAGCGCTTTGTGAAAACCAGCTCACTAGCACAATTCCTTTTTCTCTGGGTAACTTGACCAACCTGGGATCTTTGTTCCTCTGCCGAAATCACCTTTCTGGTTCAATTCCTAAATCCTTAGGCGATCTAGTAAACTTGGTGGTGTTGGAAATGGATACCAACCAGTTAAACGGCTCGTTACCAAAAAATTTGTGCCGGGGTGGGTTGCTCCAAAACCTTACAGCGAGTCACAATAACTTAACTGGTTCTATTCTTAGAAGCTTGAGAAATTGCACAAGCCTAGTCAGAGTACGCCTACAGGAAAACCAACTCACTGGAAACATATCCAAGACCTTTGGTGTTGACCCCAAATTGGACTTTATCGACATGAGTTTCAACAAGTTCTTTGGAGAAATCTCAACAAATTGGGGAAGTTGCACACGCTTAACTAATCTAAGAATTGATTGAAATAACATCACTGGTAGCTTGCCTCCTGAGATTGGGAACGCGACTCGATTGGGTGAAATTGATCTTTCTTTCAATGGTTTTTTTTGGTGAGGTTCCAAAAGAATTTGGAAAATTGACTTCTTTGGTTAATTTAAATCTAAGCGGGAACCGACTTTCTGGCCAAATAAGTCTCGAGATTGTATCATTACGTGGTCTTCAAAAATTGGATTTGTCCAGGAATAGATTAAGCATGTCTATCCCGCAGACTATAGGGTTTTCTTCAAACTTGGTCTTCTTGTATTTAAGCAATGACTAGTTGAGCCAAAATATTCCAGGGCTATTAGGGATGCTAATTCACCTATCCGAGCTAGACTTGAGTCATAACTTGTTAAGCGGCGGGATCCCAGTTGAATTCAACAAGCTACGAGCCTAGTGAAACTTGACCTTTCACACAATAATCTTTCTGGTCATATATATGAAACTTTCAAGGATATGCAAGGTTTGATGGGGGTGGACATCTCTTACAACAAGTTGGAGGGTCCCATCCCCAACACAATGACATTCCAAAATGCAACAAAAGAATTGTTTCAAGGCAACAATGGATTGTGTGGAAATGTTGAAGGACTTGAGCCCTGTGATCAAGTGGTGGTGGATAGGGAAAGCTCTCTAGTGGGAGGCAGGGTGTTTCTTATTGCATTCCCTCTACTAGGATTAGTCCTGATTATTTTCTTTGGAATATTCTTCATCTTCCGTAGAATGAAGTCCCATCCAATAGTGGAACTAACACCCAAGACAATTGAAGTCTTTTCTCTATCAAAGTACGATGGAATGATTTTATATGAAGACATCGTGGAAGCCACCGGGGCTTTTAATGAGATTTTCTTTATTGGAAGGGGAGGCTATGGAAGTGTCTTCAAGGCTAAATTAAGATCCGACGATATAGTAGCCGTAAAGAAGCTCCATCAAAATGCTGATAGTGGGCAAACAAGTCAAAAGGAGTTTTTGAATGAGATTAGGGCATTGACGGAAATTCGACACCGCAGTATTGTGAAACTTTTGGGCTTTTGTTTGCATCCTCGACACTCATTCTTGGTTTATGAGTACTTTGATAGAGGAAGCTTGTCTACAATCTTGAGCAATGAAGAAGAAGCTAAAGAGTTAGACTGGAACAAGAGGGTGAATATTGTAAAAGGCGTGGCTCATGCTTTATCTTATATGCACCATGATTGTATCCCTCCAATTGTTCATCGAGATATTTCAAGTAAGAACATTATGCTTGATTCGGAGTACGAGGGGCACGTTTCTGACTTTGGCATGGCTAAGCTTCTTAAGCTAGACACATCAAATTGGAGTGCAGTCGTTGGCACATATGGTTACGTAGCTCCAGGTTAATTTCTACCATCAACTCTTGATCCGACGGTTTAACTAAAGCAATGTCTTGTACTAACACTCATATCTCCTTTGTGCATAGCTTGCTCACACAATGAAGGTGACAAAGAAACGTGATGTGTATAGCTTTGGAATATTGGCCCTTGAGGTGATCAAAGGAAGACATCCGGGTGATAGCCTTTCATCTCTATTAGCTCTCGTCGACATGGATATCTCAGTAGTTTTAAAGAATATGTTGGATTCACGCCTGCCAACGCCCGCGCCAGGCATTGAGGATGAACTTCTGACCATCCTAAAGTTTGCAGTCGCTTGCGTATCTGCTAATTCCCAACTCAGGCCGTCGATGGAAATGATTTCTCATGTGCTATCTGCGCGTTCCACCATTTTCAATGGAGTTAAAAAATCACAGGAGCCCACTGATCCTGTGAGAGATGCAACAAATTCCAGCCGTGAGCTGGATAAATTTGTAGAAGATGTCGTCTGATAAACGATTTTGCTCTGTCAATCACATGCAGGAAGGTCTGGTCTCTAATGAAAAACACGTTTAAACTGAATAATTTAGTTTCAAGCTTTTTTCTAATTTATTGTTTCTCTCACTATTTTGTGTACTTTATTTGCATTTTGGAGAAATATTTTGACCGGAAACAAAATTACATGTTTAGCGCGTACCAGCATGAGGATGAGTACTACGTGTCCTTCATGCCCAAGTAAGTATAGAACTGCCTTTTCTTTTGGAAGGAGCAAACCCTGAAGTTACTAGCATCTAGTTTCATTTGTAGAGAGAACAGCTGAACTCGAGATATTTCAAACTATTTATGTATCTAGTCTTACTCAGACTAGTGTCGTCGCAGCAAAAGCTATGTACCCATGTCTAGTTATAGTTAGAAAAAATGACTTTCGTGTCAGTGTAAAGTTGCTTATGTATCTAGTGTTATCATCTCGAGAGCAAAATAGTCGCAATGGAATATTTATATTAAGTCTCTGAAATCTTGTCCTTTGTTACTCCTTTTATAAGGGTCAATGTGGATTTGTGTAGATATAAAATTCTTTGACATGCGGAAGAGTTTCAATCGTGCATCTTTTCAAAGTGCGTTCAATCAGACACTAAACGTTCTAATCGCGGCCATCAACCAATCCTCTGACGTGCAGAAGAGTTTCAATCATGCATCTTTTCAAAGTGCGTTCAATCAGAAACTAAACGTTCTAATCGCAGTCATCAACTATGTTTATTAAATGTTATTAAGTGGTGTAAGAAGACATTACAATACACCCTCTTACGTAAATGCACTTATATGAAAGAAATGACATTGGTTCCAATACCATGTAAAAGTGCTTAAATTACGAAGATCATTGATCATCTTTTTGTCTGGAGTGGAGATATGCTTTGTCTCTGAAAGAATGCAAGTTTTGTTCTGTTACTATCTTATACTTCAAGAGCGTGAAGGCAGACTAGTTTCAAGATAGTCATAATGCTTCTTGCTCCCCAAGTTACTACCTCATAATCATAGTCATAATGTTTCTCTAAAGAAAACTCTTGGCACATGCTCTTTCTTATATGCACCATGATTGTAACCCTCCAATCGCTCATCAGGATATTTCCAGTAACAACATTCTGCTTGATTCTAAGTATGAGGCGCATGTTTCTGACTTCGGCACAGCTAAGCTTCTTAATCTGGATACATCAAATTGGACTGCAGTCGTCGGCACATATGGTAATGTAGCTCCAGGTAAACTCTAAAATCAACTCTTGATATGATGGTTGATCTATAGCAATGTCTTCGTGCTAATACATATATCACCCTCTTTGTGCAGAGCTTGCTTTCACAAGGAAGGTGACAGCGAAATGTGATGTGTATAGCTTTGGAATAGTGGCCATCGAGGTGATCGAAGGAAGACATCTGGGTGAGAGCATTTCATCTCTAGTAGCTCCGGTCGACATGGAGATCTCAGTTGTTTTGAGGAATACATTGAATTCACGCCTGCCAACGCCCACGCCAGGCATTGAGGATAAACTTCTGACCATCTTCAAGCTTGCAGTCGCTTGCTTATCTGCTAATCCCCAACTCAGGCCGTCGATGGACACAATTTCTCAGAGACTATCAGCTTGTTCAACCACTTTCCGTGGCGTTCAATATTTTGAGACAGCCGCCAATCCTGTAAGCGATACAATAGCTTCAAGCCAATTCCCGGATCAATTCATAGAAGATATCATCTGATAAATGATGTTGCTCTGTCTACCACATGCAAGAAGGTGTAAGATCTTTAATGAAAAACAGAGTCGCTTGAAATAATTGATTAAGTCTCAAACTTTTTTCAGTATATTGTTTCCCTCACTTATGTGTTTACTTTATTTGCATTTAGGATAAATATTTTGACCGTCAACCAAAGTTGAGTGTTTCATATCAGCTTGAGGATGCGGTTTATGTTTCGTTCATGCCCAAGTATAGAACTGCCTTTTGCTTTGGAAGAAGCAAAACTACAACATTCTGGCATCTAGTTTCGTTTGCAGAGACAACAACTGAACTCAACTGATATTTCAAACTGTTTCTTTATCAAGTCTTAATCAGACTAGTGTCTTCGGAGTCGATGTATCCATGTCAAGTTAGACTTAGAAAATATAACTTTTGTATCTATGTAAAGTTGATGATGTATCCAGTATTGTTATCTTGAAACCGAAATGTCCATGTAAGGTTGAAATGGAACATTTATATGAAGTCTCTAAACTCTTGATCATTATTAGTCCTTCTATATGTTCGGATTTATATAGATGTAAAATCTACTCACATGCAGAAGAGTTGCAATCATGGATCTTTTCAGAGTGCATTCGATCGTTGTCCCTAATCGTGGCCATCCACCATAATTTTGGGTTTTGTACAATTACTGCAACTGTGTATCATGACAGAGAGGGCAATCAATCAGTTCCTATTCAGAGCGTTCTGTGCATGTTGCCATAGCATGAGTCGTTAACAGAAGTTCAGTAGCTCTTGATTGTCCAAAATAGAGAAATCCGGACTTCATTTTCATCAGAGATTCAAACTTCAAGTGCTCAAATTAGGAAGATCACAGGTCATCGTTTCATCTCAAGAGGAGATTCTCCATGATTTCAGAAAGAATGCAAGTTCTGTTCTGGCACTACCTTTCATTTCAAGAGCGTATAAGGCAGACTACATCTAGCCCTCCAAAATCTTGGTAGTTTTAAATCATGATGGTCTGTTTTTGCTTGGCCTAGCTTCATTGTCAAATACAAGAAGAACTCAATTGGGTTTAGCTCATCATCAAACATCTTTTCTGTTCTTCGAAACAGGGAACTTAGATCTGGAAAACAGCTTTGTGCAAAACATGTAAGAACAATGTCCCCTCATAGACTTCATCCGTGAAACAGTAGACTTAGTCTCTGAGAGCTCAGAGTTTTGTGAATTTGAAAAGGAAACTATAGTAGACCAATGTTTGACCCCATCCTCAATCACTCTTACGTAAAATCCAACATCGTAGAATCAAAGTTTCAGAAAACTTCATTAATGAACGGTACAGACGGAAAACAATGAAGTAACAGCTATTCGAATCAAGGCATAGCGAGACAATGAGTTATGTTCACCCAACCTTCTCGAGTAATTGTGTCAGCTCATCTCAATTCTCGATTCTACCGCTTAGAAGAAAGGCGACAGGAAATATGCAATGTCAAGAAAGAACCTCCCGGTGGGAATTGTCAACACTTTCATTATGCCAAATGGCATATACCAACATGCATTCAACCAGTTAATGCTTGCCAATGCATTTCCATTGTCAAATAGGAAAATCACGGGAAAATAAGATCGAGGAATCCTCGTGAAGCTGGGAAAAAACGACTTCCTGATCAAACGAGAAAAATGGCCAAGTATTCGCAAAGCTTCAAGATAGTGCTAATGCTTCTACCTTCCCTAGCCATTTTCGGTCTGAGTCATTCCAACAAGTGCACTTCCTACTTAATGATGGGCTGGGTCCGCCTCATGGGGCCCAGCACATCTTTAAAGAAAAAGAAATAAAAATTATGCTGGGATGTTTTTTATAGTGAAAAGAGGGAAATGAGCGTTCGCATAAAAAGAGAAATAAAAGAGGGAGAGAGACCAAGGTTGAAAGGAGAAGAGCCAGTTCAAATTTAAAGGTGAAATCTTGTCAGAATCAGCCAAAATTTTAATATGTCGTTCGTGAGATCAATTCATTATTGAGATCCTTCTTTGATTTGTCTTTCAATTTCTCTAGTAGTGATTAGATTTTTCTTACTTCTTTTGTTAATCCAATAATGATATATTGTTGTATTGTTGATGTGTTCATTCTCTAACTATGTGACCAGAGATGAACTATTGTATGTTCTGCTATTCTTGGTGATTAGTGAAAGTTTTGAGTGACATGTAATCTTTTCCACATTGAGCACGTAAAAATTATGCATTGTTTTTGTACTTCGTCATTAAATTTTTATATTAGTTGATTGAGTTTGGAGAAATTATTGATATCGGACAAGTTTTAAGCTCTCAGTGAATATTTGCTTTTCCATCAATTGATATAAATAATCTTTTACATTTATCTAGTGTCATTCCTAGTAAAGCATCGGGTCAAATATGAATGGGTAGAAAATGGATCTAATTCACATTGACCAATATAACACATGTTGACCCATATTTCTGTAACACAATTTTGACAGCTCACACTCAATCCCACTTGGACTTGAATCATACCAAACCAACCCAAGCTCCAATTTTTAGCAATTTTCCACTTCAAATATGCCATTAGATTTTTATTTTTATTTTTTATTTTTATAACAGTGCTCTTGGGGCCATTTGGCTAGATCATTAATTGTCGTTTTTGCAATAACGGTCAACCGCATCAAAATTTCGCTTCATGAATGCCAAGTGAGAAGACTTTCCTTCTGCGCTTTGAATTCAAAATTTTGTGCAGCACAAATTAGGGGCTAATCTTGTGGAAAGTTGAGTGTTCCCAGACCACACAAAAGGCCTCGACTTTACATCACTTTCCTCGAAGACTTCTCAGTCAAAGTCAAAGTCTCCGATTTCATATAATGAGTGGAGCTCAATTCCGAAAAGAGGACTGACCAAGTCAAAAATGTCTCAATGAAGACTTCAAAAGTGAAAATTCCAGTCTTCAAGGAACCAAAAATTCCTCCCGGTCAATTCTCGGTTGACTACTCCTACGGCGTGCAGAGCAATATCACCCTACCTTTTTTTGTCTTCACTGGTTAGTGGTCGTTTTATTGCATACCCATTAACATGGAAAATGATAGGAAGGTGAGTTTTCATGGCCTTTTTAAGCATCCCTCGTTGCCTTGCGAAAAGAAAAACCAACTTACCAGAACCAAAAGAGAAGAAGGAGAAAGAAGAATCGATGTATTCTTCATTAGAATTCAAAAGAGTCATGAGCCTTGTGGCTGCCCTTGCCCTTTTCAATACCTTTGCCATTCCACTTCCTGCTCATGCTTCCCTAGCAGAAGCCCAAGCTCTCCTCACGTGGAAGTCCAATCTTGGCAACCATTCGATTTCTCGCCTCTCTTCGTGGACTATCACTCCTCATAAAGCCATTGGTTCCAATTCGACTGTGAGTCCATGTGCCTGGTATGGCATCTCCTGCAATCGGGCTAGAAATGTGATCAAGATAAATCTCACTAGCTCTGGTGTTGAAGGTACGCTAGATGAATTCCCATTCTCATCTTTGTCTCATCTCATGTACATGGACCTGAGTATAAATAGTCTCTCTGGTCATATTCCGTCTCAAATCGGTCTCTTGAGCAATCTTACCTATCTCGACCTCTCTATCAATCAGTTCTTGGGAAAAATACCATCGGAAATTAGCCATCTAACGAAACTAATAGTCCTACACCTAGTTTCCAATGAGTTAAATGGATCTATTCCCCAAGAAATCGGGCAATTGCAGTTGCTCAATGAGGTCGCGTTGTATTCAAATAAGTTGAATGGACCCATACCTTCCTCATTGGGTAATTTGAGCAAATTGGCTATATTGTATGTCTACAACAACTCCCTTTCTGGTTCTATTCCTCCTGAAATGGGAAATATGACCAATCTGGAAGTGCTCCACATGGACACCAACCTCCTAATAGGATCGATTCCTTCCACTTTGGGGAGCTTAACCAAATTGACAGGGCTACACCTATTTGCTAATGAGCTTACTGGTTCCATCCCACTGGAGCTAGGAAAATTGAATCTTCTTAGTGAGTTGTGCCTTAATGAGAATAATCTTATTGGTTCAATCCCACTAACATTAGGCAATTTGACAAAACTCGCCCTTCTTTATCTCTATGGTAACCGGCTTTCGGGTTATATTCCTGATGAGATAGGAAATCTCCACTCTATGCTTGACTTAGAGCTAAGTACAAACCAGCTCACTGGCCCAATTCCTTCTTCTCTGGGTAACTTGACCAACTTGGGATCTTTGTTCCTCCGCCATAATCACCTTTCTAGTTCAATTCCTGAATCCTTAGGTGATCTAGTGAACTTGACGGTGCTGCAATTGGATACCAACCAGTTAAACGGCTCCTTACCAGAAAACTTATGCCGAGGTGGGTTGCTCCAAAACCTTACAGTGAATCACAATAATTTAACTGGTTCTATCCCTAGAAGCTTGAGAAATTGCGCAAGCCTAGTCAGAGTACGCTTAGAGGAAAACCAGCTCACTGGAAACATATCAAAGACCTTTGGTGTCTACCCCAAATTGGACTTTATTGACATGAGTTTCAACAAGTTCTTTGGAGAAATCTCAACAAACTGGGGAAGTTGCACACACTTAACTAATCTAAGAATTGCTGGAAATAACATCACTGGTAGCTTGCCTCCTGAGATTGGGAACGCAACTCGATTGGGTGAAATTGATCTTTCTTCCAATGGTTTACTTGGTGAGGTCCCGAAAGAATTTGGAAAATTAAATTCTTTGGTGAATTTAAATCTAAGCAGGAATCAACTTTCTGGCCGAATAAGTCCCGAGATTGTATCATTACCTGGTCTTCAAAAATTGGATTTGTCCAAGAATAGATTAAGCATGTCTATCCCGCAATCTATAGGGTTTTCTTCAAACCTGATCTTCTTGAATCTAAGCAACAACCAGTTGAGCCAAGATATTCCAGGGCAATTAGGGATGTTGATTCACCTATGGGAGCTAGACTTGAGTCATAACTTGTTAAGTGGCAGGATCCCAGTTGAATTCAACAAGTTGCAAAGCCTAGTGAAACTTGACCTTTCACACAATAATCTTTCTGGCCTTATATATGAGACTTTCAAGGATATGCGAGGTTTGATGGAGGTGGACATCTCTTACAACAAGTTTGAGGGTCCCATCCCCAACACAACGGCATTCCAACATGCAACAAAAGAATCATTTCAAGGCAATGGTGGATTGTGTGGAAATGTTGAAGGATTTGAGCCCTGTGATCAAACGGTGGTGGATAGGGAAAGCTCTCTAGTGGGAGGCAAGGTGTTTCTTATTGTGTTCCCTCTGCTAGGATTAGTCCTTATGATTATTTTCTTTGGAATATTCTTCATCTTCTGTAGAATGAAGTCCCATCCAATAGGGGAACTAGCACCCAAGACAATTGAAGTCTTTTCTCTATCAAAGTACAATGGCATGATTTTATATGAAGACATCATGGAAGCCACCGGGACTTTTAATGAGATTTTTTGTATTGGAAGGGGAGGCTATGGAAGTGTCTTTAAGGCTAAATTAAGATCCGGCGATATAGTAGCCGTAAAGAAGCTCCATCAAACTGCTGATAGTGGGCAAACGGATCAAAAGGAATTTTTGAATGAGATTAGGGCATTGACGGAAATTCGACATCGCAATATTGTGAAACTTGTGGGCTTTTGTTCACATCCACGACACTCATTCTTGGTGTATGAGTACTTTGATAGAGGAAGCTTGTCTACAATCTTGAGCAATGAAGAAGAAGCTAAAGAGTTAGACTGGAACAAGAGGGTGAATATCGTAAAAGGTGTGGCTCATGCTTTATCTTATATGCACCATGATTGTATCCTTCCAATCGTTCATCGAGATATTTCAAGTAACAACATTCTACTTGATTCGGAGTACGAGGGGCACGTTTCTGACTTTGGCACGGCTAAGCTTCTTAAGCTAGACACATCAAACTGGAGTGCAGTTGTTGGCACATATGGTTACGTAGCTCCAGGTTAATTTCTAACACCAACTCTTGATCCGACGGTTTAGCTAAAGCAATGTCTTGTACTAACACATATATCTTTTTTGTGCAGAGCTTGCTTACACAATGAAGGTGACGGAGAAATGCGATGTGTATAGCTTTGGAATATTAGCCATCGAGGTGATCAAAGGAAGACATCCAGGTGATAGCCTTTCATCTCTATTAGCTCTGGTCGACATGGAGATCTCAGTAGTTTTGAAGAATATGTTGGATTCACGCCTGCCAACGCCCACGCCAGGCATTGAGGATGAACTTCTGACCATCCTAAAGCTTGCGGTCGCTTGCGTATCTGCTAATCCCCAACTCAGGCCGTCGATGGAAATGATTTCTCATGTGCTATCTGCGCGTTCAACCATTTTCAATGGAGTTAAAAAATCACAGAAGCCCACTGATCCTGTGGGAGATGCAACAAATTCAAGCAGTGAACCGGATAAATTTGTAGAAGATGTCGTCTGATAAACGATTTTGCTCTGTCAACCACATGCAGGAAGGTCTGGCCTCTAATGAAAAACACGTTTAAACTAAAAAAATTTAGTTTCAAACTTTTTTCTAATTTATTGTTTCTCTCACTATTTTGTGAACTTTATTTGCATTTAGGAGAAATATTTTGACCGGAAACAAAATTACGTGTTTAGCGCACCAGCATGAGGATGAGGACTGCATGTCCTTCATGCCCAAGTAAGTATAGAACTGCCTTTTCTTTTGGAAGGAGCAAACCCTGAAGTTACTAGCATCTAGTTTCATTTGTAGAGAGAACAGCTGAACTCGAGATATTTCAAACTATTTATGTATCTAGTCTTATTCAGACTAGTGTCGTCGCAGCAAAAGCTATGTACGCATGTTTAGTTATAGTTAGAAAAAATGACTTTCGTGTCAGTGTAAAGTTGCTTATGTATCTAGTGTTATCATCTCGAGAGCAAAATAGTCGCAATGGAATATTTATATTAAGTCTCTGAAATTTTGTCCTATGTTACTCCTTTTATAAGGTTCATTGGGGATTTGTGTAGATATAAAATCCTCTGACATGCGGAAGAGTTTCCATCATGCATCTTTTCAAAGTGCGTTCAATCAAAAAACTAAATGTTCTAATGAAGCCATCAACTATGTTTATTACATGTTATTAAGTGGTGTAAGATGACATTTCAATACACCCTCTTACGTAAATGCACTTATATGAAGGAAATGGCATTGGTTCCAAGACCGTGTAAAAGTGCTTAAATTACAAAGATCATTGATCATTTTTTTTTTTAATCTCGAGTGGAGATTCTATGGTACAATGCTTTGTCTCTGAAAGAATGCAAGTTATGTTCTGTTCTGTTACTATCTTATACTTCAAGAGCGTGAAGGGAGACTAGTTTCAAGATAGTCATATCCTTCTTGCTCCCCAAGTTACTACCTTATATTTAAAGAGCGTGAAAATGGACTAGCACGATTTAAGTCCCTCAAGTTACTGGCATCTAGTTTCAAGATAGTCATCATGTTTCTAGCTTCTCAGCCATTTTCACTGTCTTAGGTTTCTCCGCCAAGTGTGCTTCCCACTTGATAATGAACCTACAGGTTCCATCCAACCAGAGCCAAGGAATTCGAAATTTCTTCAATAATTGAGCCTTTACAATAATAATCTCACCCTTTCAATCTTGCCGTCTTTCGGCAACTTGGCAGAGCTTACCTTTGGTTTCTCTTTTGGGTAACCAGCTTTCCAGTACCATTCCTAATGAGATAGAAAACCTTCAGGCTTGACTTAGAGCGGAGCGAAAATCAACTCACTTGGCCGGTTCCTTCTTTTAGCGAGACAAACCGGAAATATGTATTCCTCCATTAGACTCAATGTTCGGGTTCTATTCCAAGAAACTCGACAAATTGCATCTGCTAAGTTATTGATTCTTATTCTTTTAGTATTTGAGATCTAAGCAACATATCTCGGCCGAAGCGTCACCGGCGAAGCCAACATAGCCAGGGCTACGACATTAACTCCTCGAAAAAGAGCTAACTTGCAAGAGGAAAAGAACAACAGGGAAACGCTTACCAATCACATGCAAAAGGCCTATTCCGGCATTAATTTAATGTTTTCCAACCAACCACCGCGATTTCCCTCTCTTTATTTATTTACTTATTTTATCTCGGTTCCTCAAGGCTCTGTTTTCTCCTTTCTCTTCTATGTAAGAATGCAACAGCAAGAGGAAGGAGAAGACTCTTGAAGCTAATTTGGGCTGAGGAAGTATACTGGGCTGGGCCTCTCTTGTTTATTTGAAGTTCGCTTTCTTTAAGCTCATATTTTGTAAAATGGCACTGAACGTTTTTATTTTACAGTATTATTGATAAAAATTGTAATTGTCTTGAAATACCAATGTTAGATACTTGACCGAACCTTACGACTCGATTAGATCCCGAATAATTTCAAGATCTCAATTCCCGATAGATATCTTGATTTAACAGCCATGGTAAGGGTACATCTTGACAAAAGAAAAAAAAAAGGAAAAAAATCACCAAAATCTTAACTTATGCTCATTGTAATATATTTACTCCAAACTTTTTTTGCAATATCAAAAATCTCAAACTTGTAATTTAAGTATTGATTATGCTTCTCTATGTCCTTTTAGGATTGATAGTCTCTGAAGTATATCTTGTATTTTTCCGATAAAATTGACGATCACACTACCTTTGTATAGACTTGTCAAACTGTTAAGTCAAGTTAGATCAAATAAAAAATGAGTCTATTCAAATTAACCCATTTAACTCATATAGTTCCATCTTTACATAATACAATTTTAGCAATCTACATATATCTCCACTGGACTTAACTCATATTCAAGCCAATTAGGTTTCAATTCTCAGTAATTTTTCCCTTGGTTATGGAAAATAGCATACGGAAAGAGATAACCAATTAAAAAATTTCCATCACTTTCTTGCGGCCATTGGATTTTTTAATCAAAGCAAGGCAATGGTACTCACTAATTTGGTTTATTACAAAAATAATTAATGCAATAAACTAAAGAAAAAATGAATCGCAATGCTTATAAATGAAAGGAAAATGAGTTCTTATTATGCGTAGATTCCAGTGGTTGTCATTACATTTCGATATAATCCAACAACACAAATTCATAATCCAACAACAAAATCATTACTCCGTGTAACGTGCGGATATATTTGTATTGGAGCCATCGAGCACTTTAAAATTCCAAAATAATCGTAGGAAATCTTTCTCAATAATTGAATAAGGGTCCATTTATTATATTGAAAATTTCATCATAAAAGAAAAAAATTTGAAAATTATTTTCAACTAGAATGGTTAGTTTTCATTTAATTAGTGGTTTAGGAAAAGTGATTTCCTTCTTGGTAGAAGTCAAAGTGGTTTTCTTTTAATGTAAACTTGTTGTTTTTAATCCATAAAAAAAACTTTTTCCACAATTCGATTAGTTTTTGTCATCTAATACAAAAATTTGAAAAAATAATTTCCGTAATAGTTTTCCTTCAAATAGGTAGACCCTAAATCATGATCACAAATATACTTCTACTTTTAAGTATAATAAAACAAGAAAAAAATTCAAATAAGGACATGAAGTAGAACCATTTTCTCAAAAAAAAAAAAAAAACTTGAAATAGGCATTATCTCAAATGAGGGTATGAAATGACCAAATTTGTCTCAAATAAAGGACTCAACTTACAAGTTACCCAAATCTTAGTTGCAGGTAGGGGTATTTTCCTCTTGGATTTCTTTATTTTTCTTTCTTTCTTTCTTTTTTCTTTTTCCTTTATGTTTTTCTTTTCTTTTTTTCTTCATCTTGCTTATGCCTCCTCCTTCACTTTGCATCACCTCTTTCTTGACATCAGCATCAGCCTCCTCACCAACGAGCTTGCACAGGAGTGAAACAATTTGAACAATTTAGGAAAAGAAGAAAATGAAAAAAAAATTCGAGAAGTGTGTGCAGTTTTGCAAAATTGCAAACTACGTGATTCAGTTTTGCACTCTCCCCATCAGCAACCTTGAAAAGTGCGTGCTCTGCATTCTGCAATTCCGCATCCTCGTGTAGGCACTCATCAATTACAGCAGAAGTCGAATTGAAATCTTTAGGACGACCGCCCTAGGAACTCCAGGTTGAAGAGCCTCTTGAGCTACCACTTCAGGTTTGGCTTTCTAGCATCAGGCCAAAGAGACTGGCAATGATGATGAACTTGATAATCGAGAAATATTGATAAATGCGAGCCTCCACAGCCACGTTATTGTTTGTCAAAAAAGGCTGGAACAAGCGGGCCAAAGACAATTTTGATTTCTCTTCAATTTTCCTTTCGATTGATGTGAGTTTGCAAGAAGGGAGCGTGATTGGGATTAATCTCACCAATGCCGATGTCGAAGGTACAGTTGACAAATTCCCCTTCTCATTTTTGTCTCATTTTATGTAAATGGACTTGAGCATAAATAGTCTCTTCGACCACATTCCGCCTCAAATCGGTCTCCCGAGCAATCTCAACTATCTCAACCTCTCTATCAATCGGTTCTAAGGGAAAATACCATCAGAGATCGGCTGATGGCTTAATTCCATAGGAAATTGGGCAGTTGCATTTGCTCAATGGGGTTGCACTATATTCAAATCAATTGAATGGACCCATACCTTATTTATTGGGTAATTTGAGCAAATTAGCTACATTGTATGTCTACAACAACTCCCTTTCTAGTTCTATTCCTCATGAAATAGGAAATATGACAAATTTGGAAGTGCTCCACATGGCTTCCAACTCCCTGATAGGACCAATTCCTTCCACTTTGGGGAAGTTAACCAAATTGAGAGAGCTGCACCTATTTGATAATAAACTTAACAATTCCATCCCCTTAGAGCTAGGGAATTTAAACCTTCTTAGCTTGTTGAGCCTTTACGATAATAATCTAACCAGTTCAATCTCACCGACATTAGGCAATTTGATGGAGCTTACCCTTCTTTATCTCTATGGTAACCAGCTTTTCGATTACATTCCTGATGAAATAGGAAATCTCCATGCTACGCTAAAAATAGTGCCAAGTAGAAATCAGCTCACTAGCCCAATTCATTCTTCTTTGGTTCACTTGACCAACCTATCATATTTGTTACACAATGACAATTAACATTCTGGTTCAATTCCTGGATCCTTAGGGGATCTGACAAACTTGACAGTGCCAAAATTGGATGCCAACAAGTTAATCGGCTCATTACCAGAGAACTTGTGCCAAGGTGGATTGCTCCAAAACCTCACACTAAGTGGCAACAACTTTACTGGTTTTTTCCCTAGAAGTTGAGAAATTGCACAAGCTTAGTCAGACTACACCTCGAGAAAAACTAGTTGACTGAAAACATATCCGGGACCTTTGGTGTTTACCTCAACTTGGACATTGTCAACATGAGTTTCAACAAGTTCTATGGAGGAATCCCCACAAACTAGGGAAGTTGCACATGTTTAACTAACCTAAGAATCGCTGGAAATAACATCACTGGTAGCTTGTATCCTGAGATTGGGAATGTGACTCGATTGGGTGCAATTGATATTTTTTTCAATGGTTTACTTTGTGAGGTTTTGAAAGAATTCGGAAAATTGACTTCTTTGGGGAATTTAAATCTAAGCTGGAACCGACTTTCTGGCCAAATAAGTCCCGAGATTGTATCATTACCTGGTCTTCAAAAATTGGATTTGTCTAAGAATAGATTAAGCATGTCTATCCCACAGACTATAGGGTTTTCTTCAAACTCGGTCTTCTTAAATTTGAGCAACAACCAATTGAGCCAAGATATTCTAGGGCAATTAGGGAAGATGATTCACCTATCCGAGCTAGACTTGAGTCATAACTTGTCAAGTGGCAGGATCCTAGCTGAATTCAACAAGCTGCAAAGCCTAGTGAAACTAGACCTTTCATATAATAATCTTTCTAGCCTTATCTACGAGACTTTCAAGGATATGCGAGGTTTGATGGAGGTGGACATCTCTTATAACAAATTTGAGGGTCCAATTGTCACACCCCGAACTCTATGGGGATGGAGATGATACGGCTGTCCTTCCACTCAAAGGACGTAGCCTTAAACCATCAAAATCCAACTCCCAAAAGCCCTCGTTGACAACACTCTTGCTCTACTAGCTGTTAACTAAAGAACTTGAGAAGGTTGGGAAAGAGAGATGAGCAACCACAAGCTCAGTGAGTAGTACATATCTTCTAAACAAATCGAACAACTACAATGCATGTATACAAAAACAATACGAGAAACTCATAATCCAAACTCAAGGTATAAAATATGTATCAAATCAAAAATGACTTATTTAATTTCAACAAGTTTTACACAATTTAGAAAATACTCATTTAATCATCATAAATATCAATGGTCATGTAACATCCTCGATTCCTACCCCATAAGGATTGGCCATAAGGTCATGAATGGATTGACCATGGACCATTAGGCATGGGATCGACCATTTTGATCGGTAAGGCATCAAGGATTGGTCATGATCCGACCGATCAACCGGCCATGAAGTGGCCTAGGTGTCAGCCGTGAATGACCTACCGACCATACCAGTAGGATCGGATCACCAGTTCATAAGATGACTTTAGGATCACGAGAATTGATCATGAGATGATTTTGGATCGGTGGATAGTCATGACCGGTCATAGTGCCCGGCCAGAGGTGATTCCGCTCGGCTATGCACCGATACACAGATGATCCAACTCGATCAAATGCGATCGTCTTCCAACCAAAAATACATCATTCCCTATTTAATTCTTAGTGATTAGAAAGGATTCTTGAATTGGTGATTTCCGATAGTGGATCGGCAATGCACCGGCCACAAACCATACGAATGGATTGGGTACCAATCGGAATGAGCCTCGGGATAGACCCGGCTATTCCGTCATGAATTCTAAAGTCCATGAGTGCCTTGGCTTAGTGCTAGGCCATGGATAGCTTTAAAATTGGCATTGAACTGATCGAAGGACCAAGGACCGCCTTTTAGGCCGACTGACCATCTAAGGGAATGGTTTGGTTGAGTGTGGGACATGATAGCTGAACCTCGGGTGTACGTGATTTGGTTTTTTGAGATGTATCTAACAATCTCTTCTCCAGCCTCAAAACTAACTTAGATGGCGGAATTCTCTAGACCACATTATTGAGAAAGAAAATGACAAAATAGAGAAAACTCTAGAACATCCTACGTTCTTCTAGAAGAAGGATGACTCACCACTTTGGATAAATATTTCTAGATTTGGTAATGATTACCAAAGATTCACCTTGGGAATTAAGTAATGGACTCTTGGACAAGTGGGCCAATCAAGAGAAGACATATAAAGTATTCTAGAACTTCTCATTAAATGCAAGGATGAGTTATCCCACTTAGGTGTCCCTTGAAGATTTGGTAATGATGGCTCAGGATTTTCCTTGGGGAAGAAGTGAATGACTCAAGGACTTAAGTGGACCAATAAGAATAGAACTTTGTGGAATATTCTAGAAGGCCAAAACTTAGATAGCAAGTTCTTGAATTTAGGCATATGCTAAATATCCAAACCCCATGATTAACTAAATCTAAGTATTCAATGAGAATGGTGAGTCATTGGCTTAGGTGTCCATGAAAGATATGGTCATCATTACCATAACATTTTCCTTAGAGAACAAGTAGGCCAAGTCATGATGGTGTTGTATAAATGATCCAATAAGAATGAAACAAGTAAGTCTCCAATCATTACATTAGACCATTAGGTGTGCCGCATTTTAAAATAGGCATGCCACCTTGAAAAATAGGCTTGCCAACTTAACGCCATAGCTATGCCACTCTAAGAAACGTGATTGGACTGCTTGGATGAGTAATGATTAGCTTGGTACCTATAAATAGGGGAGGCTCACATTCATTTCCACCACTTTACACCCCTTACCATTCACACCTACCCTCCTCCCCCTTCTTCTTTCTCTCGGCCTCACATCCTCAACCCACCAAGCTATCTAGGTTGGTTTTCAAGTTTGCCGAGGTAAGTAAGATTCCTATGTCTCCTCAAGGGCGGTAGTCTCCATAGTCGAGTCTAGTTAGGTGCTCACCCGTCACACTCAGAATGAGGCCAAGGTTCGTTCGAGTTGAGTTCATTGCAAGGCAAGGTCGCCCCAAGCCATAAGGCCTTGGTTTCGGCATAAATAGGATGATGGGTCCAAGTCTCGCTTGGTGCGAGGGTTGCTTAAGGCCACAAGATCCTGAATCGACATTGAGGCGTGTCGATCTTATGGCTTAATTTGTACGGGGATCGTCCAAATCCACAAGGCCTTGGTAAGGCATCAAGCATGTTGATTTCTATAGCCCAATGGATGTAAGGGACTTTGCACTTGGCGTTGGATCAAATTGTGAGCCGAGGGTCATTCATGATACATGTAATTCACATCGAGTTAGAGCCAAGTCCGTCAAGCTCAGGATTGTCACTAAAGCGAGGTGTACCCATGTCTCGAGGTCTTAAATTAGCATTGAGACGTGCTGTTTCCGAGCCTTGTCCGGTGCGAGGATTGGTGCTAAGTGGTTGACTCAAGTTACGGACCAAAGATCGTTCTTGATATACTTGTTAGCAAAGTACGAGAATTCATGACACATACAGATGAATGAGCATGCCTTCGGGCCATGCATGAGAAAAGATAAGAATCGGCTTGTATGATGCATTTATGCATGCGCTTAAAGAGGAAAAAATGCCTATTGTCACATAGCGTTGGTAGCGATGCCTCGTTTATTGAACATGATGCCCTAGTTAAGCCAGGAAGCCCCTGAGAGTATGAGAAGAACCGTTTATACAATCAATGAACTTATTGAACATGTTACCATGTGATGTTGATAAGCTTATTTGGTGAAATAACTTATTTGGTAAGTTGAAAGTGGATCACATACAAATAATTGAGAGGTGTCAATGGACTTGCGATTGATCTGCCATCGACACTATTTGCGAGTATTGTACTTGTTAGGCTTTAACGATGAGATGCTTTCCTAGTAGAGAATTATGAATTTTACTTATTGAGTTTCCCCAAAACTCACTCATTCATCTTTCAGTCTTGTAGGCATTAAAGCCGCACGTTATTTTAGGGAGTTATAGTCACGCTAAAGGAGATAGGATTTCCCTTGGTCTATGTGGAAAACTTGTACTGTGATGTAAAAAGGAAAGAGGGCCCGTAGAGAAAGGGCTTGTAAAAGTACTGTTATAATATAAATTAATGTGTTCTACTTAATGTAGAACCTAGTTTTCCAATAGTTGTTTGTTCGGGGAGTAGTTCATTCACGTTTCCGTATGTGCATGATAACGAGATAAAAAGAATAGGGATGGCAACGAGCCTAGAACATCGCAAAAATAACCCATGCTGCTCGTGACCCTGGAGATGGAGTTAGGGTCGTGACAGGTTAAATTCATTGATCAATCTCAGCAACTCACGTATCAATGGTCTATTTCATTGATTAATCTCATCAAATCATAAGTCGATGGTTCATTCTATTGACCAATCTATTGCTCAATATCCTACCATGGTCATGGCACAATGCCTAAGTACAAGGCAAGCAAAATTCCCCCTTGGAAAGGTCTACACTTACAAAGCTTGTAGCTCGGTCTAAAAGGATATCCTAACCGATATGCATACCCCTTAACCCCTCACTAGGTTCACAGTCCTATTGAGCATAAATAATCATCCTCCAATACCAAAAATCCAATTGAGAAATCAATCTCATAAACCATATAAATAACTTTTCGCCAAAACATAATCATTTGTCATTTCTTAAATCATTTATAAATTTTTACATAAATCAATTCTAAAGTAGTCACAAGTATATATCAATTTACAGTACTTTGCAAACACACTTTCTAAACATCCACAAACAACCAAAGAATAGTAAATGCTCGATTTGGCTTTTTATGTAATAACAATGCCCTTTCATAATTCATAATATATATAATTTGTAGCATTTTCGGAATATGAGTTTTACAAATTTAAAGAAAATATTGTACCACTCACCTCATCGCTTACGACCAAACACTAAATGATACTCGTATCGTTGAACTCGTGGTCCTATGAAATAACTGAGGAATAATGTTAAAATCAAATAAAACTCTACCTCAACTATGAAACGACTAAACTACACCTTAATAAAGCGACTCCTACGCGCTAATAAATTGCATACCTAAAGCGATTAGTCAAGCCGTTCGCAATGTGGAGTTTGAGCACAAACTTGGTTACATTGTAACTTTCTCCTCTAAAGCCCATTTCGAACATACTTACAATCAATAGAAAGGCTTTAAAACAGATTATAAAAATTCCAACTTGACCGTCCCAAAATTAAGTTGAAAAATGACAAAATAAGGGCCTGAAGATGCTGGATGCGCACAATTTATCGCGCGTGAGAAATTTTGAAATTTTGTTTCAAGTAAATCGTAAACTCAAATCATAATCCGTAAAATCCTATGGCTCCACAACACCCTAAACTATTATTTCCATAACAATACATGGCTTAACGACTCAAAAATCAGACTTTGCCGCTAGATTTTCTCAAAATTCTGAATATGAGCTCTAAACCCGGAAAATACTTCGATTAGACAAACGAGAGGCTTAAGTTCTTACTGGGCGTTGCGTTACGGAGTTGAGTCAACTTGGCAAGGCATCCGCAGTGTACACATACCAAACCCTGTCCTATTTTTCCTTCTTCTTCTTCTTCTTATTCTTTTCTTTCTTTTCCTTTCTCTCTCTTCTTTTCTCTCCTTGAACTGGTTCAGGCTCTCTCAAAAGAGCTGAGCCCCCACTCACCTCTTTTTCCTTGTCATTTGACTTTTCAAACTTCTTTTTTTTCTTTTTTTTTTTGTGTGGGCCCCACCCCTCCTCTTTTTGTCTGATTCAAAATCTCAAGCATTACATTCTACCCTCCTTAAAAATAATTTTGTCCTTGAAATTTGGACTCACTTTGAACTTTCAAACAAAATTCCACTTTGCCTCCTTCTCAAGCTCTCATTCATAACTTTAGGAGCTAATTCAAGTTTATTGGCCGCTTTCGATTCTAGCTCTTCTTCAACTTCATTACAAGACTATCATAAGAGCTTTTGATTGTCCTTAAACTCAATACTTCTCGCCACGATTATACCATCCTTTATCACCTTTTGCACCAAAGGTTTACTTGATCATTATTTTACAACCCTTGAGCCCATACAATTCATATCATCCGCATTTACCATAGGCATCCAAGAAGAAATTCACTAAGATTACTGTTAATTTATGACTCGAGTTTGAGATTCACTGGACTTTTGACGGATTTACAAAAGAGGAAATAATTAAAAGAGGAATTTTTCTTCTTTGGAGTGAAGTTGCCGAAGCCCTATGCTCTGCCGAAATCCTTTGGCATGAAGCCTCTGTATGTGAATTGAAAATAGGTGGGCCCAGAGTCAAAGTGTTGACTCTGAACACACACACACGTTCAACGAAGCAAGGAGCGTAGGTGGGCCCAAGGTTGAGCGCACGATTTCCTTCTTTGGCGTAAAGATGGAGTCCCCTGCACACGTCCTGCACACCCACGTATAAAAGCAAATCTTTGCAGGTCTTCTTTCGGGCTTCTGAAAATTGCCGCCGAACCCTACGTACATAGCCGCACGTTCAACGATCAACGAAGCCACAAGTCCTCCGCAAGAAGCTTGAAGAGATACGCGATTTTGTATGTACACTAACCAGGTGTACGTAGAGCGTTGTATTTTGGAGCTTGAACATGCGGTAATTTTGTGCCATGATTTGGGTTTGGGAAACCCCGAGAGAGTGTTTGAGTGACTTGAGTGTGTAATCTCCTTGTATTGCTTGATCTATAGTGAAATTTGCTGCTGCTCTCCCCGTAGATGTAGGTCTTTACGACTGAACCACATAAATCTGGTGTCTGATTTATTTTCTTCTTCCGTTTATATTATTGTGCGATCGCTCGCTTAATCTCAACAATTGGTATCAGAGCCAGGCTTGGCTAAGTTGAAGCAAATCGATGGCGACAGAAGAAGTAAAGGTGAAAATCGACAGATTTGATGGGAAGGATTTTAGTTTCTGGAAGATGCAGATTGAAGATTATCTTTACTAGATGAAACTGCACTTGCCCTTGTCTGGGGAGAAACCAGAGTCGATGAAGCAAGCTGATTGGGATTTGCTGGATAGATGAGCTATGGGTGTTATTCGGCTGACGTTGGCTCGTAACGTCGCATTTAACATCTTGAAGGAGAAGACCACTGCTGATTTGATGCAAGCCCTGTCGAATATGTACGAGAAGCCCTCTACGATCAACAAGATCTGTTTGATGCGACATCTATTTAATTTGAAGATGAGCGAAGGTGCGTTAGTTGCAGATCATATCAATGAATTCAATGTGATTGTTAGTCATTGAGTTCAGTTGAGATTGACTTTGAAGATGAGGTACGTGCTTTGATTCTGTTATCCTCATTGCCTGATAGTTGGAATATTACTGTTACTGCTGTTAGTAATTCCTCTGGGTCAACAAGTTTGACGTTTGATGGGGTTCGAGATTTAATTCTGAGCGAGGACATTCGTAGAAGAGAATCTGGTGAACCTATATCTGCTGCTTTAGTATGTGAAAATAGAAGAAGATCTGTAACACGTGTGGGTAAGAGTAGTACTAATATGAACAGACGCAGTCAATCCAGGACTGGTAATGTTGTTTATTGGAGCTGTGGCAAGAGAGGGCATCTTAGAAGGGATTGCCTTAAGTTGAAGAATGATAAGGGTAAGGGAATTATGGTTGATTTTGTAGATAATGTTGCAGTTATAGCAAATAATGCCGATTATGTCTTGTCTGTCACTAATAATTCATCATTTGATGGATGAGTATTGGATTCTAGTTGTTCTTTTCATGTCACACCAAATAGAAATTGGTTTATCACTTATCAGTGCACGGGTAGTGATAAAGTCCAATTAGGGAACAACGCTGAGTGCGATGTTGTGGGTGTTAATGATGTTAAAATAAAAATACATGATGGTATTGTGAGGACATTGACTGGAGTCAGGCATGTTCCAGAATTGAAAAAGAACTTAATTTCCTTGGGTGCCCTAGATTCAACTGGTTACAGGCATTCTTCAAAAGGTGGAGTTCTGAAGATTGGTCGAGGTGTCCTGGTGATAATGAAAGGAATCAAGCATGATGGCACGTATAAACTTCAAGGTGAGACAATGACAGGTTTCGCCCCGGAGACATCGGATGCATCTGCTCGAGAGTCTTTTGACTGCTCGAAGAAGACTTGGAGGTTTGTGCCAATGCACAAGTTTGATGCTGGTCTCAAGATCTCGCAGTCAAGAGCTTTGATCGAGATGAAGACTAGTAAGTCGATCAAGCATGTGCAGACTGACAATAGCATGGAGTTTTGCTCGGAACTAGCAAATAAATTTTGCATGAAAGAGGGCATAGTGAAACACCGCACTAGTGCCAGTAAATCACAACAATTTGCAGAATTGATGAGCAGAACATTACTAGAGACGACCTGAAAAATTATCTCTAGTGCTGGTATTGTTAGGAGAATCCTAGCTGATGTGCTAAGTACGGTAAGCTGCATGGTGAATAGATCCCCATCAATTACTATTGAGAGGCGGACTCCTAAAGAAGTGTGGTCAGTGTTCAAACGGATCTGAATGGTGTTCAGCTTGAGGTGGAGTTGCGACCAGAAACTCCTGAGGTAGCAAGTATGAGTACTAGCAAAGTAATCGACACAGATGGTGCTTGTAGCGAGGTGGAGCTTATAGAGCCAACAGTTGCTGTAACTGCTGATATTGACAAGGTACGTATTCGATCTCCTAACAGATATGGATGCAATAATGGTTTTACTATATCTATGGTTGAGGAGGTTGTGTCAGAAAATCATTGCGGAGTAGTTAAAGGTGCATGTGGAGTTGATATTCTGATGAGGTCCTCGGTTATGGCGAAGTTCAAGCGAGGCTTGAACTTGGATAATATCTGTGGCGGTTGAGCCCATCGGGGGCTATGGGAAAGTAGCGGCAGAGTTTGAATTTTTGCAAAGCGATTGCGACTTGGCTCAAACATCGAGCCAAGGTGGAGATTGTTAATTTATGACTCGAGTTTGAGATTCACTGGACTTTTGACGGATTTACAAAAGAGGAAATAATTAAAAGAGGAATTTTTCTTCTTTGGAGTGAAGCTGCCGAAGCCCCATGCTCTACCGAAATCCTTTGGCATGAAGCCTCTGTACGTGAATTGAAAATAGGTGGGCCCAGAGTCAAAGTGTTGACTCTGGACACACACACGTTTAGCGAAGCAAGGAGCATAGGTGGGCCCAAGGTTGGGCGCACGATTTCCTTCTTTGGCGTAAAGATGGAGTCCCCTGCACACGTCTTGCACACCCACGTATAAAAGCAGATCTTTGCAAGTCTTCTTTCGGGCTTCTGAAAATTGCCGCCGAACCCTATGTACATAGCCACACGTTCAACGATCAATGAAGCCACAAGGCCTCTATGAGAAGCTTGAAGAGATACGCGATTTCGTATGTACGCGAACCAGGTGTACGTAGAACGTTGTATTTTAGAGCTTGAACATGCGGTAATTTTGTGCCGTAATTTGGATTTGGGGTTAAATTGGGGTTTGGGAAACACCGAGAGAGTGTTTGAGTGACTTGAGTCTGTAATCTCCTTGTATCGCTTGATCTATAGTGAAATTCGCTGCTGCTCTCCCCGTGGATGTAGGTCTTTACAACTGAACCACGTAAATCTGGTGTCCGATTTATTTTCTTCTTCCGTTTATATTATTGTTCGATCGCTCTCTTAATCTCAACAATTACATCCGATCCAAAACCATATATCAGTGCATACAATGCAAACATTGCACTTTTGTATGCTACAAATATCCAGCAAGCAACTACAACCCTATCACCAAGCTGGACTCCACTCCTCATTCAACAGATTAAACGACGCATCCATATCACCACCGCCTCACCATAACATCGAATTATGGTAGCTCAAGGAACGACGTTCCTCTCAAGCATTAAGTGGAACACCTTGCTGGACTAAAAACTTGCCCCAAACTTTGCGTGGAACATGATCAAGAAGAGGCAATATAAGTATCTGAATTGCACGCGTGATCGATTAAGCACTGGGATCTCGAGCCTTATGGTTCTTGCTAGAAGATAGTGAGACCAACATACAAGAAGCTTTACTGTCAAGATCAATTTCTTCGTATAATAATCAATAGAATCATCCATTGATTCAGCCAAATTTCTCTCTTTCTTCTTGCAATCATCTATATCCTTCAAGTTGTGTTTGCGCCCATGAGACGAACCTTTGGGGGCTTTCAAACCATCCTGCCAAGAGGAGACCATCGTGTCCGCAAAAACAGAGTGCCAAATTCTGTGTTATTGCCCACATGATTATCGCCATCAAAATTTAGAGCTTTAGCTAACTTTCCATTAAGCCTTCACAAAATTGTAAGTCGGGGAGCTCATTATAACCTTTCTACATGTGAAAGGCCAACAACTAAGCTTTAGCTATCACAAGACCGAGCCAATCACCTCTGCTAGAAAAGCATGGAGCCAATGTTCTCTCTCTGTTTTTTTTTTTTCTTTTTTTACTCCAGTAGTTTATTCGGTTCGAAAGAACTCGCACTCATGGTTTCATCCACAACTTCTCTGGAGCCTAACTCTTCTCGAATTCCAATATTTTCAACAATGTGGACGTTTATATCGTCATAAACATCCTTTGGTATGCAAAAAGCAAGCCAATCCTAACTCAACCCCTCTTGAGATCATCCAAAGCGCAGTTTACAACATTCAAAAGGATCAAAGATCTGTCCAGGCTATCACGAATAGCTTCTTACTTTACCTCAAACCGACATAGACACCGACAATATATTTTCATCTTCTTCTTCTTCTTTTTTTGGCAACTTATAAACAGTTTGGTTCACTCCCACGAAGCTTCCTAGCTTTGAACCTCCATCTACAATAGTTGTCTCCTCAATTGCCTTTTGCTTTTCATTGTCTGTAAGCTGATTATCGATTTCCATTTTATCGATATTAGTTAAACCAACGACAATGATATTAGAAACTTGTTCTCCAACTTCTCTGTCTTCTACATTTGAATGACTGACATCGGGAGCGAAATCCTCATTAGAGCAAGGTTGCTTATCTTCAACTAGCTCCATAACATCTATAGTTTCATCTAGTGCCAATTCAAAATTTGGTGGTTTAATTTATGGTTGAAGTCCCTCCCTTCATCGAACTCTTTGTCCAACTTGTTGATTGAGTTAACCTGAAGCCTCTCTCTATCTCTGATATAGCTAGTATAAGCACCTAGAGGGGGTGAATAGGTGCACAAATAAATTCTCGAGATACGGAAGCAACTCTAGGCAATCGATAGAAAAGAAAATACGATCAAAGTAAAGTAAAAGATAGGGAAGAGAGAAATGAATACAAGATTTATAGTGGTTCGGCTTATTCCAAGCCTACATCCACTCTTCCGCACTGACAGCCCACCGGCTGGATTTCACTATGAACAAAAGAGAAGTTAGAGCACAGCTTTTCCCTGATTCTACAGTGTAGATGTTCTACCACACTTCCTCAAGGTTTCTCACGAGTATAGACTCTCTTTTGTTTACACGATTTTGCTCAACAAATGAATTGACTAGGAACAAGGAGCTTTAGACTTTGGAATTCTTCTATCGTGCACTCCCTCGAACAACTGGAACGTCTTCCTTATATACTCCTTCATGCCATCATACCCGTTGGCACTTACCAAAGGAATTCCTCCAATCTACCCGTTGGACGAAATCAATTAGAAAGATCATTCGAGCTATTAAAGGAACATGTCGATAGCCCATCAATCCTGTTCGCCCATACAATCAGGATCTCGGTTTCCATAAGTAGAACCTTCCAAGTATACTTTGCCAATCATCGGATCCTTAATCTTCAAATCAATAAAGGATTCCGTTATGTCATATCCAGTCAAGAGATCTTCTCCAGTCGATAAGGCCACATCCTTAATGAAACATCCAGTTCTGGATAGCCTTTCTTCAACGGATTAGAAACTGTCAATAAGGATAGACTTTGAGTCTTGAGTCGGCTGTCGGAGGTCTTCGAGACTTTAAATAGCGAGTGCAAGCCTTCGAGACTAGGCGATGGAAACGTTTTGTCAACTTCAAAACACTTCAAGAGGATTTCTCCAACAATCTCCCCCTTTTTGATGGTGACAAAACTTTCCTGCAGATTTGGAAAACTTTGACCTGCAAAACATTTCTCAAACACATATGCATATCTTATAGATAAATGGCTAAATGAATAACTCTAGAATCTGCACCCACAGAAAATTGGTTAGTCTAGTATGCAACAAAGCCATCCATAAGATAACAATAGTAGTTAATAATAAGCAGTCAAATCCAAATCCCAAATTTAGTCCATATCCAGACACACAAGTCAAGTCAAAACAAACCACAAAACAAACCATAAGTTTGACAAATTTAAGTTCAAGTTTTTCAAGTCTCGCAACTCTCCCCCTTTTTGTCAGCATAAAAAAGATTGAGATGAAGTCAAGGATTCTTGGGAACACGAACAAGCTGAAAATCTCCCATCGACTTAACGATGCCTTCCAGCCTTTTAAAGTCTTCCTTTAGCTGAGCAACATCCTCACCCTTAGCATTAGCCTGAATCTGAAGAGAAAGGGCTTGGATTTGATCATTTAAAGAACCCGAAGAGACTTGTCCTGCATTCTGCAAGTTTTGAACTTCACATCCCAATGCATATATCTGACCTTGCATCTCCAAGAGAATATCCATCACTCTGCGAAAGTCTCGCTGAATTGTCGGTCGCGTACGTCGGCATTAGCACGATCTGATGGAGTAAATGCGACGATGGTAGATCAGCATAATCACACAGATTTGGCGAAGAGACCTCATGACCTTCCTCGGGCGAGAAACCGAGAGGCAAAAACCTCCTCTCGGATCAGGCGGGGATCGGGGATCGGCCGACTCCCTCACCGGTTGCGGGATTTGAGGTCATTCCTCTTTCTCTTGGTCTCCCCGTGTCCATGCCTTCGAGTGGAGAGTGCTTCTCATGTTCTCCTTCTTCTTGATCTCTTTTCTCTTCTTCTTCTTTTTCAACTCTCTCTTGCTCAGCATCTCTTTCTTCTTCTTCTTCTCTTTCCTCCGTTTCTTTTCCCTCTGCTTCTTTCTCTGCTCTTTCTTCTATCTGCTGTTCTGACTCTTTCTCTGGAACAGATCGACTGAGATTCTTCAAAGCCATTGCAGAGATAGTGATGTTATCCTCATCATCTTCATCCTCAACGAGGAGAGCTCTTCTTCTCTTAGATGGAGAATCCATGGGCTCCTTCCATTTCCTTTTTCTGCGAAGAGAATTGATGAGATTTGACTGGAGTCTTCTCCTTAAATTTCTCCAATGCCTTGCTTAGTTCCTTCAGACGCATCTTGGTCACCATTTTCAGTCCTACCACCATATGATCGCATGATATAGCACAAAGAATTTGCGGAGGCTGAATATTCAGATGTCTGAATAACTTCGTCACAAGACCTGGATAAGGAAGTTGTCCTCTGTCCTTCATCACAGCTCTATACATATGGAACATAACAGTGTGAGGAAGTGAAAACCTTTTCCCAGTGATGATGGCATACATTAGCTTTGCCTCTGAACTTGAGACATCAGTCTTGGAAGTTGATTTCGATCTGAGGCAATTGATTACAATTTTGTGCAGCAAGATGTTAAATGCACTCATCCTTGAATAGGAAATCTTTCCCTCTATTCTCCTGTCCTTAACAAGTTCCGGAGTAGTACGAGCAATAGAAACTTTGATCCGTTGATATCTTCCTCTCTCAACTCCTAACACATCGCCAAGATATCCATATCCACAACAAAGTCTTGATCTTTGACACTGAAGGAGAATCTATTCGAATCCAAGAAACTAAGATTTTAATAGAAATAAGCAATTAGTTGAGGATAGGCCTCTGTGGAGTCAGAGCAGAATTTCTCAAGTTGAAGATGACTGAACTTTTCCCTTAAGTTCATATTGACAGCATCCAGAAAGTCAAAATCCACACTCCTAGGGTTTATCACCCCACGCTTCAGCAATTTTGAGTATAGATCCTTCTGTTCCTTTGATCTAAACAACTCTCCCATTTTTCCTCAATTTTCAGCCGCAACTCCCATTCTTGGTTGAAATTCGCTGTATAATTTGTCATCATCATTTCCATCCACCGGATTAAATCCCCAATCACGAGGGTCACTTGGGATATTCGCAAGGGTTTCTTCTGCCACCCCTTATGAGCAATTCCCAAACTTTCCATTTTTCGCAAAAAGATATATTCATTTCCATATCCTTTGTCCTTAAGAAAATCATCCACATAGTTCAATGGAGTACCGGTCCTTTTAAAGCACGATACAACTTATAAATAAAAGAGGGCCTTTGAACTCTTACAGGGTCTGCATCTTCAATGATTTCTTCATTTTGATGATGATCAACATCTTGAGGACTAGATGGAGGAGAATGACGCTGTTGAGAATGTTGTGGGCTCTGCTGCTGATTTGGAGACACTTCCTCTTCAGTGAGATCGAAGTGCGTAGGCCCCTCACTCATTCGCCGTGGTCCCCCTTTGCGATCCTCGAAGACTTTCTTGAAGACGACATCTTTCTTAGTCTTTGAAAGATTCTTTGCTTGACTTTCCCAAGAAAGATGACAACTTTTTCGAAGATTAAACAAGAGAAGAAAATAGGAATGGAAGATTGGTGCTTTTTAGGGTTTTGGAGTTAAGCGAGGAGAAACCGACTGTATATAAGACAGTCGTAAAGAGAAGATACCAACCGTCGTAATGGTAAGTGAAAAGATGCATTTTTTAAAAAATAACTGCCTTTTTTGAAAAATGGTCACATCAAAATAACTTCTTTTTCTAAAGGAAACGATGCAATAATTTCGTCAATTAAAGATAGCGATTGAGATAACAATAATCAACACGGTTGATCAACGTACCTTTTCAAGATGAGATTAGAGAGAGAGAATAACTTACAGTCAAAGTCTTGCAATCAAAGTCTTGCTTGTGAGAGTCTCTAGACTTTAACTTCTTCAAACCTCAAAATGTTGAGTCTGGAACGGATAAATATATCCGCCAGTTGGTTCTTTGAGTCAACAAACTGAATCATAATTTCTCCATTTTGAACATGATCTCTAATAAAGTGATGTCGTATCTCTATATGCTTTGCTCTTGAGTGAAAAATTGGATTTTTGGTGAGATTGATTGCGCTGGTGTTGTCACATTTAATCTCTGTGCATGAATCTTCAATTCTGAAGTCTCTTAGCTGTTGTTTTATCCACAGAATTTGTGAACAGCAACTTCCAAGAGCTACATATTCTCGCTCGTGAGAGAGCTACTCGTACTTTGCTTCCTTGAAAACCAAGACACCGTCCCGCTCCAAGTAGTTGACAATGTACCGAGGTGCTCTTTCTATCAACTCGCATCCGGCTAAGTCTGCGTCTGAGTACCCAAGAAGAGTAAAGTCTCCCTTTTTAGGATACTAGAGACCGAAGCTTGAAGTTGATGCAATATATTTGATAATACGCTTTGCAGCATTTAAATGTGATTCTTTAGGGTCTGCTTGAAATCGGCACAAATGCAAACAATAAACAAAATATCGGTCTAGAAGCGATAAGATAAAGGAGTGAACGATGATACTCTGTATAACTTTTGGTCGACTTTCTTTCCTCCTTCATCTTTATCTATCTTCACGGAGCTTGACATTGGTATATCGGCCTTTTTGTAATTGTCCAGTCCAAACTTCTTCACAATATCATTAGCATATTTTTCTTGATGAATAAAAGTTCCTTCCTTCAGTTGTTTCACTTGAAGTCCAAGGAAGAAGGTTAACTCACCCATCATGCTTATTTCAAATTCATCCCGCATAGTCTTAGAGAATTTCTTGCCACGTACTTTCATTAGAGGATCCAAAAATAATATCATCGACATATATTTGAACAAGTAGAAAACTCTTGCTTTCTCTTTTAATGAAAAGAGTAGTGTCTACTTTACCTTTAACAAATCCATTTTCAATTAAAAACTTACTCAATCTGTCGTACCAAGCTCGAGGAGCTTGTTTCAAGCCGTATAAAGCCTTTTTGAGTCTGAATACTGAATCTGATTTCCTTGGGTCTTCAAACCCAGGTGGTTGTTCCACATAGACTTCCTCTTGGATGAATCCATTTAGGAAAGCACTTTTGACATCCATTTGGAATAACCTGAAATTCTTATAACAAGCAAAAGCAAGTAATAATCGAATTGTTTCTAACCTTGCTACTAGTGCGTAAGTCTCATCATAGTCTATCCCTTCTTCTTGTGTGTATCCCTTGGCCACGAGTCTTGCCTTGTTTCTTATAACTTTTCCTTTCTCGTTCATTTTGTTCCTGAAAACCAATTTAGCTCCAATAACAAACTTACCTTTTGGTTTAGGAGTTAATTCCCGTTATCATTGATACTTGAATTGCACGAGCTCTTCTTGCATAGCTTCAATCCAGCTTTCATCGATAAAGCTTCTTCTATGCTTTTGGGTTCTATTTCAGAAATAAGAGCCACAGACACTAGACTCTTCGTGCCTTTTGGATCTTGTGCGAATTCCTTCATTGATGTTGCCAATAATAAGATCTTTGGGATGACTGGACTTATGTTTCAGATTCTTTGGTTAATTTGTCGATTGATGGTCACTTCTTTCACTTGAATCTTCAACAGTCACTTGTTCTTTGGTCCTTCAAAGTCTAAGCTATTTTAGACTTTGTAGAGTCTGGAGCAGGTTCAGATTCTTCAAGATGAGTCTGAATGGATTCATTTTGCATAGAGTCTTGGAATTTAACATTCATTGACTCTTCCACTGTTTGAGTCTTCTTGTTGTAAACTCTGTACGCTTTGCTTGTGGTTGAATATCCAAGGAAGATGCCTTCATCTGACTTTTCTTCAAACTTACCAACTCGATCATTTGCATTTTTCAGTATAAAAAATTTGCATCCAAATACATGAAAATATGAAACAATAGGCTTCTTTTCTTTGAATAGTTCATAGGGGGTTTTTTCAAGAATAGGCCTTAGAAAGACTCTATTTATAATGTAACATGCTTTGTAGAAACTGCTTCAGCCCAAAACGTGAAGAGATGTTACTTTCAATTAAAAGAGTTCTAGCCATTTCTTGAAGAGATCTATTCTTTCTTTCCACAACTCCATTTTGCTCGAGTATGTGGAGAAGAGAATACATGCCGATGACCGATTCATCACGAACTTTGTAAAATCATGATTTTCAAATTCACCTCCATGATCTGTTCTTATACTTGAGATAACATACCCTTTTTCATTTTGAACCTTTTTAGCAAACTTTTCAAAGTAAGAAAAAGTTTCAGACTTACTTGCCAAGAAATATACCCAAGTAAATCGTGAGTAATCATCCACAATTACTAGGCAGTATTTCTTACCTCCAATGCTTTGTCTTCTGGTTGGTCCAAATAGATCCATATGCAGAAGCTGCAGTACACGATTAGTGGAAACTTGATTTATTGGTTTAAAGGAATTTCTTACCTGTTTTCCCAATATACATGGTGTACAAAGATCAGACTTTTGGTATGATAAATTGGGTAGACCACGAACAAGCTTCTTTGCTGAGATTTTGGCTATTTGCTTCATATTGACGTGCCCAAGCTTTACTTGCCATAAGTTTGCTTCATCTTGGATTGAGATTAGACATTGTGATTCATCTGGTTTCACATCCAAGAGGTAGATATTACCATGTCTTCGGCCCATGAATGACTGAGTAGAATCTTTACTAATTCCAGAACATATTCCCTCTTGAAAGTTGATTTTGAAACCAGTATCACATAGTTAACTAATACTGAGCAAATTGTAATTGAGCCCTTCCACTAAGGAAACATTGCTGATTTTGAGATTTCCAATCTTTACAGTTCCAAATCCCACAATTTTTCCTTTGATGTTTCCTCCAAAAGAAACTTTTCCACCATTTACTCGAACAAGCTTTATGAAGTAATTTGAGTCTCCTGTCATGTGTCTTGAGCATCCACTATCCAGATACCATTTTACCTTTTTCTTGATAGTGACCTGCATTTAAAAAGGAAACTCAAACTTTCTTTGGTACCCATATTTTCTTGGGTCCATTGGTGTTAGTATGATATGCGGTTTTTGCCCATACCTTTTTAACAAGTTTCCAAATCATAGGACATTCTTTTTCAAAATGATATGCACTATTGCACTTTGAGCATTTGAGAGCATTGCGACCTGCGCTTTACAAAGATTCTTTTAAAATGATTTTTGTAAGCATCTCTTGTGGGTCTTTGTTTGATTCTTTCCTTCACCTTAGGAAAATCAATTAAAGGAATGGTTTCATCAGTCATTCCCAAACCAGATTTATTAAAGTAGGGTCTTTGAACGAAAGAATTTTTCTAGTTTCTCGATCCTATAGAAAATCTTTTGGAAATATTTGAGATATCTCTTTTCAAGAATGCATTTTCTTTTAACAAATTATCTTCACTTTCTTTAAGAGAAGAAATATTCTTGACTAGACTTTTCACTTTTTCTTTGAAATATTTTCCTGTTGTTTTAGAACATAATTTTCTTTCTTGAGTTCGAAAATTCTTTTAAGAGAAGTCTTAAGACTGAAACACAATTCATCAATATACTTTGAAACCTTAATAGGGATTTTGAAGTTACTTACCTCAAATTCGCTTTCTGAGTCTGAATCTGTCTCGGAATTTGAATCTGAATCCGATTGTGCCATCAGGCATTGTCGCGACCCAAATTTTTCGGTTTTGGACCACCTAGGGTTTGGCTAATGGATTGTTAAGCCTAAACTTAACTCGGGCTCTCCCAAGCCCATACTAATTCGCAACTTTAGGTTCAAGTTTTTTTTTAACATGCAATTGATTTTTAATTAGGAGTCGCCACTAATCTATTTTTGGTGGGTCGATTAGAAACCCAAGTAAAGTAATGGGAGATTTACTTTACTTCTACGAACCGGAGATTATGGGTACGGGGACTTGGTTACACTAGATTTCTCTAATGCCCTTTCGGTACCATTCTTTTAATTTCAAAAATGTTTTTGCAGGCAGCTTGAATTGATTTTAAATTCTAACATGTGAGGTGATCATGTGGGTGCGCAAACCACCAATTTAACATCCAAGAAAGCAATGAATAAATTGCAGGACTTACCTCATAGCAACGAAAGCATCTGCGTTGTTAGTTTAGAATTCACATCAGCAGTCCTAAATATGATTTCTAATTAACACGCAATTTTTGTTTTGTTTTCACTTAATTAATGAAAATCATGCAATATGCAATGCATGCCACTAATTTAACATGAAATGATATGACATGGCAACATGACTTAGCTATATGACCTAAGCAATATGACATAACTAAGCATGTAGTCTATCCTAAGCATGAGATGGATTTATTCTAAATATTTTTTTGTATTTTCTATGAGATTCGAAATTAAAGAAATGCAACATTTAAATATGCAATCTAAATTAATCTAATGACTGACAATTTCTACTTAAATGGACCTAACAAAAATCACTAAATGACGTGCATTGTATGAACCTAATTCTATATGACGTGCACATGGTTTTTATTCTAAATAAGCATGCAATTTATTCTAATATGCAATGACGTATAAAGAATGTCCTAATTCTACATGACATATGCATGATGACATTTTTGTGTTTTTGTTTTATTAATTTCGAAATTAAGAATTATCAAATTATTAAACATGCAACCTAAGTAAAAAACACTAGCAACCTAAATTGATTGATTTGATTTTTGATTTTGAAATTCGAAATAAAATCTCTATTCTAAATATGCAAGATAACAAGAGATATTCTAAAACAAACCTAATCTTCACTCAAATATTTTTTTGGATTTTTTTATTTAACAAAATAAAATTGATTCAATTAACATGACGACAAATTAGATAAGATATGATCAATATCTACAAACCGGCGAACCATATCTCGCGCATGAGATCGGGTTGGCCAATTTTTAAATAAATCGCGAATCGAATCTCGGGCGGGAGATCGGATTGGCGATTTTCCAAGCGATTGTGATTGCGAGTCGGATTTCGGGCGCGAAAATCGGACTATCAAACACAAATTTCACATGCTGTTTCATATCGAACATCTCATCATCAAATAAAGAAACAAAATGAATAATAAACACTAAATAAATAAATGAACAAAAAATAAAATAAAATAAGAAATCTACCTAACTAGGTTTTGGCCTCCTAAACTAAAGTCAGCCAGCGGCTAGATGGGTTGCCGTTCGGAGCTCCGACGAGGGCGACGGGCGGACCGGCGGTAGCAATGCGACCCGGCGGGCGGGGCGTCGGATCGCTAGGAGGTCGAGCAAAGGCGAGCAGCGACGGGTTCGGGGCTGCTGGCGTCGAGCGGACCACCGGGCTGCGGCGGCGACCGGTCACGGACCGGCGCGGAGGTGCGAGCTACGGGGACGTCGCTCCATCGGATGGGCGTATGGTGGCTCGGCTCCGGATTCGGGTGGTGGCTTTGCGGCGGGGGATTCGGATCCGAGCGGCGTCGGGGAACTCCGGTGACTGCGGTAAAAACAGGTCGGAGGCCGTGGGTCGTCGTTGGGGCTGAACGAGCGGATCGTGGCGCGGGCTCTGCGGGTCGCTCGGCGTCGCGATTGAGGGAACAGTTCGCGAGCAGCGAGACGGCTAGGCGCGGGCTGTAGGCGAGACGGGCTGGCCGGGCACCGGGGACGGGCGGAGTGACGCGAGCGGAGCGGGGGGGGCTCGGCGCGGCACGGTGGGCTCGGGCGGAGGAAGACTCGGGCGTCGGGGACTCGGGGCGGCACGGCGGTTGCGGCGGACGGGAGGCGCTCGAGCCGAGGCACCGGGGCTCGCGGTGGAGGTCAGCGAGAAGTTGCGGGCGGAGCGGCGTGCGGCCTGACGGACGTCGGGGCTCGGATGCCGGCACGGCGAGCGGGGACGCGCAGCGGCGCGGCGTCGGCAAGGCGAGCGGACCGTGGCGGTGCGGGCGCACGGCTGTGGAAGCCCCGCGGATGGAAGTTGCGGAGGAGGGTAGCGGACTTGAGGAAGATGATGAATAGTAGGGGTCAAATCACCTTTTGCCTTTTCACCTTTCTCCTCTCTCTTTCTCTCTCTCACTCTCACGTTCTTTTTCTTCCCCTATTTACTTTCTGCACTTCTCTTTTTCTTTTCTTTTTCTGAAATTTTTTTCCGAGAAGTCCCCCCTTGCGCTCATACGCGGATGGCCTTTTATAGGGAAGGAATTGGATTTTCAAATTATTCCTCGAATCAACATCCGCAATATTTTTCACAAAATTCATCCCTTATTGATAAGGATTCGAGATTAAGATAAAAATTTTCTCTAGATCCAAATCTCTCAAAGCCAAATCGCAATATTTTTTTATCCGTCTGCTCTATCTAAAAAAATTCATATCCCGATTGAAATTTCAAAATTAATTTTCCCACGAGATAATTTTCGATCATTAAAAATATGGGCTTGGGCCGACTTGCTCGTTTCATGGGCTTAGTCCAACTAATTTGAAACCATCAGCCTTCCGTCCAATAAAAATCAAAAAATGCAAATAACAAAAATAAATGCAACCTATATCTATATGCTATGCAATTAATAAAATTAAACCATAATTTCATATGCAATAAATAAATAAATTAAATCGTCAAAATTTAGGTGTCAACAGGCATATATTGGCATAATCATCATCACTTTCTTCACACTCGTATCACTCCGTTTTCAGCTTTAAGAGCTTTTCGGTACTTTTCAATTTTTCCTTTCTTCTTCCTCAGAAGAGGACAGTTGGGTCTGATGTGTCCCTTTTTCTTACATTCAAAGTAGACTACATCTTTGTTTGATTCATCATCCTCAACGGACTTAGTCTGTTGCTTTTGAAAAATTTGTTTCTTTGGATTGAATCTTCTTCCTTTTCTGTTAAGCTTTCTGAATCTTCTTATCATGAGTGCAAGTTCCTCATCATCCATATCGTCTTCAGAATCTGTAGCATCAGAATCATCATTAGATTTTAACGAATGGATTTCTTACCTTTAGGGTCTTCGTCTTCATTGATTCGTTCCACTTCATAAGATTGAAGAGTCCCAACCAACTCATCAACAGATAGTGGCATGATTCTTTGAGTCTCTTTGATTGAGGTCTTTATGTGATTCCAATCATTGGAAAGTCCACGCAGTAGCTTGTTTACTTTCATGGGATCGGAAATTGGTTGACCTTGATTTTCAAGACCATTCACAATTTCTGGAAAGCGACTGAACATATCCGTTATAGATTCTCCTGGTTTCATTTTGAGGGCTTCATATTGACCGAGGAGAATGTTGATTTTGGTCTCTTTCACTCGATCGGTTCCTTCATAGGTAATATGTAATCTATCCCAGACTTCTTTAGCTGTAACACAAGAAGATATTCTGTTATATTTAGTAGGGGATAAAGCACAATATAAAGAATAAATTGCTTTTGCATCAAGAGCTTGTCTCTTGATTTTCTCTTCCTGAGTCATTTCGCTAGACTCAACAACATATTTTCCTCTTTTCGAGACAGATGCAGCTTTAGGAATGATTCCTTTTTCTACAACGTCCCATTCCGTAGGATCCTTTGATCTTAGGAATGCTTTCATCTTGTTTTTCCATATGTTGTAATCATTTCCATCAAAGTAAGGTGGTCTGGTATTGCTTTGCCCTTCTACCAGTCTTGGAGCCAACATACTAGCCATGGATCTTTAACTCTGAAGTAAAACACTTCAACAAAAGTGAGTACACAAGCTCTGATACCAATTGATATAGCTAGTATAAGCACCTAGAGGGGGTGAATAGGTGCATAAACAAATTCTCGAGATACGGAAGCAACTCTAGGCAATCGATAGAAAAGAAAATACGATCAAAGTAAAGTAAAAGATAGGGAAGAGAGAAATGAACACAAGATTTATAGTGGTTCGGCTTATTCCAAGCCTACGTCCACTCTTCCGCACTGACAGCCTACTAGCTGGATTTCACTATGAACAAAAGAGAAGTTACAGCACAGCTTTTCCCTGATTCTACAGTGTAGATGTTCTACCACACTTCCTCAAGGTTTCTCACGAGTATAGACTCTCTTTTGTTTACACGATTTTGCTCAACAAATGAATTGACTAGGAACAATGAGCTTCAGACTTTGGAATTCTTCTATCGTGCACTCCCTCGAACAACTGGAACATCTTCCTTATATACTCCTTCATGCCATCATACCCGTTGGCACTTACCAAAGGAATTCCTCCAATCTACCCGTTGGACGAAATCAATTAGAAAGATCATTCGAGCTATTAAAGGAACATGTCGATAGCCCATCAACTGTTCGCCCATACAATCGGGATCTCGGTTTCCATAAGTAGAACCTTCCAAGTATACTTTGCCAATCATCGGATCCTTAATCTTCAAATCAATAAAGGATTCCGTTATGTCATATCCAACCAAGAGATCTTCTCCAGTCGATAAGGCCACATCCTTAATGAAACATCCAGCTTATGGATAGCCTTTCTTCAACGGATTAGAAACGTCAATGAGGATAGACTTTGAGTCTTGAGTCTGGCTGTCCGGAGGTCTTCGGACTTTAAATAGCGAGTCTGCAAGCCTTCAGACTAGACTGATGGAAACGTTTTGTCAACTTCAAAACACTTCAAGAGGATTTCTCCAACAATCTCTAGTTTCTTCCTTAGCATATCAATCTCCTCCTTAGATTGATGTTAACCACTTGGAGGCCACAAGGATCACGAGCAAGAGCTTTTAGTTCTTCAGATTTCTCTATCCAAAGCTCTAGAAAAATAGAGAGAGGTTACCAAGAGGATTTCGTTCTTAGATTATCTTAAGAGTTTCCCTCGGAAGAACATGCTTCCATTTTTTTGAATCTATAATCTTCTCCAACAAAGCTTGGTTTCTGATTAGTCTGTTGGAGTTATCTTCTTGCTGAAAGTGCTAGTATTACCACCTAGACAGGGGGGGGTAAATAAGTGTAAAAACAAATTAAGCTAATAACAGCAGTAAAAGTTATTTTCTTTAAGCAAAGTCTAACCGACACCAAACTTCGATATAAATTCGGACTCAAATATGATGTTTTAGAAATTAGCAGAACTTAGAAAAATATTGCAACAAACAAATCAAAAGAGTTAAAGGAAGAGAAAATTGGACATGAGATTTATAGTGGTTCCGCTTAGATCAAGCCTACGTCCACTCTCCCATGCTAACAACCTTCTAGCTGAATTTCACTATTGATTCAACAGAGAAATACAATGATTTTAGTACGATCACTCAGTGAAGAGTTTCATTTTCTCTCACTAAGTCACTCATTTTGTGTTTTTCTCTCTTGAATACAATATGTAAGCACTATCAATAAAGAACAAGTGATTTGAAAGACCTCAAACTTTGGAATTTGTATTCTCATGCTCTCTCCCAAATGGATCGAATGACTTCCTTAAATACTCCTCTATGCTTTTTTAACCGTTGGCACTTTCTAAAGGAATTTCTTCCGATCAATCCATTGTACATAATTGATTAAGAAAATCTTGTAATCGTTTGAAGATTGAGATGAAAATCTGATGATTCTAGTCGCCCATACAATCAGAATCTAGGTTTCCATAAGTAGATTCTTCCCAAGAATGAACTTGTCTTCGAAATTGATTTTATCAATTTATCAATCCGTGATTGATTTCATCAATATATTTAGAAAATGTAAGTGAGATTCTCCGCCAGAAAGCCAAATATATCTTGCACGTACTGAATCCTTGTTGAAAGATTAATAATGCTAAGTTTGATTAAAACTTCATTCTTGTCTTGAATTCAGTCTGGACTTCATTAGAGTGGAAAAGACTTCTGATAGACTTTGACAGTATTCCACAGAAGTTTAATATTCTTCAGAGTAAGAGTAAGAATAAGAGAATGAAAGTTTTGTCAACTTTAAAACCTGATAGGAGTTTTCTCAACACTTGCAATTGCCATTAATTTATTAGCACATCAACCAATTTCTTGTACATCACTTTCATATCAGTCTCTAGTGCATTCTATTGTTGCTCTGCCTTGCCTAGATCCAATCTGAAAAGGTTTTCATCTCTAGAAGCTCATGCTTATCCTTTTACAACATCAAACATTGCTCGATCATGATTCTAAGCTCCTGCTTAAGGAAGTCTTCATTTGGCTCGAGCTCATTACACTCTAATCCGAGTCCTTTAAGAAAGGTTACCAGCATGGTGTTCTTGTGACATCTCGAATTTTTTAGTTTTGTTTTTAATTAAATAAATCGGACTTTTTATCGACACGTTTATAGTGCTATTCTCCGAGCTGATCACTCTAAGGATAACTAGACTATTTGGAGAAGTCATTAAAGAATTTTAATGCAATAGACTTGAGAATTCAACCAAGAATCGACTACTCGACCGTGCTCATCTGCAGAGATCATTACGACACAGTAAGATCGATTAGAAATCAGAAATAGGTCGGTTCGATTGAGATGTGTGGTTAAACGTGGGTGATTCAACTAAATTGAGAAATTCTTGTCGATCGGCACTAGATTGACTTTTTTGTCGTTTTGGTATCCTGTGTCCATATTTGAATCATCGAGATTTTCATGACAACCAAGAGTCACCAATGTATCAAAGAGGTTCATTATGGTTCGAAGAAAATCGACCACGTGTCATTTGCACTATAAATTTCTAAAAGCTACCTGGTAGCCTAGATTGAAATTAACTGCGAATTTGAATTTGATTTCAGAAATTAAAAGTTCTGTCATGTCACAAGTCATTTTAGGAATGTTGACTCGCCTTTGAAGATTTTAAGCAAATTGAGGTTTTGGCGAAAAAAGTCGACATAGGGCTGTTTTCAATCGGAAAATGCAGAGGATCATTTTTTTATTGCGAAATTGGGATGCAAGTGAGATCTATTGGTGAGGAAAAATGCCAATTTGATCATGAGTTCGATAATGGAATTTATAGAGGCCGACTTGAGTTGAATTAAGTGAAAATTTAATCCAAATTGAGCCAAAGGTTGTGCAAATTCGTATGCCTCCCTTGGACCCAACCTTTGGACTACTTCAAGGCTTCTAGAAGGAAGCTAGGCTGCTGAAAATGTGCTGAGGAAGTCAGCTTGGTGTGGGGCCAAGTCAAGGGGACCAAATGAGATAAGAGAAGACTAAGGTGGCCCCCTTCTAGCCCAACCGGTTCCCCCTCTCCTTCTTCCCCATTTCCGTAGACTCCTCCCCCTTTGGCAGCTCCTTGAAACTTCTAGCAAGCCCAAGAACCCGAACCAAGCCGCCGAAGCAACCCAACAACCCGTCCGACCACCGCACGCCGTCGCTCGCGCTGCTCGCCCACATGCGTGCTCTCAACGTCTACTTGCACTGCACACCGGTTCCGCCTCCTATTCGTGCCCAGCAAATCGTCAAGTACCATCAGAGCCCGTTCGGGTCTCCTCCGCCGCCATGAAACACCGCCACAGCTCGCCTAGACTCGCAACTAGCCCCACCACCCGTTTCAACCTCAATTGACCACCGGAGCATCGCCTTCAGCCATTGTGCAGAACCGAACCGTGTGGGTCTTCAAGCCGCTTGTTTGGCCCGTTTTTGTGGCTTTTGGGACCTTGAAAGGCGATCCCGCTTTGAAGTATCTCGACCTTCACTGCATCCTCGTTGTTTTGATCCGAGTGGATCTTTAATCAAGCGAGTTTAACTCACTAATCCTTACTTAGTAAGTTAATGATGCTTAAGGGTTGATTAGTTTAGACTAAGCATGAATTATGTGGATAGTTAGAATAGATTAGCAATTTAATTAACCGTTATTGCATGTTAGGTGATTAGAGTAGTTTAATTAAAGCCTAGACAAGCTCTAGTATTTATTGAGAGTGGTTCGAAAATTTTTCGGGCCCGTCTCGGCTTTTAATTAGGCTTTTCCGGCCTAAGTTGCTATTTTTGGTATTTATTGGCATTTAATAATTAATTTTCATAATTATTTAATTATTTATTTATTTTTCAAAAATTAGACTGGGATAGTTGGTGATCGGAATTTTATGCTAATTGCAATGGTATAATTGAATTATTTATTTGATTGCTAATTTGTGCTGATTGAGTATGATTTGCAATTTTGGGTATTTATTCCAAAATTTATTATTTTCGGTAATTAATTAGAAAATACCAGGCGTCGGTTTACAGCGCCAAAAATATGTTTATGGACTATTGAAAATAATGGGATTTTATAAAGTAAAGATGTTATATTTTTGACTGAGGCCGACCGTGTACCCACACACGATTATTTTTATCGGGTATCCTTAACACGAGGAAAATAAGCCAAGATATGATTTAAATTGGGGAATTGAAGTGTGAGGCACAATGGTCATTGGCCGTGGGTAAATAATCATGTGATGTATTATAGTCGTAATAAGATGACTATTGAGAGATGAGGTGACGTATGTGGTGCATGATGAATGAGTTGGGTTAAGAAAACCGCCGAAGCAGGTTGTGCATATAAGGCTGTAATTAACGCCGAAGTATGGTTGTGCCTATTGGGCCGTAATTTACCGTCGAACTTGGAACAAGATGTACCCATTAAGCCGTAATCCACCGCTGAACTTTTAGTAGGCCGTGCCCGTTGGGCCGTAATTAATAGTTGGGATGAGTAATTGAAATGACTATGTGATGGTCTTGATGACATGAAATCAACTAGGTTGATTGATCGATAAGTCGATTGGGTGTGATGATTTTATTTGTTGATGTGATTCCATGAATTTCAATTATATTGACTTGCAGGAAGAAGTGGAGGCAAAGGTAAGTCCTCGAACTCATGTTTGTGCTTAGGCAGCTCTTGGGGCGTATTTTTTTCGTAGTCAAGTCTTAGGGGATTGAACTTGCTGAAACGTTGTCTCACCCCATTGTGGGATAACAATTTCAGGTCCATAAATGGTAGCTTCTCTTGAGCGTTTTGGTCAACCGAAGAAGATCACATAACATGTAGTCTATATTTCGATTCATGGGCACCCTAGGGGTTTGGTCTATGAGCTCATGAAGTCTGTAATCTGGGTGGATGAGGCTCTACCCCACAAGGTACCCCATTGATACAGATCATGGTACTGTCGTGAGCGGCATGGATTGAGAGAGGGACTCATATTTGAGTTAGAGATACATGTGTATGTATTGGATGTTGCTTTTTGGAAAGACACTGTAGATCCCCCTGGTGGTTTGATGGTAGACCCGGTGGACCCCGATCTTGAAGATCCAGGAACTCCGGTGTACTCGGAGGAAGGCTCCAATGATAGTAAGGAGGTGGAGCAAGAGAATCTGTAGTTTTATGAACCCCCCTGTTTTGCAGACCTTAGGTTCTTAGACTGGCTTTGTGATGACAAAATATATATATGAAAAATTTATGACCCTGCTTTTCTATCACATCTTGTTGTTGTCTGGGGATTATTTATCTACTTCCGTATGTGTATTAAATGAATGGGTCGGTGATGCGTTTTGGGATGTCGCTATTTAATCGATCATGGAAGAATGAGCACGTGCTCGGAGGATCGAGGCGTGACAGTTCTCAACTAGTGACTTTTGCTCTTCATCCTTGCTCCTTGTGAGTGATTCTTTAATTGCCCTATTTTGTCCAAGATATGCTCTCAAAGCAATCTGTCAAGTTGGGAAAGCATTTGTTGTTTCACGATCTCACCTTCACAGCCTACTTCCTCATCAATTTGAATTGTTTTGAACACTACATAAAATGCCGTCTTCAGCCCTCCAATTTCATTTGCCGGTATTTCCCTTTCTACTGGTTGCTTGAGATTTTCGCTCTCCAGTTCATTAATCATTTAATTCGATAATTGCAAGGCTTCAATGTATTTCTCACATTCTAATTAGAGGGGTAAATTCTTTGCTTTCAGCTACAAACTTATGTAAGATAAAAGTCTCAACTTGCATGTTTACTCCACTTCTTCCTCAAATTCCTTCTTGCAAAACGTGCACATAGTTTTCCAAAAGCACCGAACATGCCTCACTTAAATGTACATAAGTTGCATGTTCTTGTTTTACAACTCCTTCACTATTTATCCGACACATGCAAGGTCAAGACTTGCCTACCCTACTTGGGACACTTTATAGCACCAATTTAAGCTCTTAATTTCTTCTTGCAAAGACTTTGCATCTCTCTTTAACCTCCTATTTCCGCTAGTCAATGCATCACACCTACCTTAAACGTTTAGATTCTCTTCATCACTAGGTTTGCAACCGCCATTTACAAAGACTTCAAAATCCGAAACCTTGACTATTAAGTCATTTCCATTATTAAATGCACATTCCTTTGCAACAGTTTCCACAACAAGGCCCCTCCTCCGACCTTGACCACCAGAATCCTTGGCCCATCTAAGGTTTCTTCCCTTCCACCACTAATTCTATCTTAGCTTGCTAACACTATACTTTTTGATGCACTAGAGACTAAAAGCTCCTTGTCTTCTTGCTTGTCCATGGTGGATGACAATTGGGTCCCGTTCAAGAGTACACCTCTTGAGTCGTGACTCACCATATATTTTCCCCTTTAGTTTCCTACCAAAACTGCACGTTGAGAACCTTAAGATACACCATTGTAAATCAGAATCAATGACTGCTTGGACCTGAAAAGAAACGTACAAAAGACTGACGCATTACAAACTAACACACAACCTCACAACGTCCTATAAAATCTACACCAAAATAGATCATTGAAAGTGCTAGTATGAACACCTAGAGGGGGGGTGAATAGGTGTAAAAACAGATTCTGCAAAATGCAGTGAAAACCTTTACTTTTAACTTAAGTTTGAATAATAACAGACTTTTGAAACTGAGTCTGAAGAACAATAGACTTTGACCAAGTTTAGACTTTAGCAATTAAATAGAACTACGAACAAAATAAAGGAGTTCAGGGAAGAAAATAAGAACACAAGGTTTATAGTGGTTCGGCTTAGATCAAGCCTACGTCCACTTTCCCACGCTAACAGCCTTTTAGCTGGATTTCACTATGCAATCAACAAGAGCTTACAACTTTGAGTGCAAACACTTAGTAGTAGATCACACTATTTCACTAAGTCACTCTTTTGGAATTTCTCTCACGATCACAAACGTTTAAGCTCACCAAAAACAAGTGTATGATCGAAGGTCGCTCAGACTTTGGAATTATAATTTCTACGCCCCGTCTCTTACTTGCTTATTGGTTCTTGATTTCCTTAAATACTCCTCCACTTCCAAACTAGCCATTGGACAATATCCTGAAGATCGTTTTCCAATCTACCCATTGGACAGATTTGTATCTAGAAGATTTGGTAGCCGTTGAGTGACAAAAATAGAATCCCAAATTGATTCTGATCACCCATACAAACAGAATCTTGGTTTCCATAAGTAGAGCTTCTTCGTATAGAAAGTTCTTGTCTTCATGATCCATTTGTCAATCAATTAGATTTAGTCAATCAAATCAATCTTGATGTAGAATCCAAACCAGATCACTAGCTGTTATACATTTAGCGCTTATGTTATGTTCTGTCGAATCTGGATGTAAAGTCTGAGTGCAATAAACTTTACAATTTGAATCTGAGTACAATAGACTTTACAATCTAGGTCTGAACATATTATGCTTCTGAACAAATTTAGCTTTAAGGTCTGAACACAGTCTGAATAAGTTCAGCTTCAGCATAAAGTCTATCTTCTGGTTCTTCATTCACGTTCAATCTAGAATTTGTCAAAGTAGGCAAACTTCTGATGTAGAACAGACATTGACACTAAAGTCTGGTAGTCTTCAGACTTGTCACAAAAGTCTGGAAATCTTCAAAATAGATTTTGAACAATATCATTTACATGTTCTATCATCTGCATAGTCTACTACTCAACAATTAAACACATTAGTAGCCTTTGATTTATTTTGTCATCTTCAAAACATCATAAGGGATTTCCCTAACAATCATAACCTAAGAATATCATCATTTAAGAGATCATCACTTACGGCTAAATGCCTATAACTCCTCAAATCGCTGAGATAAGAACTTAGCTAGCTTCCATTAAATCTAATGAGCCTCAAGTTCTCAACTTAAAGAATCATCACTTAAAATTTATCATTTCTTAAATCAAAGACTTAAATATTCACTTAGCCTCTAGGAAAACTACAATTGAAACTAACCATGTCTTTTAGCTCCACAAAGTTGCTTAAAGTAAGATCATCACCTGCAATTCAAAAGTTCACAAACCGATCCCACCTATTCACCATAAGTAAATTTATGTCTCACATGACCATTCAAGTTTATGACTTCTAAAATCAATTCTTATTACACCAAATATCATCATGTAACACCTCAAGACTTTCAAGATAAATTCTCCTTATCAAAATTGCACCTCAAGAACCATAAGATCCATTTTTGGTATCAAAGATAATAACTCGCCCATCTCTAATTAATGAGCACTTGCACCAAAAGAAACATATATCCAAGTATCTCCCAAAAAACTAACGCATTATACGCTAGCAAAAAACTAACGCATTATACGCTAGCACATGAGCTCACTATGACCCAAAGAATCTATACCCAAAAATCATAACTTAAACTCTGATATCACAAGATATCACACCCCAAACCCTACGAGGATGGAGATGACATGGTTATCCTTCCACTCGAAGGACGCAGCCTCAAACCATCAAAATTCAACTCCCAAAAGCCCCCATCGATAGCACTCTTGCTCTACTAGCTGCTAACCAAAGAACTTGAGAAGGTTGGGAAAGAGAGAGGTGAGCAACCATAAGGTCAATGAATTGTATATCTTCTAAGCAAATCGAACAACTACTATGCATGTAAATAAAAACAACACCAAAAACTCATAATCCAAACTCAAGGTATAAAATATGTATCGAATTTAATCATCATAAACATCAATAGTCAAATTCATTGATCAAGCTGAACAACTCACGTATCAATGGTCTATTCCGTTGATTAATCTCATCAAATCACACGTCGATGGTCCATTACCTTGACCAATCTATGGCTCACTATCCTACCATAGTCATGACACAATGCCTAGTTGTCACGCCCCAATCCTCGAGTGCGTGCCCATCCCTCAGTGGTCGATTCAAATAGCGACGTCCCATGACGCGTCGCCGACCCATTCATTGTAATACGCATGCGGAATCAAATAATTAATCCCCAGACAACACAACGATGGGATAGAAAAATAGAACCACAAATTTTCGAAAACCAAACCACACCTTTATACATACTAGACTAATTTATATACATTACTAGCCGATATTTACAAGGTCTAAAAAAATATCGATTCTCAAAACAAGATGTCCTATGACTAGCTAGTTTGACTCGTTCGCTGATTCTTTAGTGTCCACAAGAGCCGGGCGAGACGGCGGGTTCTCCACTACACCACCAGGAGGGTCAGCCGGATCCTCGTCCAAAGCAGCATCAATTACCATGGCGGGAATATCAAAAGTCCTAAGGGGACCTAGCTTGACACCGTTGGGAGCGTAATGGAACCACGCTCTGAATCGATTAGGTATCTCCTGATGTGGAACCTCTTTGACCCAGACAATGGTTACAACAAGCTCATAGACCCAAAAACTTTAGGAATCAGGGAAACTAGAAACCCGCTCGGTAACCCTCATGGGACGACCGTGACGCTCAGGGGGATTCGTCATCTAAAACTTGAAAATGTTATCCCACAACGGGGTGAGATGATGTCTCAACAAGTTCACCCCCTAACTCTAACCATGAAGGAAATACGCCCCGGGGCTACCTAAGTACAAGCACAAGTCAGAGGACTTACCTTTGCCTCCATTCCTCCCCGCAAGTTAGTATAATTCAACAAATCAATTCAACTCAAATTAACTCAAGTCATCAACTTAGATCGAATCATCGATCAATCGACCCAGTCGATTCCATGCCATCAAAACCATCTCTCGGTCAACTCATTCAATACTATCTATTCAGTTCGATCATATCAAGAACTGCTATCCCTAAGTTGAAGATATATAGTATAGCTCACCCAAAGCTGATAATAAATATAGCTCGTCAAAAGCTGATAACAGAGTATACTACTCATCCTAAGCTGACATATCAAGCCCGCAAGCTGATATAGTATACCATCCTCATCATCTAACAAATTCACCATTTTTATCATATCCAATAAAAATAATCATGTGTGGGTACACGGTTGGCCTTAACCAAAATACAATATTTTCCCTTTTTAAAATCCCATTAATTCCAATAATCCACAAACACATTTTTGACGCTGTAAACTGACGCCCCGTATTTTCTAATTAAATATTGAAATTATTAAATTTTAGGATAAATTCCCAAAATTACAAATCACACTCAATTTGCACAATCCAGCACTCAATTAAATAAACCAATCATACCATTGTGATCAACATAAAATTCCAGTCACCGGCTATCCTGATCTAATTTTCGGAAAATAATAATTAATTAAATAATTACGAAAATTAACTAATAAATACCAATAACTAGAAAAATGCACACTTAGGCTGGCAAAGCCTAATTAAATACCGAAATTGGCCCAGAAAAATTCCGAACCTATTTAAATAAATACTACGACTTATCTACTTGCTAATTGCACTACTCTAACCATCTAACATGTAATATCGAATGACTAAATCACTAATATGTTCTAACTAACCACCTAATCCATACTTAACCTAAACTAATCAACCATTAAACATAATGAACTCCTTAAGCGGAGATTAGTGAGTAAACTCACTGGATTTGTGAGCTAGTGAATCCACGGCGACGGTGACGTGACGGTGGCCAACAAATTCTGAAGCGGGAGCACCAAGCGGGGCCAAGACGGCCTAAAGGAAGCTCACGGTTAAGCTTGGCTTTTGCTTCTGTGCTGCTGGACTTGCTGCTTCGGTAGAGATGAAAGACGCAAGGGGTTGCTTGGTGGACCGGTTTTGTTGGGGCGGAAAGCTGGAATGTTGAATAGGCTGCTCGACAGGGTTGCTGGGCTTGTGGGACGGGGGATCGCTGGGATGAAGCTGCTGCTTGGGCTTCGGATGGGCTGGAGTGGGCGAATGACAAAGCAGTTTTGTGCGGAGGAGATGGGCCATGAGGGAGGGTCAACTTCGAGAGGTTTGCTAGGGAGTTTGACCAACGAAGACAATAGATGGTGGAGCTGCAAGTGGTTCTTCGGTGGCTGCTGCGTGGATCGTGGGGCAGCAATTGTGCGGGGGAAATTGAAAGTGAAAAAGAAGTAGAAGGCTCGGTAGCCGGTGTGTGAGACGAGAGAGAGAGAGAGAGAGAGAGAGAGAGAGAGAGAGAGAGAATGAGTGAGCAATGAGTGTCGGCCAAGGGAAAGAAACATGCAAAAATAGAGAAAGGGAGAGAGAGAGAGAGAGAGAGAGAGAGTAATGTATGAGAAGGGGGGATAAGAATGGGCCCACATGGTCAAAGAAACAAAGCAAAGGAAGAGCATTGCACGGATCGTCAGCTGGTGGGGAGGACGTAGGAAAATAAGAAAAAGAAGGAGAGGGGCACGCGAAATGGAGGGACTGAAGGAGGAGGAGGGGGAAAATAGATAAAATATCTTATACTCACCAAGTCTTGGTCCCACAAGCTCACATGCATATCCCTAATGTCCCCTAAGCTTTTATGCACATAAAATTCCACAAACAACTCAAATTTGGTGCCAAACGTTGCAACCCCACACTAGCCTCCGAATTCACAAATTGGACTTCCATTTCTATCCAATTCTCCAATTTAATGTCCAATTTTATTTTATTTTTAGAAAGAAGCCCACACAATGTTCACGATTTCCCATTGCTAAGTAGCTCACTTTTGAGGCCAAAGAACCCTTCAATTTGACCAATCTGAATTTTCGTTTTTTTTTTTTTTTCCGAATCGTCCGAATCGATTTTCCATAAAAATCCCGAACTCACCAAATCGGAAGATGAGTCGACGTTTCTAAAATTAATTGTGACATGACCGAACTTTCAATTTTTTAAATCGGATTCAAATTTACGGTTAATTTCAATCTGGCACGATTTTAGCGTGACCTAACCTACCGAGTAGCTTTTAAAATTTTTTGGTGCAATTGACCCGTGGTTGATTTTCTTCGAGCCATAACGTACCTCTTCGACACATTAGTGATTCTTGGTGATCGTGAAAATCTCCAAGTTTCAAATACGGACACAGGGTACCCAAAACGACAGAAAAATCGATCTAATGTCAATCGACGAGAATTTTGCAATTAGGTGGAATCACCCACACTTTGATCACACATCTCAATCGAATCAACCTATCCCTAATCTCTGATCGATTTTGACAAGGCCGTAATGACCCTTACAGATTAGCACGGTTGAACAGTCGATTTCTGGTCGAATTCTCAAATCTATTGCATTTATATTCTTTAACGGCTTCACCTAATAGGTTAGTTATTTCGTGAGTGGCCAACCCAGAGAATAGCACTATAGGTACGTCGATGAAAAGCCCAACTTATCCAATCGAAAGCAGAACCTGAAAATCATGACGTCACACTGGTAATAAGGTAACCAAGATTCCCCCTTGGCAAAGTCTTTGCCTACAAAGCCGGTGGCTCGGCCTAAAAGGATATCCTAACCCCGATATGCATAACCCTTAACCCCTCACTAGGTTCATAGTCTTATTGAACATAAATATTCATCCTCCAATACTAGGAATCCAATCGAGAAATCAATTTCCTAAACCAAAAAAATAACTTTTTGCCAGAACATAATCATCCATCATTTCTTAAGTCATTTATAGACATTTCCATAAGCTAGTTGCAAAGTAGTCACATGTATATATTACTTTACAATACTTTGCAAATACACTTTCTAAACATCCGCAAATAACCAAAGAGTAGTAAATATTCAATCTGGCTTTTATGCAATAACAATGCAAATACACTTTCTAAACATTATTGGAGAGTTCACGCAGTAGTTTGTTTACTTTCATGGGATCATAAATTAGTTGACCTTGATTTTCAAGACCATTCACAATTTCTATAAAACGACTAAACATGTCAGTGATAGATTCTCCTAATTTCATTTTGAATGCTTCGTATTGACCGAGCAGAATGTTGATTCTGGTTTCTTTCACTCGATCAGTTCCTTCATAGGTGATGTGTAATCTATCCCAGACTTCTTTAGCTGTACCACAAGAAGATATTATGTTATATTCAGTAGGTGATAATGCACAATATAAAGAATAAATTGCTTTTGCATCAAAAGCTTGTCTCTTGGTTATCTCTTCTTGAGTCATTTCACTAGCCTCAACAACATCTTTTCCTCTCTCTGAGACAGATGCAGCTTTAGGAATGATTCATTTGTCTACCACGTCCCATTCTAGAGGATCCTTTGATCTTAGGAATGCCTTCATCTTGTTTTTCCATATGTTGTATTCATTTCCATCAAAGTAAGGCGGTCTGGTATTGCTTTGCCCTTCGACCAGTCTTGGAGCCAACATACTAGCCATGGATCTTTAACTCTGAAGTAAAACACTTCAACTTAAGTGAGTACATGGGCTCTGATACCAATTGTGAAAGCTAGTATGAGCACCTAGAGGGGGGTGAATAGGTGCAGAAACTATTTTGCGAGATATGTGTAGTACTAATCAACAATAGATTATGAAAAAGGAAATTCGTCTCTTCTAGAGAAAACAAGTTACGATCAAGGTAAAAGAGTGTAGAGAAGAGAAAATGAGCACATAGATTATAGTGGTTCGGCTTAATCCAAGCCTACGTCCATTCTTCCGCACTGACAGCCCACCGGCTGGATTTCACTATGAACAAAAGAGTTGTTACAGAAAAGCTCTGCCTTGATTCCATAGTGTAGAGACTCTACTACACTTCCTCAAGGTCTCTCAAAGATATAGACTCTTTTTTGTGTACAAGATTTTGTTCAACAGTTTAATTGACTAAGAACAAGGAGCTTCAGACTTTGGAATTCTGCTATTACGCACATACTCGAACAACTGAAATGTCTTCCTTATATACTCCTTTATGCCATCATACCCGTTGGCACTTACCAAAGGAATTCTTCCAATCTACCCGTTGGACATAATCAATTAGAAAAATCTTTCGAGCTATTTAAGGAACATGACGATAGCCCATCAATCATGCTCGCCCATACAATCAGGATCTCGGTTTCCATAAGTAGAACTTTCCAAGTTTACTTCGCCAATCAACTGATCCAAAATCCCTGAATCAATCTAGATTTGAATAATGGATTCCGACATGCTATATCTAGCCAAGAGATCTTCTCCAGTCGATAAAGTCAAATCCTTAACAAAACATCCAGTTCTAGATAAGCCTTCTTCGACGGTCTAGAAACTGTCAATTAGGATAGACTTTGAGTCTTGAGTCTGGCAGTTCGGAGGTCTTCAGACTTTGATAGAAGAGTCTACAAGTCTTTAGACTAGATCGATGAAAATGTTTTGTCAACTTCAAAACACTCAAGGAAGTTTTCTCCAATAATCTCCCCCATTTTGATGGTGACAAAATTTTCCTGCAGAGTTGGATAACTTTGTCCTGCAAAACATTACTCAAGCAAACATTACTCAAGCAAATGACTTAGTAATAACACTAGAATCTACATCCACAGAAAGTATCTGCATCCACAGAAAGTAGGTTAGTCTTGTAGATGAACAAAGCCATGAGATATCAATAGTACTTAAGATAAACAAATGTTCAAACAAAACCCAAATCCAAATCCAAATCCAAAAAGTCAAGCTAAACACAAAAGTCAAGTCAAGAGTTTAAAAGTTCAAAGTTCAAATCAAATTTGCACCACATCTCTCCCCCTTTTTGTCAGCATTAAAAAGGTAGAGATGAAAAGAGAATGGAATTAAGATTGTTTGGGAACACGAACAAGCTGGAAATCTCTCATTGATTGGATAATACCTTCCAGCTTTTTCAAGTCCTCCTTCAGTTGAGCCACATCTTCACCCTTAGCATTTGCTTGAACTTGAAGAGCAAGGGCTTGGATTTGATCATGCAAAGAAACTGAAGAGGTTTGACCTGCATTTTTCAAGTTCTGTACTTTGCATCCCATAGCATATATTTGACCCCACATCTCTAAGAGAACATCAAGAATTCTACGAAAATCTGTTGAATTATCAGTCTGAGTACTGGCTTCTGCACGATCAGATGGTGTATAGGCAGATGATGGTAAATCAGCATGGTCACGCAGATTGAGCGATGAAACATCATGACCCTCCTCAGGAAATTGAGAGGCATAGATGTCCTCTGGATCTGCTGGAGAGCGGCTTACTCCTTCACTGGTGGCAGGGAATGAGGACGTTCCTCTTTTCTCAGGATCTCCCCTTGTTTCCGTGTCTTCAGGTGGAGAAGAGTGTTCCTCATGCTTTGCTTCCGCTTGATCTCCTCTCTCCTCTTCTTCTTCTTCTTCCTCAATTCTTTCCTCCTCTGCATCTCTCTCCTCTGCTTCTTTCTCCTCTGCTTCCAAATCTTCTCTCTCTCCAGTATTCTGTTTTGTCTCATCCATGTCCTTTTCTTGTCTCTCCGTTGATTTTGGAACAAAATGACTCAAGTTCTTCAATGCCATTGTAGAAATGGTGATATCATCCTCATCTTCTTCATCCTCAATGATGAGAGCTCTTCTTTTCTTGGATGGAGCAACCATGGGCTCCTTCCCTTTTCTTTTTGCAACCGAAGAGATTTGATGAGTCTTGACAGGGGTTTTCTCCTTGAATTGCTTCAACGCCTTGTTGAGTTCCTTCAAACGCATTTTAGAAACCATTTTCAGTCCCACCACCATTTGATCGCACGTTCGAACACAGAGAATCCGGGGAGGCTGAACGTTCAAATGTCTGAATAACTTGGTCACAAGAGCTACGTATGGAAGTTGACCCTTGTCCTTCACCACTGCCCTGTACATGTGGAACATAATAGTGTGTGGAAGGGAGAATTTTTTTACCAGCATTGATGGCATACATCAACTTTGCCTCCGAGTTTGAAACATCAGTTTTTGAAGTTGATTTTGGTTTGAGGCAGTTAATCACAATTTTATGAAGCAAAATGTTGGTCGCATTCATCCTCAAATAAGAAATTTTTCCTTCTGTCCTTCTATCATGAACAAGTTCCAACGTTGCACGAGCAATAGATACACTGATAGGTTGATATCTCCCTCTTTCAACCCCAATCACATCAGCCGATGTATTCATGTCAACCACATAGTCCTGATCTCGAACACTAAAAGAGAACCTATTCGCATCCAAGAAACTGAGATTCGAATAGAAATAAGCATAAGTTCAGCATAAGCTTCGTAGATTCGAACAAAACTGTTCGAGTTGAAGAAGACTGAATTTTTCCTTGCAGATTGACATTCGCGAGTCAAGAAAATCAAAATCCACACTTCTAGGGTTTATCACCCCACGCTTCAGCAACTTAGAGTATAGTTGCTTGTGGTCATCCGATCAAAACAAGTCTGTCCTTTTTACTTCGGATTTTTTCTGCAACATTCTAAGGTCTAGAAGGAGAAGATGGATGCTGATTTCTTCCTTTCTTGAGAATGTTGTGGGCTCTGTAGAAGGAGAAGTCTAGGAGATTCTTCTTCCTCGGTGAGATCAAAGTGCGTAGGCCCCTCATGCATTTGCTTTGTGGTCCCCTGTTCGCGATCCTTGAAGACTTTCTTTGGGAAGACATCTTTCACAGTTTTTGAGAAATTCCAAGCTTGTTTTCGAAGAAAGATGACAACTTTTGAAGATTAAACAAGTGAAGATGATAGAAGTGGACGATCTGCTTTCTCTTAGGGTTTTTGTGAGTAAAACGAAGAGGAACGGACAGTATATAAGACAGTCAAAGAGAGGCATTCGGAACATCGTAAAAAGAAATATAAAGATGCCTTTTTAAAAATAACTGCCTTTTCAAAAATTAGATAACTGTCATTTTTAAAAAATAACTTCTTTTTCGAAAAGGAGATATTGCAATAATCACGGAAATTGAAAATAGTAACAATCAATTATGGATAGATGATCGTACCTTTCCGAGATTTGATCTAGAGATAAAAAATATAACTTACAAAAAAATCTTGATCGTCTCGTCTCTAAGTGTCTTTAGACTTTTAGTCCAGGGTCCGAACTTCCTCGGACTTTAAGATATTGAATCGGAACGAATAACTTCAAATTGATTTTTCTCCAAAGGCTTTGTAAATATATTTGCCAGTTGATTCTTTGAGTCAATAAACTGAATCGAAACTTCTCCATTGTACATGATCTCTAATGAAGTGATGTCGAATCTCTATATGTTTTGCTCTTGAGTGAAGAATCGGATTCTTGGTGAGATTGATTGGTGTTGTCACATTTGATTTCAGTGCATGAATCTTCGATTCCAAAGTCTCTTAACTGTTGTTTTATCCACAGTATTTGTGAACAACAACTTCCAAGAGCTACATACTCTACTTCTGCTGTGGAAAGAGCTACTGTACTTTGCTTTCTTGAAAATCAAGACACTGTCCTGCCTCCAAATAGTTGACAGGTGCTTGAGGTGTTCTTTCTATCAACTCTACATCCGGCTAGATCTGCGTCTGAGTATCCAAGAAGAGTAAAGTCTCCCTTTTTAGGATACTAGAGTCCAAAGTTTGAAGTTGAGACAATGTATTTGATAATACGCTTTGCAGCACTTAGATGAGATTCTTTAGGGTCTGATTGAAATCTTGCACAAATGTAAACACTAAACAAAATGTCAGGTCTAAAAGCAGTAAGATAAAGAAGTGAACCAATGATACTCCTATATAGCTTCTGGTCAACTTTCTTTCCTCCTTCATCTTTGTCCAGCTTCAAGGAACTTGACATTGGTATATTAGTCTTTTTGCAATTTTCCAGCCTAAACTTTTTGACAAGATCATTGGCATATTTTTCTTGATAAATAAAAGTTCATTCCTTCAGTTGTTTCACTTGAAGCCCGAGAAAGAAAGTTAGTTCACCCATCATGCTCATTTCAAATTCATCCTGTATAGACTTAGAGAATTTCTTGCACACACTTTCATTAGAAGAGCCAAAGATAATATCATCGACATATATTTGAACAAGTAGAAAACTTTTGCTTTCTCTTTTGATAAACAATGTGGTATCTACTTTACCTTTGACAAAGCCATTTTGAATTAAAAACTTACTTAGTCTATCGTACCAAGCTCGAGGTGCTTGCTTTAAACCATATAGAACCTTTTTCAGTCTGAATACAGAGTCCGGTTTCCTTGGGTCTTCAAAACTGGGTGGTTGTTCCACATAGACTTCCTCTTGGATAAATCCATTTAGGAAAGCACTTTTGACGTCCATTTGGAATAACCTGAAATTCTTATAACAAGCAAAAGCAAGTAATAATCTAATTGCTTCTAACCTCGCTACTGGCGCGTAAGTCTCATCATAGTCTATCCCTTCTTCTTGCGTATATTCCTTGGCCACGAGTCTTGTTTTGTTTCTTACTACCTTTCCTTTCTCGTTCATCTTGTTCCTGAAAACCCATTTAGCTCCAATGATAGATTTACCTTTCGGTTTTGGAGTCAATTCCCAGACATCATTAATACTGAATTGCCTGAGTTCTTCTTGCATAGCTTCAATCCAGCTTTCATTAGTTAAAGCTTCTTCTATGCTCTTGGGTTCTATTTCAGAAATAAGAGCCACAGCACTAGACTCTTCACGCCTTTTGGATCTTGTGCGAATTCCTTCATTAATATCACCAATAATGAGATCTTTAGGATGATTGGACTTATGCTTCCAGTTGCTGGTTGATTTGTCCAATTGTTGATCATTTTTCTCATTTGAATCTTCGACAATCATTTGTTGCTGGTCTTCTGAAGTCTGAGCTGCTTCTGGAGATTTAGACTTTGTAGAGTTTGGAGCAGGTTCAGATGCTTCAAGTTGAGTCTGAATTGATTCATTTTGCATAAAGTCTTGAAATTTGACATTCATTGATTCCTCCACAGATTGAGTCTTTTTGTTGTATACTCTATAAGCTTTGCTGGTGGTTGAATATCCAAGGAAGATGCCTTCGTCTGATTTTTCTTCAAACTTACCAATTCGATCATTTGCATTTTTCAATATAAAACATTTACATCCAAACACGTGAAAATATGAAACAATAGGCTTCTTTCCTTTGAATAACTCGTAGGGTGTTTTCTCCATAATAGGCCTTAGAAAAACTCTATTAATGATATAACATGCTGTAGAAAATGCTTCAGCCCAAAAACGTGAAGAGATGTTACTTTCAATTAAAAGAGTTCTAGCCATTTCTAACAAGGATCTATTCTTCCTTTCCACAACTCCATTCTGCTCTGGAGTGTGTGGAGAAGAGAACACGTGCTGAAAGCCAGATTCATCACATAATTTTGTGAAGTCTTGATTTTCAAATTCAGCTCCATGGTCTGTCCGTATACTTGAAATAACATACCCTTTCTCATTTTGAACTTTTTTTAGCAAACTTTTTAAAGTAAGAAAATGTTTCAGACTTACTTACCAAGAAATTTACCCAAGTGAATCTTGAATAATCATCCACAATCACTAAATAGTATTTCTTACCTCCAATGTTTTGAGTTCTGGTTGGTCCAAAGAGATCCATATGCAGAAGCTACAGTACATGATTAGTGGAAACTTGATTTATTGGTTTAAATAAGTTTCTTACCTGTTTTCCCAACACGCATGGTGTGCATAGATCAGACTTTTGGTATGACAAATTGGGTAAACCACGAACAAGCTTCTTTGCTGAAATTTTGGCTATTTGCTTCATGTTGATGTGCCCAAGTTTTCTGTGCCATAAGTTTGTTTCTTCTTGAATTGAGATTAGACATTGGGTTTCCTCTGGTTTGACATACAAGAGGTAGATATTTCCATGTCTTCGACCCGTGAAAGACGAGAGGAGTCTTTACTAGTTCTGAACAATTCCTTCTTGAAAATTGATTTTGAAACCGGTGTCGCACAGGCGGCGATACTTAGCAAATTGTAATTGAGTCCTTCCACTAAGGAAACATTACTGATTGTGAGACTTCCAATCTTTATAGTTCTGAATCCCACAATTCTTCATTTGCTGTTCCCTCCAAATGAAATTTTTCCACCATTAACTTGAACAAATTTTATGAAGCAATTTGAATCTCCTGTCATATGCCTTGAGCATCCACTATCCAGGTACCATTTAATCTTTTTCTTGATAGTAACCTGCATTTAAAAAAGAGACTCAAGCTTTCTTTGGTACCCATATTTTCTTGGGTCCATTGGTGTTAGTGTGATATACGGTCTTTGCCCATACCTTCTTAACAGGTTTCCAAACCATAGGACATTCCTTCTCAAAATGGTCTGAGCTATTGCACTTAGAATATCTTAGAGCATTGTGACCTACTAGTTTTACAAAAACTTTTTGGAAATGATTTTTGTAAGCATCTCTTGTAGGTCTTTGCTTAATTCTTTCCTTTACTTTAGGAAAATCAATTACAAGAATGGTTTCTGCAGTCATTCCCAAACCAGATTTATTGAAGTAAGGTCTTTGTGTTGAAAGAATTTTCTCAAGTTTCTCAGATCCTATAGAAAATTTTTTAGAAATATTTGAGATGTCATTTTTCAAGAATGCATTTTCTTTTGAAAGATTGTCTGCATTTTCTTTTAAAATAGTAACACTTTTGTCTAGACTTTTGACCTTTTATTTCCAAACATTTTCCTGTTGCTTTAGAGCAGAATTTTCTCTTTTGAGTTCGGAAATCCTTTTAAGAGAAGTTTTGAGACTAAGACACAATTCATCAATGTATCTAGAGACTTTAGTAGGAATTTTCAAGTTACTTACCTCAATTTCACTGTCTGAATCTAAGTCTATCTCGGAGTCCGAATACGAGTCGATTGTGCCATGAGACGAATGTTGGCATAATCATCATCACTTTCTTCACATTCGTATCACTCCAAGTTTCTGCTTTGAGTGCCTTTCGATATTTCTCGGTTTTCATTTCTTTTTCCTCGAAGGGGACAGTTGGGTCCGATGTGTCCCTTTTTCTTACATTCAAAGTAGACTACATCTCTATTGGTTTCATCATCCTCAACAAACTTAGTTTGTTGCTTTTGAAAATTTTGTTTCTTTGGATTGAATCTTCTCCCTTTGTTTAGCTTTCAATCTTCTTATCATGAGAGCAAGTTCTTCATCATCCATATCGTCTTCGAAATTTGTGACATCAGAATCATCATTAGATTTTAATGCAATGGATTTCTTACCTTTATGATCTTCATCTTCGTTGATTCACTCCACTTCATAAGACTGAAGAGTTCCAACCAATTCATCGATAGAAAGTGGCATAATTCTTTGTGTCTCCCTTATTGAGGTCTTTATGTGATTCTAATCCTTGGAGAGTCCACGCAGTAGCTTGTTTACTTTCACGGGATCATAAATTGGTTGACCTTGATTTTCAAGACCATTCACGATTTCTGTAAAACGGCTAAACATGTTAGTGATAGATTATCCTGATTTCATTTTGAATGCTTTGTATTGATCGAGCAGAATGTTGATTCTGGTTTCTTTCACTCGATCAGTTCATTCATAGGTGATGTGTAATCTATCCCAGACTTCTTTAGCTATACCACAAAAATATATTCGGTTATATTCAGTAGGTGATAATGCACAATATAAAGAATAAATTGCTTTTGCATTAAGAACTTGTCTCTTGGTTATCTCTTCTTGAGTCATTTCACTAGACTCAACAACATCTTTTCCTCTCTCTGAGATAGATGCAGCTTTAGGAATGATTCATTTGTCTACCACGTCCCATTCTAGAGGATCCTTTGATCTTAGGAATGCCTTCATCTTGTTTTCCATATGTTGTAGTCCTTTCCATCAAAGTAAGGCGGTCTGGTATTGCTTTGCCCTTCAACCAGTCCTGGAGCCAACATACTAGTCATGGATCTTTAACTCTGAAGTAAAACACTTCAACTTAAGTGAGTACACGGGCTCTGATACCAATTGTGAAAGCTAGTATGAGCACCTAGAGGGGGGGTGAATAGGTGCAGAAACTATTTTGCGAGATATGTGCAGTACTAATCAACAATAGATTATGAAAATGAAATTCGTCTCTTCTAGAGAAAACAAGTTACGATCAAGGTAAAAGAGTGTAGAGAAGAGAAAATGAACACATAGATTATAGTGGTTCGGCTTAATCCAAGCCTACGTCCACTCTCCCGCACTGATAGCCCACCGGCTGAATTTCACTATGAACAAAAGAGTTGTTACAGAAAAGCTCTGCCTAGATTCCACAGTGTAGAGACTCTACTACACTTCCTCAAGGTCTCTTAAAGATAAAGACTCTTTTTTGTGTACAAAATTTCGCTCAACAGTTTAATTGACTAAGAACAAGGAGCTTCAAACTTTGGAATTCTTCTATCGCGCACACACTCGAACAACTGGAATGTCTTCCTTATATACTCCTTTATGCCATCATACCCGTTGGCACTTACCAAATGAATTCTTCCAATCTACCCGTTGGACAGAATCAATTAGGAAAATCTTTCAAGCTATTTAAGGAACGTGACGATAGCCCATCAATCCTGCTCGCCCATACAATCAGGATCTCGGTTTCCATAAGTAGAACTTTCCAAGTTTACTTCGCCAATCAACGGATCCAAAATCCTTGAATCAATCTAGATTTGAATAATGGATTCCGACATGCTATATCCAGCCAAGAGATCTTCTCCAGTCGATAAAGTCAAATCCTTAACAAAACATCCAGTTCTGGATAAGCCTTCTTCGACAGTCTAGAAACTGTCAATTAGGATAAACTTTGAGTCTTGAGTCTGGCAGTCCGGAGGTCTTCAGACTGTGATAGAAGAGTCTGCAAGTCTTCAGACTAGATTGATGGAAACGTTTTGTCAACTTCAAAACACTCAAGGAAGTTTTCTCCAACACAAATAACCAAGGAATAATGTTAAAATCAAATAAAACTCTACCTCAACTATGAAATGACTAAACTACACTTCAATGCTAACAAAATGACTCATATGTACTAACAAATCATATACCCAAAGCGATTATTCAAGCCGTTCGCAATGCATCGGTTGAGCACAACTTTGGTTATGTCATAACTTTCTCCTATAAACCCCGTTCCGAATGTACTTATAGTTAATAGAAAGCTCTTCAAATAGATTACAAGAATCCCAACTTGACCATCCCAAAATCAAGTCGAAAAGCAACAAAATAAGGACCCGAATATGCTGGACGCGTACTGTTCATCACACGCAGGAAACTTCAAAATTTTGTTTTAGGCAAACCGTAAGCTTTAATCATGATCCGTAAAATCCTATGGCTCTACAACACCCTAAACTATCATTTTTATAAAATTACGTGGCTCAACAACTCAAAAATCGAACTTCGCCGCTAGATTTTTTCAAAATTTCGAATTTGAGCGCTAATCCCAGAAAATACTTCGATTGGACGAACAAGGGGCTTAAGTTCTTATTGGGCATTGCATTACAGAATCAAGTCGGCTCGGCGAGGTGTCCACAGCATGCACGCGTCAAACCCTCTTCCTCTTTTTCCTCCTCCTCCTCCTCCTCCTCCTCCTTTTCTTTCTTTCTTTCTTTCTTTCTTTCTTTCTCTCTCTGTCTTCTTTTCTCTCTCTTCCTGAACTAGTTCGGGCTCTCTTAAAAGAGCTTAGCCCCACTCACTTCTTTTTTCATTTTATTATGACTTTTCAAACTTCTTTCTTCTTTTTTTCTTTTTTGTGTGGGGCCCACCGCTTCTCTTTTTGTTTGATTCAATATCTCAAGTATTACACCAATCCCCAACACCACGGCATTCCAAAATGCAACAAAAGAAGTGTTACAAGGCAACAATGGATTGTGTGGAAATGTTGAAGGACTAGAGCCAAGTAAGTTGTCATGCCCCGATCCTCAAGCGCGTGCCCATCCCTCGATGGTCAATTATATTGCGACGTCCCAGGATGCATCGCCGACCCATTCATTTGAATGCATATGTGGAAGCGTATAAATAAATCCCCAAACAGCACAAAGATGGGATAGAAAAGCAGGACCATCATTACACAACCACAACACATCTTTATACACAGCTGACTAGTTTATTTACAATACTAGTCTATAGACAAAAGTCTACAAAAGATTGGCTTTCTAATGAAGCTATCCGAAGATCAACTAGCCAGACATATTCGCCGATCCTTCTGTCTCCACAGGCTCCGGGGGCGTCGGGTCCTCCACCACACCATTAGGAGGGTTAGCTGCACTTTCACCTAGAGTGACATCAACTATTAGGGGTGTGCATGGTCCGGGCGGGCGGTTCCCGACCTAGAATCGGGAATCGCCCGCTAATGACCAGTTCCAATTTTGGAACCGGGATCCACCCGTTTGTTGCATGGATCCACCCGAGAACCGGATCGGACCGCCGATCCGGTTCTCGGGTGGATCCATGGAACCAGTCTCACCAATGAAGAATGAGCAATGGAAGGGGCAATGTCAAAGAACCAAAAAGACGGGACATTGTAGTGGAAAGAGAAGGCTTTTGAGCTAGAATAAAGATGGGTACTTGGGAGGGTTCTGGTATTTGGATTTGGAGGGGCGGAGGCAGTGTTTTAGGGTTTCTTCGCTACTGTTTTATAGCTCCCTTCCGTGTCATTTCACTGGGAAGCAATGGAGCTCCGCAACGTCGATGGAGGATGGCGAGCTGGGAACCTCAAAGTTGAGATCTTTCGAGTTTTGGGGAAGGAAGGGAGCGTCGAGAGCCATAGGCTCTCGGGACTTGGTAAGGTTTTCGGCGGTGGGTCGACTAACGAGCATGAAGCTGAAGCTGGAAAATGGTGGCGATGGAGAGAGAGAGAGAGAGCAAATTCAATAGGGTTTGTTAATTAGTAATTTCAATTTTTTTAATATTAAAAATTAATCGGTCCGGTCCGGTCTGGGTGGGCAGGTGGACGGATCTGCCCATGGAACCAGGAACTGGACCCGGTACCACCAGTTCCCATAAATTGGAACCGGGAACCGGACCAATTCCCTCAAGAACCACTGATTCCGGGCGGCTCCGATCCGGTTCCAGGCGGTCCGGCCGGATCCTGATTCTTTTGCACACCCCTATCAACTATTACAACAGAAATTTCATAACCCCTGATGGCACCCATCCTAAATCCATTGGGTCCATAGTGAAACCACGCTCTAACTCGATGAGGTACCCTATAAGGCAGGTCCTCTTCGACCTAGATGGTGGTCACCACAAGTTCATAGATTCAGTGACTTCCGAGATTGGGGTAGCTAAGAACCCGCTCGATAACCCTCATGGGCTAGCCAAAACATTCCGGAGGAACCGTCATCTAAGGATCTAAAAATATTGAGCCCACAACGGGGTGAGACAATGTCTTAGCAAGTTCACTCCCTAAACTCCAATTAAGAAAGAAATACGCCTAAAGGCAGTCTATGCACACACAAGACAGATGACTTACCTTGCCTCAGTTCATTCCTGCAAGTCAATACGATTCATATACTCAACCAATCAATTCAATTCAAATAATCGATCCATCGATCCACCCAGTCAATCAACTCAATTTGACACAATCGATATGATTCATACCATCTATCAATCAATACCATCTATCAAACAATCGATTCAATTACTGCTCCCACAAACTGAAGTATAGACGGTAATAGCTCTCACAAGCTGATATATAGATAGATGGTATATTGCACTAGCCGATATAGATAGATAATAGCTCGCACAAGCTCATATACGGAACGTTGCTCTCATAAGTTGATAAATGATCATTGCTGACACAAGCTAATAAGGTATACTGCTCTCACAAGCTGACATATCAAGCCCAAATAGGCTGATATAGCATATTGCTCTCACAAGCTAACAATTCAATAATGCTCACCTAAGCGATACATGATAAATCAATCTCAGCCAAGGACCTTGTGTTTTGCACACCAATTCCTCAATTAAATAACGAACTTGGCCTGTTTTCATTGTGTTGAAAATACCCGATAAAAATAATCGTGTGTGGGTACACGGTCGGTCTAAGCCAAAATACTATATATTTCTTTTTAAAAATCCAACTATTTAATATAGTGCCTAAAAAAATTTTTGACATTAAAAATCGACACCTTGGTATTTTCTGATTAAATACCGAAATTACACAATTTTGATATAAATACCAAAAATTACAATTTCCACTAAATTTGCACAAATTAGCACTCAATTAAATAAACCAAGCACACCATTGCAATTAGCATGAAATTCCGGTCATCGGCTATCTCGGTATAATTTTAAAAAAATAATAAATAATTAAATAAATACCAAAAATAATTAAATAAATGCAATTAATTACCAAAAATAGAGACTTAGGCCGGAAATGCCTAATTAAACACCGAAACGGATCCGGAAAATTTCTGAACCAATCTAGATAAATAGCACGATCTATCTAGTCCCTAATTAAGCCGTCCTATCCACCTAACATGCATAAATGAATAATTAAATCGCTAATCCATTCTAACTAACCACCTAAACCTTAATTAACCTAATCTAAACACCCATAAAATGTCATTAACTCCCTAAGCCAAGTTTAGCAAGTAAACTCACCTGTTTAGCAATCCGATGAGTCCACGGCGACGGCAATGAGGAGACGGGCAACAAACCTCTTGGCGGCAAAGCCAAGCAAGGCCCGGAAAAGGTCCGAAACGGGCCTCGAATCCCAAAGACCCTTTCTAGTCTTTGGCTTTGGTTGCTAGGCTGAGAGGGCGAACCGGGCGACGGGTTGAGCTGGAAATGGCTAGGACGGGCAGCGATGGCTGCAGCGGGTGACGGCAACGCTCGACAGTGACTGGATGGTAACGGAGACGGCTCAAGCGGCTAGACGGAGGCTCGACAGTGGCCCAAGGATCGCGGGGGACGACGAGACGGTGTGGGACAAGCGGGATGTGAATGGGCTAGCACGTGAGGCTCACGGGTGACGCGACGGCGACACGGTGGTCCTAGCGGCTCGGCGGGCGTGCGACGGGCTAGGGGGAGCTTGATTGGTTTCTCTGCAACTTTGGAGTTTCAAAAGGGACTGAAAATGGAGAAAGGTGGCTGGAAATGAAGAAGGAGCTGTTGAAGGTGGAGGGTCCCTCTTTGGCTTCTAAAGCCTTCATTCTATCCATTTGGTCCCTTGGCAAGGCCCCACCAGCCATGGCTGTCATCCATGGCCCCTTGGCAGCCCACAATCTTCCCTTAGAAGCTAATCAAGTGGTCAAAATGTTCCCCCTCCCATGGCCTACGAATTTTGTAACATTTTCCCCAAATAGAACCCAATTCCTCTCCAATTGAGTCTAATTCGATCCCCATAAATCCAACCAAAATGTCTAGACTAAATTAACATTTTTCTTTACCAATTGAACCAACATGAATCCCAAAAACGCGATAAAAAAGTCCTCGGATTTTTCCGGTCAAAAACGGCCCTACTTTGAATTTTTGCCAAAAATCTCGGTTTGCAGAAAAATATTTGGAGGATGAGGTAATGATTCTAAAATAAATCGTGACATGACAGAAATTTCAATTTCTGAAATCGAGTTCAAATTCGCGGTTAATTTTAATCTGGCGAGATTTTAGCGTGACCTAACCTATCAGGTAGCTTTTAGGAATTTTTAGTGCAATTGACTCGTGGTCGATTATTTCAAGTCACATTGTACATCTTCGATACATTGGCGACTTTCAGTTGTCGTGAAAATCTCGAGGTTTCAAATGTAGACACAGGTACCAAAATAACAAAAAAATTGGTCTAGTGCTAATTGACGAGAATTTTGCAATTAGGTGGAATCACCCACACTTAATCACATGGCTTAGTCGAGTCAACCTATCTCTAATCTCTGGTCGATTTTTAACTGTGCCGTAATGATCCTTGCAAACTAACATGGTCGAGCGGTCGATTCTTGGTCAAATTCTCGAGTCTATTGCGTTAAAATCCCTTAACGGTTTCACCAAATAGACTAGTTATCTCGTGAGTAATTAGCTCAGAGAATAGAACTATAGGCGCGTCAATGAAAAACCGATTCATTCAATTGAAAATAGAACTGGAAATTCATGATGTCATATAAGCGGTGTTGGATAGGGAAAGCTCTCCTGCGGGAGGCAAAGTGTTTCTTATTGTGTTTCCTCTATTAGGTGCAGTTCTTCTATTTATTTTCCTTGGAATATTCTTCATTTTTTGTAGAAAGAAGCTCCATCGAATAGCAGAACTAGCACCCAAGACTACTGAAGTCTTTCCCCCATCAAAGTACGATGGAAAGATCTTATATGAAGACATCATAGAATCCACCGAGGCATTTGATGAGATTTATTGTATTGGAAGGGGAGGCTGTGGAAGTGTCTTCAAGGCCAAATTAAGATCAGGTATATAGTAGATGTTAAGAAGATCAATCAAATGGTTGATAGTGGGCAAACTGATCAAAAGGAATTTTTGAATGAGATCGGGGCTTTGACAGAAATTTGACACCGCAATATTGTGAAACTTGAGGGCTATTGTTCACATCTATGACACTCTTTCTTAGTGTATGAGTACTTGGACAGAGGAAGCTTGTCTACGATCTTGAGCAATGAAGAAGAAGCTCAAGAGTTGGACCGGAACAAGAGGGTGAATATCATAAAAGGCGTGGCATATGTTCTTTCTTATATGCATCGTGATTGTAACCCTCCAATCATTCATCGAGATATTTCAAGTAACAACATTCTGCTTGATTCCGAGTACGAGGCGCATATTTCTGACTTCGGCATAGCTAAGCTTCTTAAGCTGGATACATCAAACTGGACTTTAGTTGTCGACACATATGGTCGTGTAGCTCTAGGTAAACTCTAAAATCAACTCTTAATCCGAAGGTTGAGCTAAAGCAATGTCTTCATGCTAATACATATATCACCCTCTTTGTGCAGAGCTTGCTTACACAATGAAGGTGACAGAGAAATGTGTTGTGTATAGCTTTGGAATAGTGGCCATCGAGGTGATCAAAGGAAGACATCCAGGTGACAACATTTCGTCTCTAGTAGCTCCAGTCGACGTAGAGATCTAAGTTGTTTTGAGGAATATATTGGATTCACGCCTACCAACGCCCACGTCAGGCATTGAGGATAAATTTCTGACCATATTCAAGCTTGCAGTCGCTTACTTATCCGCTAATCCCCAAATCAGGCCGTCGATGGACAGGATTTCTCAGAGACTATCAGCTTGTTCAACCACTTTCCACGGCGTTCAATATTCAGTGACAGCCGCTGATCCTGTGAAAGATGCAATAGCTTCAAGCCATTTCCCGGATCAATTCATAGAAGTTATCGTCTGATAAATGATGGGGCTCTGTCAACCACACGCAAGAAGTTTAAGATCTTTAATGAAAAATAGAGTCGCTTGAGCTAATTGATTAAGTCTCAAACTTTTTCAATACACTGTTTCCCTCACTTATGTGTTTACTTTATTTGCATTTAGGATAAATATTTTGACCGTCAACCAAAGTTGAGTGTTTCATATCAGCATGAGGATGCGGACCATGTTTCGTTCATGCCCAAGTATAGAACTGCCTTCTGTTTTGGAAGAAGCAAAACTAGAACATTCTGGCATCTACTTTCGTTTGTAGAGACAACAGCTGAACTCAAGTGATATTTCAAAATGTTTCTGCGTCTAGTCTTACCCAGACTAGTGTCTTTGGAGTCAATGTATCCATGTCAAGTCAGACTTAGAAAAAAATTACTTTTGTATCAATGTAAAGTTGACGATGTATCCAGTGTTGTTATTTTGAAATCGAAATGTCCATGTAAGGATGAAATGGAGCATTTATATGAACTCTCTAAACTCTTGATCATTATTAGTCCTTCTATATGTTTATTTGGGATTTATTTAGATGCAAAATTGACTTATATGCAGACGAGTTTCAATCATGGATCTTTTCAGAGTGCATTCAATCAGAGACTAATTGTCCCTAATCGTGGCCATCCACCATAATTTTGGGTTTTGTGCAATTACTACAACCGTGTATCATGACAGAGAGGGCAATCGATCCGTTCCTATTCGGAGTGCCATGTGCATGTTGCTGTGGCATGAGTCGTTAATAGAAGTTTAGCATCTTTTGATCGTCCAAAATAGAGAGATCCGGACTTCGTTTTCATTAGAGCTTCGAACTTGAAGTGCTCAAATTAGGAAGACCACTGGTCATCGTTTCATCTCAAGAGGAGATCATCCATTGTTTCAGAAAGACTACAAGTTCTGTTCTAGCGCTACCTCATATTTCAAGAGCGTGAAGGTAGACGATATCCAGCCCTCTAAAATCGTGGAGGTTTTAAATCATGATGGGCTGTTTTTACTAGGCCTGCTCCATTGTCAAATACAAGTAGAACTCATTGGGGTTTTAGTTCATCATCAAGCATCTTTTCTATTCTTCATGTTGGGATAAAATACACGGAAATGATAGGATCTTGCAATTTTCGTTAACACAAAATCACCAGAGAAATAAACGAAAAAAATAAAGACACCAAAAATTTACGTGGTTCGGTCCGAGTATCGGTACCTACGTCCACGGCAAAGTCGGCAGCAAATAATCCACTATAATCGGAGAATTAGAGTTTACAATCATTCACATGCTCGAGTGTTTCCCACACTTAGATTTAATCTTAATCCCAAAGTGTTTATAAATAAACAACTCATTTAGACATAGATTCACGGCAGAAAATTATCGCGCGTTCAAGCTCAAAACAAAACGCTCTACGTACACCAAAATCAAGAACTCCGGCGTTCGTCTTTGGTCCACGTACGTAAATCTTCACGTGGCTTCAAAGAAAACTTGTGGCTCTTCTCAAGCTGCGTGTACGTGCGGCTCCTCTCTGTCTGCTTTCTTAGGGTTTTTTTAAACCGCTTCACGCACGCCTAAAGAAGAAAAACATGTGCCCAAAGGTCAAATAATTGACCTAGGCCCACTAGCTCTCCTTTTTTTTCGGCTCCACGTGCAGACTCCACCCTTTAATTTCCATAGCGAAAAGGAAACTCCGGTGTGGAATATATGCGTGTGCCCAAAGTCAAACATTTGACTTTGGGCCCCACATAACTAACCTTATTCGGCCTTCTTGCAACGAAAAAGAAAACTTTGCTGCCCTTTTTTATTATATTCTATTTTATTCTCTTTTATAAATCTTCAAAAATCCAACGAATCGCATTTTGTAAACACTCAAACTCGAGACATAATTTAACACTTCAAAACAGAGAACTTAGATCTTGCGCAAAACATGTCAGAACAACGTCTCCTTATGAACTTCATATGGAAAACAATAGACTTTAGCCTCTGAGAGCTTTGAGAATTTGAAAAAGGATACCATAGTAGACCAATGTTTGACCCGGCCCTCGATCACTCTTACGTAAAACCCAACATCATAAAATCAAAATTTCAAAAAACTTCGTGAATGAATAGTATAGATAGAAAACAATGAAGGGACAGCTATTTGAAGCGAGGCGTAGCAAGACAATGAGTTCTGTGCACCTAACCTTCTCACGTAGTTGTGTCAATTCATCTCAATTCTTGGTTGTATTGCTTAGAAGAAAAGGCAAGAGGAAATATGCAATGTCAAGAAGGAACCAGCCAATGGGAATTGACAGCATTTTTATTATGCCAAACGGCATATACCAATATGCGTTCCACGAGTTAATGCTTGCTAATGCATTTCCATTGTCAAATAGGAAAATCACAGGAAAATAAGATTGAGGAATCCTCGTGAACCTAAGAAAAAAGGACTTCCAGACCAAAAGAGATAAATGGCCATGTATTTACAAGGCTTCAAGATAGTTATAATGCTTCTAGCATCCCTAGCCATTTTCAGTTTGAGTCATTCCAACAAGTGCACTTCCTACTTGACGATGGGCTGGGTCCGCCTCACGGGGCCAAGCACATTTAAAAAAAAAAAAAAAAGAATTAGGGTCGAATGTTTTTTATAGTGAAAAGAGAGAAATGAGTGTTCAAACAAAAAGAGAAATAAAAGAGGGAGAGAGTCCAAGGTTCGAAGGAGAAGAGACAGTTCAAATTTAGAATCAGCTGAAATTTTAATATATTGATCGTGAGATGAAGATCATCATTGAGATCCTTCTCCGATTTGTCTTTCAAATTCTCTAGTAATAGTTAGAGTTTTCTTGCTTCTTTTGTTAATCCACTAATGATATATTGTTATATCGTTGATATGTTCATTCTCTAGCTATGTGACTAGAGATGACTATTATATATTCTATTATTCTTGGTGATTAGTGATTTTTGAACGATTTGTAGTATTTTCCACATTAAGCACATAAAAATTTTATATTGTTTTGTACTTTTTCCTTAAATTTTTATATTAGTTGATTGAGTTTTGGAGAAATATTCATACTGGACAAGTTTTAAGTTCTTAGTGAATATTTGCTCTTCCATCAATTGATATAAATAATCTTTTAGATTTCTCGGGTATTATTCCTAGTAAAGGATCATGTCAAGTATGAATGGATAGAAAATGGATCCAATTCACATTGACCAATATAACACATACAGACCCATAATTTTGTAATACAATTTTGGTAGCTCACACTCGATCTCCCTTGGACCCTATCATACCCAACTCAACCCAAGCTCCAATTTTTAGCAATTTTCCACTTCAAATATGTCGTTAGATTTTTATTTTATTTTTTAACCATGCTCTCGGGGCCATTTGCCTAGATCATCAGCTGTCGTTTCTGCAATAACGGGGTCGACTGCGTCAAGATTTTGCTTCATAAACGCCAAGTGAGAAGACTTTCCTTTTGCGCTTTAAAATCAAAATTTTGTGCAGCACAAATTAGGGTCTGATCTTGTGGAAAATTGAGTGTTCCCAAACCACACGCGAGGCCTTCACTGAGTTTACCTCACTTTCCTCGAAGACTTCTCAGTCAAAGTCAAAGTCTCCGAATTCATATAATGGGTGGGCTCAATTCCGAAACGAGGACTGACCAAGTCAGAAATGTCACTACGAAGACTACAAAAGTAACAAATTCCAGAGTCTTCAAAGAACCAAAAATTCGTCTTAGTCGGCTGTTAGATGGCTACCCCTGGTCCCCTACAGGGTACAAAACAAATAAACGTACCTCTTCTTAGTCTCCACTGGTTAGTCGCCGTTTTATTGCATACCCACTACCATGGAAAATGATAGGAAGGTGAGTTTTCACGGCCTATTTAAGCATCACTCGTTGCCTCAGGGAAAGACAAACCAACTTACCCAAACCAAAACAGGAGAAGGAGAAGAAGAATCCATGGATTCTTCACCAGAATTCAAGAGGGTCATGAGCCTTGTAGCTGCCCTTACTCTTTTCACTACCTTTACCATTCCACTCCCTGCTCATGCTTCCCCTATAGAAGCCCAAGCCCTCCTCAAATGGAAGTCCAATCTTGGCAACCATTCAGATTCTTCCCTCTCTTCGTGGACTCCCTCTCCTCATAATGCCACCGGTTCCAACTCAACCGTGAGTCCATGTACTTGGTATGGCATCTCCTGCAATCAGGCGGAGAGTGTGATCGGGATTAATCTCACTAGCGCCTATGTCGAAGGTACGCTTGACGAATTCCCATTCTCATCTTTGTCTCATCTCATGTACATGGACCTGAGTATAAATAGTCTCTCTGGCCATATTCCCCCTCAAATCGGTTTATTGAGCAATCTCACCTATCTCGACCTCTCTATCAATCGGTTCATGGGGAAAATACCGCTGGAGATCAGCCATCTAACTAGACTAACAGTCCTACACCTGGTTTCCAATGAGTTAAATGGCTCCATTCCCCAAGAAATCGGGCAATTGTATTTGCTCACCGAGGTCGCGCTGTATTCGAATCAGTTGAATGGACCCATACCTTCCTCATTAGGTAATTTGAGCAAATTGGCTACATTGTATGTCTACAACAACTCCCTTTCTGGTTATATTCCTCCTGAAATGGGAAGTATGACAAATCTGGAAGTGCTCCACATGGACACCAACCTCCTAACAGGACCGATTCCTTCCACTTTGGGGAACTTAACCAAATTGATAGAGCTACACCTATTTGCTAATGAGCTTACTGGTTCCATCCCACTAGAGCTAGGAAAATCGAATCTTCTTAGCGAGTTGTGCCTTAATGATAATAATCTTATCGGTTCAATCCCACCAACATTAGGCAATTTGACAGAACTCGCCCTTCTTTATCTCTATGGTAACCAGCTTTCAGGGCAAATTCCTGATGAGATAGGTAATCTCCACGCTATGCTTGACTTAGAGTTGAGTACAAACCAGCTCACTGGTCCAATTCCTTCTTCTCTGGGTAACTTGACCAACTTGGGATCTTTGTTCCTCCGCCAAAATCACCTTTCTGGTTCAATTCCTAAATCCTTAGGTGAACTAGTGAACTTGGTGGTGCTACAATTGGATACCAACCAATTAAACGGCTCCTTACCAAAAAACTTGTGCCGGGGTGGGTTGCTCCAAAACCTTACAGTGAGTCACAATAACTTAACTGGTTCTATCCCTAAAAGCTTGAGAAATTGCACAAGCCTAGTCAGAGTACGCCTAGAGGAAAACCAGCTCACTGGAAACATATCCAAGACCTTTGGTGTCTACCCCAAATTGGACTTTATCGACATGAGTTTCAACAAGTTCTTTGGAGAAATCTCAACAAACTGGGGAAGTTGCACACGCTTAACTCATCTAAGAATTGCTGGAAATAACATCACTGGTAGCTTGCCTCCTGAGATTGGGAATGCGACTCGATTTGGTGAAATTGATCTTTCTTTCAATGGTTTACTTGGTGAGGTCCCAAAAGAATTTGGAAAATTGACTTCTTTGGTGAATTTAAATCTAAGCAGAAATCGACTTTCTGGCCAAATAAGTCCCAAGATTGTATCATTACCTGGTCTTCAAAAATTGGATTTGTCCAAGAATAGATTAAGCATGTCTATCCCGCAGGCTATAGGGTTTTCTTCAAACTTGGTCTTCTTGAATCTAAGTAACAACCAGTTGAGCCAAGATATTCCGAGGCAATTAGGGATGTTGATTCACCTATCCGAGCTAGACTTGAGTCATAACTTGTTAAGTGGTGGGATCCCAGTTGAATTCAACAAGCTTCAAAGCTTAGTGAAACTTGACCTTTCACACAATAATCTTTCTGGCCTCATATATGAGACTTTCAAGGATATGCGAGGTTTGATGGAGGTGGACATCTCTTATAACAAGTTTGAGGGTCCCATCCCCAACACCACGGCATTCCAAAATGCAACAAAAGAAGCGTTTCAAGGCAACAGTGGATTGTGTGGAAATGTTGAAGGACTTGAGCCCTGTGACCAAGCAGTGGTGGATAGGGAAAGCTCTCCGGTGGGAGGTAGAGTGTTTCTTATTGTGTTCCCTTTGCTAGGAGCGGTTCTTTTGTTTATTTTCTTTGGAATATTCTTCATTTTCCGTAGAAAGAAGCTCCATCCAAGAGTGGAACTAGCACCCAAGACAATTGAAGTCTTTTCTCTATCAAAGTACGATGGAATGATTTCATATAAAGACATCATGGAAGCCACTGGGGCTTTTAATGAGATTTTCTATATTGGAAGGGGTGGCTATGGAAGTGTCTTCAAGGCCAAATTAAGATCTGGTGATATAGTAGCTATAAAGAAGCTCCATCAAACGGCTGATAGTGGGCAAACAGATCAAAAGGAATTTTGAATGAGATTAGGGCATTGACGGAAATTCAACACTGCAATATTGTGAAACTTGTGGGCTTTTGTTCGCATCCACAACACTCATTCTTGGTGTATGAGTACTTTGACAAAGGAAGCTTGTCTACAATCTTGAGCAATGAAGAAGAAGCTAAAGAGTTGGACTGGAACAAGAGGGTGAATATAGTAAAAGGCGTGGCTCATGCTTTATCTTATATGCACCATGATTGTATTCCTCCAATCGTTCATCGAGATATTTCGAGTAACAACATTTTGCTTGATTCGGAGTACGAGGCACACGTTTCTGAATTTGGCACAGCTAAGCTTCTTAAGCTGGACACATCAAACTGGAGCGCAGTCGTTGGCACATATGGTTACGTAGCTCCAGGTTAATTTCTAAAATCAACTCATGATCTGATGGTTTAGCTAAAGCAATGCCTTTGTACTAACATATATATCTCCTTTGTGCAGAGCTTGCTTACACAATGAAGGTGACGGAGAAATGCGACGTGTATAGCTTTGGAATAGTGGCCATCGAGGTGATCAAAGGAAGACATCCAGGTGATAGCCTTTCATCTTTATTAGCTCTGGTCGACATGGAGATCTCGGTAGTTTTAAAGAATATATTGGATTCACGCCTGCCAACGCCCACGCCAGGCATTGAGGATGAACTTCTGACCATCCTAAAGTTTGCAGTCGCTTGCATATCTGCTAATCCCCAACTCAGGCCGTCGATGGAAATGATTTCTGATGCGCTATCTGCTCGTTCAACCCTTTTCGATGGAGTTAAAAAATCACAGAAGCCCACAGATCCTGTGAGAGATGCAACAAATTCAAGCCGTGAACTGGATCAATTTGTAGAAGATATCGTCTGATAAACGATTTTACTCTGTCAACCACATGCAGGAAGGTCTGGTCTCTAACGAAAAACACGTTTAAACTAATAAATTAAGTTTCGAGCTTTTTCTAATTTATTGTTTCGCTCACTATTTTGTGAACTTGATTTGCATTTAGGAGAAATATTTTGACCGGAAACAAAGTTACGTGTTTAGCGCGCACCAGCATGAGGATGAGGACTACGTGTCCTTCATGCCCAAGTAAGCATAGAACTGCCTTTTCTTTTGGAAGGAGCAAAACCTGAAGTTACTAGCATCTAGTTTCATTTGGAGAGAGAACAGCTGAACTCGAGATATTTCAAACTGTTTATGTATCTAGTATTATTCAGACTAGTGTCGTCGCAGCAAATGCTATATATCCATGTCTAGTTAGAGTTAGAAAATATGGCTTTCGAGTCAGTGTAAAGTTGCTTATGTATCCAGTGTTATCATCTCGAGAGCAAAATAGTCGCAGTGGAATATTTATATTAAGTCTCTGAAATCTTGTCCTTTGTTACTCCTTTTATAAGGTTCATTGTGGATTTGTGTTGATATAAAATCCTCCGACAAGCAGAAGAGTTTCAATCATGCATCTTTTCAGAGTTCGTTCAATCAGAAACTAAATGTTCTAATGGCGGCTATCAACCGTGTTTATTAAATGTTATTAAGCTGTGTGAGATAATATTTCAACACACCCTCTTGCGTAAACACACTTATGGAGAAGAAATAGCACTGGTTCCAATACCATGTAAAAGTGCTTAAACTAGGAAGATCATTGATCATCATTTTATCTCTAGTTGAGATTCTATAGTACAATGCTTTGTCTCATAAGGATTGCAAGTTTTGTTGTGTTACTACCTTATACTTCAAGAGCGTGAAGGCAAAGTAGTTTAAAGGTAGTCATAATGCTTCTAGCTCCCCAAGTTACTACCTTATACTTCTAGAGAGTGAAAATGGACTAGCACGATTTAAATTCCTCAAGTTACTGGCATCTAGTTTCAAGATAGTCATAATGCTTCTAGCTCCCCAGCCATTTTCACGGTCTTAGGTCACTCCACCAAGTGCACTTCTTACTTGATAATGAACCTAGAGGTTCCATCCAACCAGAGTTAGGGAATTTGAAATTTCTTCAATGGTAGAGCCTTTACAATAATAATCTCACGACCTTGCCATCTTTAGGCAACTTGGCAGAACTTACCCTTTGGTTTCTCTCTTGGGTAACCAGCTTTTTCCAAATGAGATGGAAAACCTCTAGACTTGACTAAGAGTGGAGCGACAATTAGCTGTCCAGTTCCTTCTTCTTTCGGCAATGTGATAGACCAGAAATATGTATTCCTCTACTAGACAGCTAGGGCTATGACATTAACTCCTCGAACAAGAACTAACTTGCCATAGGAGAAAAACAACAGGGAAACGGTTACCAATCATATGCAAAAGGCGTATTCCAGCTTTGCAAGAAGAGGGAGAAGATTCTTGAAGCTAATTTGGGCTGAAGAAGTACACTGGGCTGGGCCTCTCTTGTTTATTTGAAATTCTCTTTCCTTAAGCTCATATTTTATAATAACGTTACTGAATGTTCTTATTTCAAAGTATTATTGACAAAACTCGTAATTGTCTTGAAATGCCAATTTTAGATACTTGACCGAACCTTACGACTCGATTAGATCCCGAGTAATTTCAAGATCTCAATTCACAATAGGTATCTTGATTTAACAACTATGGTAAGGGTACATCTTGACAAAAGAAAGAAAAAATGAAAAAAGTCACCAAAAACCCCAAAATATATACCCACCATAATATATTTACTCTAAACTTTTTTTGCAACACCAAAAAATCTCAAACTTGTAATTTAAGTATTGATTACGCTTCTCTATACCCTTGTAGGATTGGTAGTCTCTTAAGTATATCTTGTGTTTTTCCGATAATATTGATGATTGTACTGACTTTTAGATTGTTGGATGAGATTCGATCCAATTGAAAATGAGTTTGACTCAAATTGACCCATTTAACTTATACAATTCCATCGGGATAAGTACACTAATTGTGCCATAAGTTGTGTACAGTGCTCACTTTGGTGCCAAAAGTTTCCGTTGGATCACTTAAGTGCCAAAAAATTTGAAAAACGCTCACTTTGGTGCCAACGCCGATCTGATCGGCCCGAAATCCGACGTGGCATTTTTTTATTAATTTTTTAGGCTGACGTAGCTTGCCGGAGAGCACAATCAGCATCCAAACCACAAAAACGACGTCATTTGGTTTCTTTCCCCCAAATTGAAACCCTAAATCCCCAAATTGAAAGAGAGAGAGAGAGAGAGAGAGAGAGAGAGAGAGAGAGAGAGAGAGAGAGAGCGGAGGCACGTCGTCTTCTTCCCGAAGAGCGACACCAGCAGTGAACGGCACTAGCAACAACACCAGCAGCGCACCAGTAGCAGCACCAACAATGGCACCGGCAGCGGCGGTGCACCGATAGTGGCATCTTCGACCCATCTTCTTCCTCCTCCTCCTCCGTCCTCACCTCCTATTTTTCTGCCACTTTTTGCTTGAGCAACAATCTCATTCTCTCCTCGCTCACCTAGTCGAGCATCTACGATGGTGGCCGAGCGACGGTGGCCAAGCATTGGCGGGCGGACAACGGTGGCCGAGCGGCGAGGAAGAAACCCTAACCCTAATTTCAATCCATGTACGAGCTAAACGGCGTCATTTTTGCAAGGGTGTCCACGTATAAGAGCAAAATGACGTCGTTTCTTGAAGAGGATGGAAAACGACGTCGTTTAAAAGCCAAGCAACTTTTTTTTTTAAAAATAAAATGCCACGTAATCATTTTGGCCGAATTTCTCGCCGGTGGCACCAAAGTGATCGTTTTCTCCGATTTGGCACTTAAGTGATCCGTGAAACTTTTGGCACCAAAATGAGCGCCGTACATAACTTATGGCACCATTAGTGTGCTTATCCCCAATTCCATCTTTACATAATACAATTTTAACAATCTACACACAACTCCACTGAACTTAACTCATACTTAATACAATTAGGTTTCAATTCTCAGTAATTTTTCCCTTGGTTATGGAAAATAGCATATTGAAAGAAATAACCAATTAAAAAAAAAGTCCATCACTTTCTTGCGGCCATTAGTTTTTTCAATCAAATTAAGGCAATGGTACTCACTAATTTGATTTATTACAAAATAGTAAATGCAATAAACTAAAGAAAAAATGAATCGCTTTGCTTATAAATAAAAGGAAAATTAGTTCTTATTATGTGTAGATTCTAGTGGTGGTCATTACATTTCGATATAATCCAACTATACAAATTCATGATCCAACAACAAAATCATCACTCCGTGTAACGTGCGGACATATCTGGATCGGAGCCATCGAGCACTTCAAAATTCCAAAATAATCATAGCGTACTCTGTCTCATGATAACAGAAAAAAAAATAGTGAAAATTATTTTCACCTAGAATAGTTAGTTTTCATCGGAAAAGTGATTTACTTCTTAATAGAAGTGGAAATGGTTTTCTCTCATTGTAAACTTGTTGTTTTCAATTCATGAAAATACCTTTTTTTTTCCGTAATTTGATTAGTTTTTTGTCATCTAATACCAAAAGGTTGGAAAACAATTTATGTAATAGTTTTCCTTCAAACAGGTAGATCGTAAATCATTATCGTGAATATTCTTCTACTTTTAAGTATAATAAAACAAGGGAAATTTTCAAATAAGAAATTAAAGTGAAATCATTTTCTAAAAAAAAAGTTTTAAAGTAGACATTATCTCAAATAAGGATCTGAAGTGACTAATTTAGTCTCCAATAAATATCTCAACTTACAAGTTAGCCAAATCTTATTTGCAGATAGGCATATTTTCCTCTAAGGATTTCTTTTTCTTTTTTTTTTCCTTTCTTGTTTCCTTTTTCCTTTATGTTTTTCTTTTCTTTCTTTCTTCATCTTGCTCACGCCTCCTCCTTCACTCTGCATCACCTCCTTCTTGACAACAGCATCGGCCTCCTCACCACCGAGCTTACATAGGAGCAGAACAATTTGAACAATTTAGGAAAAGAAGCTGGAAAGATTTTCATGAAGTGTCTGCAGTTTTACAAAACTGTAAACTGCCCAATTCAATTTTGCACCATCCCCATCAGCAAACTTCAAAAGTGCGTGCTCTACATTCTGCAATTCCAAATCCTCGTGCAGGCACTCATCAATTTCGGCAGAAGTCGGATTGAAGTTATTTGCTGCCAATCGCCTTCTCCGATGATGAAATCTTCAGGATGCCCGCCCCCAAGAACTCCAGGTTGAGCACCCTCTTGAGCTGCCACTTCAGGTTTGGCTTTCTAGCATCGGGCCAAAGAGACCGGCAATGATGATCAACTTGATAATCAAGAAATACCGATAAATGCAAGCCTCCACAGCCACATTATTGTTTGTGAGAAAAGACTGGAACAAGCGGGCTAAAGACAATTTTTATTTCTCCTCTTCAATTTTCCTTTCAATTGATGTGAGTTTGCAAGTGGGTGTGGTCCAGACTCATTAGCTCAATCATCAGCTGTCGTTTCTGCAAGAATGAGGCCAAAACTGGGGCAAGATTACAATTTGGGGTCATCACTAGTCTATTGAGGCTGTCTAGGAGCCAACTGGAAAAATAATTTTACGCAACTAAAGATAGAGATTGGATACTTAATTACACTAATTATCTAACTAGTGTCCTTTCGGTATGCTAACTAATGTTGGCTAACGGTATTACCTAGTGGGGATGAACAGCTGATTTCAATGAACTTTACAAATATTGCTGAATTAAAACAATCAAGTTTGATATAAGCTTAACCGGATGAAACACAGTCTTGATATAAGCACAATATATTTATATTCTTACAGCGGTGGGTGTCCAAATTTGGCAATTTCTTTTGGGTCTTGACGAAGTTTCCAGAAAATGGGTTCGATTCGTTGGCCTTACTCTCGGCCATTGCATTAGTTGCGAGATTCTGACATGCACCGGCGATGAAAAGTCACGGCATTAGCAAGCTTATAAAAAGATATAGCACAGTTGATCTTATTAAGTGTTCGGACTTCCGCGCCCATGCGCTACTTCCTTTTCTCTCGATTCTTTACCAGGGTCTCCTCGGATCTGAAAGTGATGGATTAACGTAAATATGGTGGTTTTGTGAAGATTCAGGGCGATATGGAATATGGGATGGGACCGAAAGTGCGCCATGAAGCCCTTATTGAATGTATCTGCTGGAAATTGTGGTGCGCCAAATTGGTGTACGGCAGGAATTATATGAGGAAAGCGTCCGGGCATTGGTTGGGGCCTTCGCATCACATGTTGTGATGTCGGAGCAATAAATCCAAGTGTCCACATCTGACATATAATTTCAATGAGCTCGGCCATCTTATCGGTATCGTAATTTTAATTTTCTAACCGTCTAATACCAGCCACAGCTTTTAATGGAGGAAAACAGGATAATCCCGTGACCGATTTCTTGTTTGTTTGTTTGTTTTTTTTTTTTTTTTTTTTAACTTTATATCATTTCCATTTGCTCTTGGCTTAATTTAGGATTAGAAGATTTATAAAGGCCCAAAAAGCACCTATCTGAACGGGGAAACTCTAAATATCCCAGTAAGTTAAAACCCTTGAATTTGAAAAAGAAAAAAAATTACATACCACAAAATAAATAGGGTTGATACCCTAAAAAATCTAAAATTAGTACACTTATAACAAATTTACCCCAAACTATTTTTTTAACCATGAAAAGTCTCAAACTAGTATACATGTGACAAATTTACCCCGACTGACAAAAAAAAAAAAAAACCATAAACTGGTACATTTATGACAAATATTATCCCAAACTAATTTATTCGACCGCAAAAAACTCCAAATTGGTAAATTTGTAACAAATATACCTTCTGTTAAATTAAATTAATACCACAAAAAAATCACAAAAATTATAAACTGTAACAAACGAAGCGTAAAATCCCAAATTAGTATATTAATCAACTATCACGTGTCATTTAACTTAATAATTTGACAGTAAAATTTAACGAAAACTAATAAATGGTAAATTTGTCACAAGTGTACCGTTTTTTGAGTAAATTTATCAAAATATACAAGTTTGGGGTTTTTTGTGGTCAAAAAAATAGTTTGAGGTAAATTTATCACAAATGTACTAGTTTGAGATTTTTCAGGATATTAACCCAAATAAATAATCACAAGTGAAACAAGTATTATTATTAAGTTAAAAATAAATCATTAATGTCATTAAAAAGATTTATTAAATTCCAAAGATGAAAAACATTTGAAATATTGGCTTTGCAACTAATAACAAATATCATTGTGCATTGTGATTTCTCGTTCGTTCCACTCGATTCATTGCTCTAAAAGGACTCTCTAGTGGTCTAAAAACATTAGTTTTCATCGCTACTAACTTAGGATTTCTTGGTGTCTTGACTCATGCATCACTAGCATCTTCAATTGAATTGCTCATCTCATCTTAATCACTAACATTATTATTTTCATCAGTAAAGTTGCTTCCCAACATGAAATCCATTCATCCAAACAAGATTAGAGAGAAAAAAAAAATTAAGCAATGTGTCACGCCCTAAACCCAAGTACGTGAACATCCCTCAGTGGTCGATTAAAAATGCGACATCTCAAGACACGTCGTCGACTCATTCTTTTTATCTTTCGATTATACACATGCGGAAGCGACTAAATTAAACACTCAGTCAATCAACAACAATAGGAATAGTAAAACACAATGACGATTTCCCAAAAACCATGATTTATTTATTTACAGGTTAACCCAAGGAGTTTAATATATACAAGCCTACCACAAAATGAAACTCCTATGCGACCTATAACCAAAAAGGGTTAGAAGGTCAAGGTTAACTTCCAGCTACACAAACTCCAAACATTCGTCCTAGTATCCGGGTGCAAAGTCGTGCACATGGTCAAGCGAGCATGGCTCCTCGGGCCCCTCCAGCTCGAAATCTTGATTCACCACAACACCATCAGAGATGTCAATATCCATGGGATTGCCTACTTGCCAATCCACATTTCCAAGAAAACCATTAAGGGGACCAATCCGATCGCCATTTGCCTCCCTAATGAACCATGCCTTAAAATTATGGGGCACCACATGTACAAAGCCCTCATCTACCCACACTATCATAACCACCAGCTCACGAAATTGGTCAGTCCTAGGAATAGGATATAGAGTGGTCTCTACCTCCATGTCCCAAGGGACCCCAAAACGCAAAGGGCAACACTCCATACTATTAGGGGTGTGCAAAAGAATCGGAACCCATTCGAACAGCCCGGAATCGGACCAGAACCGCCTAGAACCGGTGGTTCTTGAGGGAACCGATCCGGTTCCCAATTCCAATTTATGGGAACCGGTGGGTACCAGTCCAGTTCCTGGTTTCATGGGCAGATCCGTCCACCCACCCACCCGGACTGGACCGATTATATTAAAATAATATATTAATTTTTAATATTAAAAAAATTGAAATTACTAATTAATAAACCCAAATCAAATAACTAAAAAAATTAAGTCAAGATCGTGAAGAAGCAAGGCAGGGTAATCTCTAGTCAAACCAAATGGAGAGGTCCAAAAGCTAAAAAAATCCAAAGTGCACCTTGAGTCCTTAACAAAACGCCGAGTAGTGAGTGGGCAAAAAGAAAGCATGCAAAGAAGCAGGGTTGTAGGAGGAGGAGAAGAAGAATAGGTCGAGCAAAGAACTAGCAATTTCGGTCGAAAACCAAAATTGTTTTAGTCCGGTCCGTTTTTCGGGTGGATCCATGCAACTAACAGGTGAATCTCGGTTTCGAAAAATTGGAACCGGTCCTTAGCGGGCGATTCCTAGTTCTAGGTCAGGAACCGCCCCCCGAACCATGCACACCCCCTACATACTATGGACCTAAAAATATTTTACAACGACGGGGTGAGATAAAAATCTTAGCGAGTTAAATCCCTAAGTCTCGATTAGGACACGAATTCGCTTCAAAGGCAGCCTAAGCACGTGCCACACATAAACTCACCTTGCCTCAGCACACCCCTACATATTAGCGCGTCTCGCACAACAATAATAGTGTAATGTGCATAGATAACAATCAGAACACATACTAGAATTTCATGCGCATTGTCAACACACGTGTTCCAATTATTACAACCCCTCGAGCCACGGCCCACACAAGTGCCGGCGGTCTTCCGGCATGACCGGCATCAACCCGCCACGTTGGTGTGACATCTTGAAATTCCAATTTTGTTTTCAATTAAATAAATCGGGATTTTCATCGACGTGCCTATAGTGCTATTCTCTGAGCTGATCACTCATGAGATAAATAGATTATTGAGGGAAGCCATTAAGAGATTTTAAGGCAATAAGACTTGAGAATTCGACCAGGAATCGACTACTCGACCGTGCTCATCAGCAGAGATTATTACAGCATAGTTAAAAATCAATCAGGGATCGGAGATAGGTCGGTTCGATTGAGATAGGTGATCAAAGTGTGGGTGATTCCATTAAATTGCAAAATTCTCATCGATCGGCACTAGACCGATTTTCTGTCATTTTGGTACATTGTGCCCGCATTTGAAATCTCGAGATTTTCACTACCATCGAGAGTCGCCAATATGTCAAAGATGTACGTTGTAGCTTAAAAATAATCAATCACGGGTCAATTGCACTAAAAATTCCTGAAAGCTACCCGATCGACTAGGTTACGCTAAAATCGTGGCGATTGAAATTAACGTGAATTTGAATCCGATTTCCGAAATTGAAAGTTGTCATGTCACGAGTCATTTTAGGAACGTCGAGTCATCCTATGAAGATTTTTCCACAAACCAAGATTTTTGGCGAAATTCAAAGTAAGGGCATTTTCAACCGGAAAATTTAGAGGGCCGTTTTTATCGCATTTTCTATGCAAATTGGTTCTATTGGCAAGAAAAAATGTCAATTGGGTTGAGGATACCTTGGTTGAAATTATGGTAGCCGAATTGAATCAATTCAAGAGGGAATTGAAGTGGATTTGAAAGAAAATGTAGTAAATTCGTAGCCCCTTTGGTTCTCAACCTTTGGACCACTTCATTGGCTTCTAAGGGAAGCTTTATGGTATGCAATTGTGCTGAGGAAGCTAGCCAGCCATGGTGGGACCTCTTCAAGAGACAAAGGGATAGAATAGAAGAGGTGTGCCCCTAGGGGTGAGCGGTTCCAAGTACCTTACAGGTTTCGCCTGGAACCTAACCTACCCTCGGGTACAGGTTGCTCATTTTTTGGAACCTAGAACCTACCCGTCGGAACCAAAAACTTGGAACCTACCCTGTCACAGGTTCCGAGGTCAATTTCAAGTTCTAATAGGTTCTTTTTTTTTTCATTTTTAGTTAAAAAAATGGAAATGAATGCAGCAATAATAAACAAACTTGTCATTCATCAAAGAGAATATAACTATAACACAATCTATAATACTAATAAGCATTTAATATTCTAGAATGTAAACTATTTCTCTTTCGCAAAGTCCAGCGGTTCACTTCACAAAGTCAAGCCTTACCTTAGCAACAACCCTGCACCAAAATAAATCCATATCCCTCATTGTTTTACAGCTTCCAATGACTTTAGCAACTTTAGTAACAAATCTTTCAGGTGGAGCTACATGAATATCTCTCGGCAATGTTACTAGAGATATGGTCTTTCCCGCTATCCAATTCAATTTGACTTTCATCCGGAGTTCTTGGTCCAGAAACCTTGTCTTTTGCTTCATACAACAAAAGATAGAGTTGAATGCAGAACCTACAGCCCACAACTAGCAAATATAAAGCATAGCTAAACATTTTGTTCACCAAAGGTTGCTAGAATTTCAATAAAATTCGCGAATTTCACAGGATTACACTAGTTAGAATATCACAAAATTAACTTCATTCACAGAGGAGGAGAAGGAAGGGGAGAAAGACGTGTTAGGATAGGCTCGACATGCCATTTAAAGTGGGGAAAAGCCTTATTGCTTCAGCCTAGAAAAGTAGCAATTGGCGAAAATCCCATTACGAGAACGTTCATTTCAACTTGCTGCAAAGAAAAAAAAAACAGAATTTCTAAGTGTGCTTCACAACCACCATGCGAGACCTTCTCAAAGTACAATCTTGCACAAGAAGACTGGGTATGCCGAACAAAAGACACAAACCACATTTCACAAAAGAGCTACCAATTGGGGGTGGGGACTGCCATACCTGGTGAGAGCAGACCGCATCCTCTGCTGCTGGTCATCTTCACCCTCCAAGCTCCTCTTCCCTCGATTATTCATTGAATTGTTCCTCTCCATATACCTAGTTTGTCTCTGCATTCCCAGCAGATCTGCAGAGCACAAGAATCGACACTCCCGTCAGCTTCCTCCATTCAAATCCACGGACAACCGAGCAACACACACACACACACACACACACACACACACGCACGCACGCACGCACGCACGCACGCATGCACACACACACCAATCCCAAAAGCCGATCTAAAAAACAATATGCGCTCACACGCGACGTGCGACTGACGCTGGACTAGGCGAACCACGACCCTCACCCTCCACCCCCACCACTCGAACGCGCAGCAGCAGCAGAAACAACCAAAAACCCCCAAATCTCACGCGCCGTCGCGACACTCCCAAATCTCAATCACCTCATTCAGGCGAGCAACAATGGCGTCGAGCAGAGGTCAGCAAGCGGTGGCGTCGAGGGCGAGTGACGGTGGCGTCGAGGGCGAGCGACGGTGGCGTCGAATGGGCAAAGAGAGAACTGCGAATCGGAAAGTGTCGTATGTGAAACGGTGAAAGTGCAAGTCAGTTGGGGCTTTTTTTTAGCCCTAACCGGGAACCGCCAATTCCAAAAAAGGGGAATCGGGAACCAGAACCGGTCCCTGAAGAACCAGGAATTGCGCTCACCCCTAGTGGCCCCCTCCTACTTGGTTGTCCCCTTTCTTCTTCCTCTAGCTTGCTTTCTCTATTAACATCCACTTTAGAGCTCAAGAATTGCAGAGAACCAAGCAATACCCCACCCACTTGTCCGTCAACCACCTGCCAACCACTAGAGCACCGTCGGGCACTGTTGTGCACCCAAAGCAGCGCCATCCTCCCGCTCGCGTCCCGTGCCTCCTGTCATGCCCTAGACCGCCATCGAGCTTTTGTCCAACTCATCTGAGCCATCATGGTAGCCATCCAATTGCCGCCTGCCGCAATCAAGCACGGCCAAGCCCTACTGCAGCTCGTCACCTATCCCATGCCATTTCTAGCCTAAGCCAACCGTCCAAGCAGCCCCTTTGACCCAGCAACAGAAGTCGAAACCCAGCAAACCACCGTGGGCTTCGAGGCCCACTTTGGACCACTTCCGAGCCTCATAGTTTGTAACTCGTCTCCGCGACGCCATCGCCGTGAACTCATCGAATTTCAAAACTAGTGAGTTTACTCAATAATCTCCGCTTAGGGAGTTAATGATGATTAAAAATTGATTAGTTTAGGCTAATTAGGGATTAGATGGTTAGTTAGAACGGATTAGCAATTTACTTACTCATTATTGCATGTTAGGTGGTTAGAATAGCGTAATTAGCGACTAGATAGGTTGTATTATTTATTTAGATAGGTTCAAAAATTTTCCAGGCCCGTTTCAGTATTTAACTAGGCTTTTCCGACCTAAGTTTGCTTTTTGGTATTTATTGGTATTTATTTAATAAATTTCGGTGATTATTTAATTATCTATTATTTTTCAGAAATTATACCGAGATAGTCGGTGATCGGAATTCCGTGCTGATCGCAATGGTATGCGTGGTTTATTTAATTGAGTGCTAAATTGTGCAAATTAAGTGTTAATTGTAATTTTGAGTATTTATCACAAAATTTAATAATTTTAGTATTTAATTAGAAAATTACCAGGCTTCGGTCTACATCGCCAAAAATATTTTTTTAGACTATATAATTAGTGGGATTTTATAAAATAAATGTATTATATTTTTGGCTCAAGCCTACCGTGTATCTACACATGATTATTTTTACTAGGTATTATAAAAACGATGAAATTGTCAATTGATGAGAATAATATACTTATAACAACTTCGGTGAGCATATAACAGCTTCAGTGAGCATATATCAACTTCGATGAGCATATATAAGCTTCGGTAAGCATATATCAGCTTCAGTGAGCTATACTATCTATCTATATCAGCTTAAGCGAGCACTTATTGTATATCAGCTTAGGTGAGCAGTGATCATTTTGATGAAACAATTTGATAGATAGTATTGATTGGGTTGATCGATAGATGGTATCGATGGTATTGAATCGATTGGACAGATTGATTAGTTGAGGTTTATGAACTGTACTGACTTGTAGAAATGAACTAAGGCAAAGGTAAGTCATAACTAAGGCAAAGGTAAGTCATCTATCTCGTGTGTGTATAGGTATCATTTGGCATATTTCCTTCCTAGTTGGAGTTTAGGGTGAACTTGCTCAGACATCATCTCACCCCATCATGGGCTAACATTTACAAGTCCTTAAATGGTGTACCTCCCGAGCGTTTTGGCCAACCGAAGAAGGTCACTAATAGATCTCTCATATTCCTCTCCTTAGGAGCCAAGGAGCCTAGGTCTACAAACTCGTGAGATCCATTGTCTAGGTTGATGTGGATCTATCCCATAAGGTACCCAATCAATTCAGATCATGGTGTCGTTACGGGCAAGATAGACCCAAAGAAGGCCCCATTCGGGAGTCGGCGACGCGTCATGGGACATCGCTATTTAATCGACCACCGAGGGATAGGCACGCGCTCGGAGGATCGGAGCGTGACATTTTCGGTTCAAAGTGTAGTGAGACAATGAGTTATGTGCTCCCAACCTTCTCAAGTAGTTGTGTCAATTCATCTCAATTGTCGATCGTACTACTTAGAAGAAAGACAACAAGAAATATGCAATGTCAAGAGAGAACCACCCGGTGGGAATTGTCAACATTTTCAATATGCCAAATGGCATATACCAATATGCGTTCCACGAGTTAATACTTGCTGATGCATTTTCATTGTCAAATAGGAAAATCACAGGAAAATAAGATCGAGGAATCGTCTTGAACCTGAGAAAAAACGACTTCCAGACCAAAAGAGAAAAATGGCCATGTATGCACAAGGCTTCAAGATAGTCATAGCCATTTTCAGTCTGAGTCGTTCCAACAGGTGTACTTCCTACTTGACGATGGGCTGGGTCCGCCTCATGGGGCCCAGCACATCTTTAAAGAGAAAGAAATAAGAATGAGGGTGGAATGTTTTTTATAGTGAAAAGAGAAAAAGGAGTGTTCAAACAAAAAGAGAAATAAAAGAGGGGGAGAGACCAAGGTTCGAAGGAGAAGAGGCAGTTTTTAGTATATTGTTTGTGAGATCAAGTTCATCATTGAGACCCTTCTCCAATTTGTCTTTCAATTTATGAGTTTTCTTGCTTCTTTTGTTAATCTATAAATGATATATTGTTGTATCGTCGATATGTTCATTCTCTAGCTGTGTGACTAGAGATGAACTACTATATTTTCTGCTATTCTTGGTGATTAGTGAAAGTTTTGAATGATTTGTAATTTTTTCCACATTGAGCACATAAAATTTTTGTATTGTTTTTGTACTTTGTCCTTAAATTTGTATAATAGTTGATTGAATTTTGGAGAAAATATTCATACTGGACAAGTTTTAAGTTCTTAGTGAATATTTGCTCTTCCATCAATTGATATAAATAACCTTTTAGATTTCTCAGGTGTTATTCCTAGTAAAGGATCAGATCTAGTACAAATGGGTAGAAAAGGATCCAATTCACTTTGACCAATATAACACATACCGACCCATATTTTTGTAATAAAATTTTGGTAGCTTGCACTTGATCTCACTTGGACCCAAATCATACCCAACTCAACCCAAGCTCCAATTTTTAGCAATTTTCCACTTCAAATATGTCGTTAGATTTTTTTTTTCTTTTATTTTAACCATGCTCTCGGGGCCATTTGGCTAGATCATCAGCTGGCGTTTCTGCAATAACGGGGTCGACCGCGTCAAGATTTTTTTTTCATGAATGCCAAGTGAGAAGACTTTCCTTTTGCGCTTTAAAATCAAAATTTTGTGCGGCACAGATTAGGGTCTGATCTTGTGGAAAGTTGAGTGTTCCCAAACCATACGCGAGGCCTTGACTGACTTTGCCTCTTTCCTCGAAGACTTCTAGTCAAAGTCAAAGTCTCCGAAGTCATATAATGGGTGGGCTCAATTCCGAAAAGAGGACTGACCAAGTCAAAAATGTCACTACGAAGACTACAAAAAGTAACCAATTCCAGAGTCTTCAAAGAACCAAAAATTCGTCTTAGTCGGCTGTTAGATGCCTACCCCTGGTCCCCTACGGGGTACAAAACAAATAAACGTACCTCTTCTTAGTCTCCACTGGTTAGTCCCTGTTTTATTGCATACCCATTACCATGGAAAATGATTAGGAAGGTGAGTTTTCACGGCCTATTTAAGCATTGCTCATTGCCTCAGGGAAAGACAAACCAACTTACCCGAACCAAAACAGGAGAAAGAGAAGAAGAATCCATGAATTCTTCACCAGAATTCAAGAGGTTCATGAGCCTTGTAGCTGCCCTTGCCCTTTTCACTACCTTTACCGTTCCACTTCTTGCTCATGCTTCCCCTATAGAAGCCCAAGCCCTCCTCAAGTGGAAGTCCAATCTTGGCAACCATTCAGATTCTTCTCTCTCCTCGTGGACTCCCTCTCCTCATAATGCCACTGGTTCCAACTCAACCATGAGTCCATGTGCTTGGTATGGCATCTCTTGCAATCAGGCGGGGAGTGTGATTAGGTTAAATCTCACTAGCGCCTATGTCCAAGGTACGCTCGACGAATTCCCATTCTCATCTTTGTCTCATCTCATGTACATGGACCTGAGTATAAATAGTCTCTCTGGCTATATTCCGCCTCAAATCGGTCTATTGAGCAATCTCACCTATCTCGACCTCTCTATCAATCGGTTCATGGGGAAAATACCGTCGGAGATCAGCCATCTAACTAGACTAACAATCCTACACCTGGTTTCCAATGAGTTAAATGGCTCCATTCCCCAAGAAATCGGGCAAATGCATTTGCTCACCGAGGTCGCGCTGTATTCAAATCAGTTGAATGGACCCATACCTTCCTCATTGGGTAATTTGAGCAAATTGACTACATTGTATGTCTACAACAACTCCCTTTCTAGTTATATTCCTCCTGAAATGGGAAGTATGACAAATCTAGAAGTGCTCCACATGGACACTAACCTCCTAACAGGACCTATTCCTTCCACTTTGGGGAACTTAACCAAATTGATAGAGCTACACCTATTTGCTAATGAGCTTACTGGTTCCATCCCACTGGAGCTAGGAAAATCGAATCTTCTTAGCGAGTTGTGCCTTAATGATAATAATCTTATCGGTTCAATCCCACCAACATTAGGCAATTTGACAAAACTCGCCCTTCTTTATCTCTATGGTAACCAGCTTTCGGGGCACATTCCTGATGAGATAGGAAATCTCCACACTATGTTTGACTTAGAGCTAAGTACAAACCAGCTTATTGGCCCAATTCCTTCTTGTCTGGGTAACTTGACCAACCTGAGATCTTTGTTCCTTCGCGAGAATCACCTTTCTAGTTCAATTCCTGAATCCTTAGGTGATCTAGTGAACTTGGTGGTGCTACAGTTGGATACCAACCAGTTAAACGGCTCCTTACCAAAAAACTTGTGCCAAGGTGGCTCGCTCCAAAACTTTACACTGAGTCACAATAACTTAACCGGTTCTATCCCTATAAGGCTTGAGAAATTGCACAAGCCTAGTCGAGTACACCTAGAGGAAAACCAGCTCACTGGAAACATATCCAAGATCTTTGGTGTCTACCCCAAATTGGACTTTATTGACATGAGTTTCAACAAGTTCGTTGGAGAAATCTCAACAAACTGGGGAAGTTGCATGTGCTTAACTCATCTAAGAATTGCTGGAAATAACATCACTGGTAACTTGCCTCCTGAGAT